>NC_092520.1:196208705-196808705 GCF_037038585.1 Patagioenas fasciata | reverse complement strand
AGAATGCATACAAGGTTGTCAGTGAGATCAAATATTCTTACTATTTATCATGTAATTTCTTTACAGTATTTTCTTTCCACTCCAGACTTTCAATCATTTGTTAAAACACAAGGGTAAAAGAAAAAGCAGTTCCAAGTATATGGATATTAGTATACTTCACCTATACAATCTCCTTGGTCTTCTGAGTGCTGGTGACACTGTCCGCTGTACATCCTCAGGAATTTAGATTAATTGTTTCCTCTTTTACATGTAACACAACAGAAGAAAACTTTGTTCATGGATTTTCCTAGATTCTGTATTACTTCTACAGGAAGTGAACGAAAGGTGGGAAAACGGTTAAATACATAGCTAATAGAGAGCTATCAAACAACCTTTAGACCCCGACAGAGTCACTCCAAGACAAGAACCTTCCTCAAGGTACTTGCTCAAGACTCCAAGAAAACTTCCCTACCCAAACAAAAAACAACAAAATTCTATAAATACAAACATCAACAATCAACAAAATACATAAATGATAGGACGTTACCTTTTCCATGCCCCTTTTGGAAGATATTCAGATATATAGTGAAGAAAAAGATACAAGGACGTGATGAAATCTAAGTGCTGTATCAGCGAGTCCTGTGCTTTCTGCTATTTCTGTTATTTTAATAAAACCAGTGAGATTTCTCATGTAATCCAACTAAACAAAGACTGAGGAAGCTTATCTTTGGTAAGCAATTTTTGCACAATGTGATTAATATAGACAGAAAGACAAAGAAAACTGGAATACTGGAAAGTTCTAAGGATCCCATCTTACCACTCCAGTGCAGGAAAAATTAGTGGCTGTGATGGAATGTTGCTATCATAAAAATTGCAGGGGCAGGTCTTCAGCTAACCTGCTCACAGCAGAGAAATTCAATGCAATGCACATCAAATGGCAATACTTTAAGTCATGCCTCGTGTTTTCTACAAATGTCCTCAAATTTGTCAAGAAAATATAAAATGGGGTTTGCTTACATATGTTTCTTACTGTGCAAATCTGTTCACCTTGTGTTAATTTCCTTCTAGTGAAAAGACAACCATAATCAACATGATTATGAGAAGACATTGTCCTAAGTAACTAAGCAAGGTTCAGTGGGAGCGTTTTTTTTTTAGTATGCACACAAAAAGATATTAAATACCTCATGAGAGCTAGAACTTTTTTAAAAAATAATAATTCAAAAATATCATGACTGTGCATGTAGATTATTACATTACCTATTGGTTAGAAATCTGTTGTTTCCCATTACTTACTAGAATTTAAGATCCACCTCTAAGTATTTTTTAAAAAATGTATTAATCCTCATTATTTGATTAATTGGTTCATGCCTGCTCTTGTATTTTCTATTTTTCATCCATGAAATAACTGGAAAGTTCCCAAATCCAGCTGCATGTAAAATCAGAAAGCCATAAGTATTCAAGGATCTTCAATGTGACAAAATATATAATTAAAAAAAAAAATCAGTTCTTCAAGAATATGACTGTTGCTTTCTTGCTATTGGTTGACTTATGGTGTGATTTGTACAATGAATGACAGTATTAAGCATTGTATGCAATTAGAGGAATTGCTGAATTCTTGATTAATTATGCATATTAACGTAAATAATATTTTAAAGTATTTCCATAATAATTTCATTTCTAAAATCAGAAAATCTTCCATATTTCACTCAATAGCCATATGGTAACACTGAATAAGTACTTGTTTTCAGAACTAGGATATCAGCTATTCAGTTTGACTTTGTCACATTTACATTTTTTTGTTTTATATTTCCTTCAACCTCTACAGAATTTACAAAACCCTGGTCTCCAGAAGTAGAGCTCCAGAAGAGTGAAACAAGATTATCATTAATAATTTCCTCCCCTGAAGAAGTTGTTTGAGACACAAATCCGATTAATTCCTACAATATTTCCCATGACAGATTTTACTTTTCAAAACAATCCCTTTCATACCTTTTTCATCCGTGTCTTTTATGACACTAAACTGTTCCATGGACCCATTCTGCCTTGGTCAATTATAGGAAAGTGGGTGTTTTTATTGTGTCTACTTGTCCTGGTTTTGTACTTTATGCTGTATCTATCTCATTGGTGCTGCACCTTAACAAGCAAGTCTGAATGCAAACTTAGGTGTGGATTAGCTGTAAAAGAAAATAAAAATTCAAAATTAAATAAAATATTCCTCTTGATTTTCATTCATTCTCGAAGTGACAAATGCTGAGAAAAAAAAACCACTCAGGAATACAAGCGCAAAAGTGGAGGAGGTCTGTCTGTCTGAGCAAGTCAGGAAAAGCACTCTGCCCAAGGTTTGCAAAAGCAGAGGAGTTGTGAGAAGTATATGACAAATATGCCTGCTTATTTATATCAGTAGGACTTTGATAGGACACTGTTTCCCCTAGAAAAAAATTGATTTTTCACAGCAGTAGTGAATAGAATGTCATAATGCTAAGTTTCATAAAATGACTAAAGCACTGACACCAGCCATTTCATGAAATGCCTGACACTTTTAGGCATTTCATATAATGACTCAGTGGAACAGTTAAATAGTGTAATAGAATGCCTATAATTCCACGAACGACTTTCAGTCACATCATGAAATGAACGATTTCACAAGATGACTGTGAGGTATTTATAAAATCTTCACTGTGAGCTATGAAACAGGTGCTGTAAGCTGGGAGTTTGCCAGTCAGTGTTCCAGGCCAAAGGCAAATTGTTTTTGTGAAGAGGTATCATAGATCTGACGCATGATCAGAATTTAAATGACTCTTTCATCATTTAACCTGATGTACTTTTAGTAGAACAGACTTAAAACAATAATAACAACAACACAAAGAAAGTTTGTGCTCCAGTAAATTATATGAGGAAACAAACATTGTCACTGTCCTGTAAACTAACTGAAATATTTCTAGGAAAATGCAATTTTTGCTGAAATTTGTTTTTTTAATGACGTAAGAATTTTCATGAAGCTGTATAACTTTGAATCAAGTTTTCAGT
Organism: Patagioenas fasciata; assembly: GCF_037038585.1. NCBI lineage: Eukaryota > Metazoa > Chordata > Aves > Columbiformes > Columbidae > Patagioenas > Patagioenas fasciata. The sequence goes on along the minus strand of NC_092520.1, from coordinate 196,805,699 downwards.
CAGAAGACTGCTGAGGTCCAAAGTTTCCCAGTTACTTCTAAATTGTATGTAGCTATGTGTACACGTGTAATAGGAGAGAAGCATGAGAAGAACTGCAGGTCTGTCCTTTTCGAGCACAAATTAATGAAATGAGACATACTCACTTTTTCTAAGCATATTTGGCAAGTTCTGTCTTCATTCCCATGTGGAAAACCAAATATGTTTAACACCCTAAAATTACCAGAGGACAGAATACATACCCTCCTGTACATTTACACCATTTACTCAAAAAAGCTAAAATCCTGTTTCAGTCACATCGCTATAGTAAGACTGATACTAACATACCTGAGTGGTGCTTGCACTAGCTAGTGTGTTTAGAAGTGGTGCATTTTATGACACATTATTTTTTTAGACAAAAATTGATTTAGATGGTTTTCAATCACTTCATTAAGAATGTTCATACTTATTAGATACTGCTACTCTGCAAAGGTCATAACATCAAACATTTTAATCAGTTTCAATTGACATTTAAAAGCCTCTAATCTTTACGTGTCAAAATAGACAAAACACTAAAAACTTGGTTCTGAATAAGTACAGCAACATTATTCTCTTACACTAGAGTACTTGCATTGATTTCAATGGAATCACACCAGCATAAAAGTGGAGTAACAGAGCAGTAAGTATGACCTCTCGTGTTTAATTATCTCTTAGAAAATCTTTTTTGGATCTTCCATTTTAATAGGAGTTTCTATCAAAACATAAAGTGGTAATGAAAGGAATATCTGTACTCTAAGGCATTTGTAATTAGTAGCAGGGATAGAAACAGGCTGATTTTTAAAAAGGTATATTGCTGGATTACAATGTGGAAGGTGTTTTTTCCAGTTTCATGGAAACAAGTGAGAAGTAAAACCAGCAGTCTTTTCATGAAAGAAATTAGCATTAAGATAAAGTATTAGGGATGCACAAGAGTTGTAGGTGATACCTGTGATAGATAATATTTTATTTTGCCTCTAGCTATATTTAATATTACAGTTTTAAACGTTAAGAAAGAAATTCTTTAGAACTTGAAGGGTAATTTTGCCTAGGTAGATATATGTCATGCGTTGGCTTTATAACTGGTTGGAAGCACAGAGATATTTATTGAAAAGCTCTTATGATAGTAATTGATGTATCTGTATGAGAACAAAATGCCAGAAAGATGACTGAGATCTGTAAAGATAAACACACAATAGTATAGGATCCCATCCAGATGACAATGGAAGTCTGAGTTGGTTTTGATGTTGTCATAATCCAACAGCAATATAGTCGTATTAAAAGATTTCATGCTTTTTGTAAAGCTACTACCAAAGTTAATTTTATTAATTTTATTATTTTTTTAATGTAAAACTTTATGAACAAAAATTGTTACTCCATATCTGCTTGTTCTCATTAATTTCATTTTACAGATTTGCTGATACTTAACTGTATGCACTTAGAGTCCTAAATAGAACTTTTTTGTTAGTGTGATAGAATTGACATCATTTCTTTGTTCTTGGTACAGTAAAATCAATAGGCACAGTAAACATACACAGCCTTATTCACTTTTAAAAGCTCATGTTTTTCCTTCATAATGTTGCCATCTCTTTCCACATCTTGCTCGTACTGTATTAAGAATGACATTTAAGATAATTTTACATTTTTGTTAAAAACAAAAGGAAAAGAAAAATAATTAAACCACCATGCTTCAGATATTAAAACATTACTGAATTGCATATTAAAACTGTAGGACAATATTTTCTGTGCCTTTTTGATTATCTACAGGGAGTTTTTATCAGGAAATTATTTACCTCAGATTCTTCTATGGATATTAAAGATGATAGCACCATACTTTATGTGGGAAAGTACGTACTTTAGAAGATTAGCCCTTTGAATTGCCTATTTGTTCTACCAGTGGCTGATAGCATTTTAATTTAGTTTAAACAATAAATTAAGACTGATGAATTTCAACCTCAGATACATAAATTTCATCAGAGGCACCTATTTCCACTTCCAGATGAGACTATGTGCCTAAAATATCATGCATATTCAATTTCTCTTGTAGATTGTTCTGCTTTTTTTTTTTTTTCTTGAAGCACATAAGACAAACAACTTTTACCATCTAACTTCCAACAAATATTCAGAATTCTGGTGTGCTCCATACTGCCTTCCGTTTAGCTGTCCTGATAATTGTTACTGCCTGAAAGACATCTCTTCCTCTCAGTGACCCTGTGACAACAGCATTTGGATAGTTCTGGAATCTTACATTGACACAGGTTATTGCTCTTTGATAGTCTGGAGAATGCACTGAGGACTAAACAGGGTGAGCTGTCACCCTGATCTAGAGATATGCAAAAAATGTTTAAAGGTATCTGTTGTCATTATAATGCCAACCTAGTAAAATTTCTACTACTAATTTAATTGGATGAGTGTATTTTCAGTCTTCTAAGCACCACGACAGTTCTTTGGCTATGGAATTATTACTTTTTTTGAGGAGGTGTCACATGTAGTATTTGCCATGTCTAGCAATTTCTGAAACTCCTCATTCTCTTATTTTTTTCCTCAATGAGAAAATTCTCTGTGCACTATACCTTTCATTTTCATACTATATGTAAAGAAACATAACCAGTACAACACATATTTAGGATAAATGCATGATTGAGATGACCCATAAAAATAAATAACCATTTTGGGGTGATAAGAGTTTTAAATTTATCTTTTAAGAGGACTAGAATTGCAAATACAGATAATGTTCTAAGATCATAATTATTTTCTATCTTTTCCTGTGTCAGTTCTGTTTCTTTCTCACTCTTATCCTACATATCTTGTTCATTGTGTGGCCTAGCTGCATAATAGTGCCTGCTTTTAACATTTCTCCTATGGGATCTGAAAAATATCATCTTTTTAGAACCTGACTCCACCTGTCACGTAGTGTTCTCTGCTTATTAGTTTGGCTTCAGAGTCTTTAAGTTAATCTAGGGCTCAGAGTAATGTCAGTGCTTAACGTGCTTTAAAGATCTTAATAGACAGAATTTTGACAATTTTAGAGTCTAAATGTTATGGATGTTACATTAGCTGCAGTTTTTGGAGATGTTCACAGAGGGTCTGATGTCTTATCTGCCTGTGTATATCCTTAAACCCCTGAAAAAATCTGAGCCTTAGTACAGAGCTGTTCTGCTTAAGCACATTGTACCTGATATAGCTTTTTTATACCTAGCCAGGTTGTAGATTCTCATCCTCCACTGTCAGACTAAAATAGTTGGCATTAAGAAGTGGTAGAGAGTTTTCAATCACAAACTGGGGTATGGGTATTAGGACCCAATTTGTTATAGTTGAGAACCCTAAGTGCACTCTGCTATTTACTTAGCCTATAAATATGAAACTGCTGTCTTTCTTGACACAGCACAATAGCTGCCTTAGTTAACTTACAGTCTCCAAAAAACAGTTACATAACTTAAATTTCATAGAAAATTTTTCTTCATTTTCATTGACTCTGACAACTACCAAGCACCTAGATGCAATGGTATGAATTGTTTAGGCCTGAAAGATTTAATAGGCTACTGCTTTTCCTAGTACTTTGGTTTAAGGGAAGACTCTGATAATGATCACTTCACTTTTCACCCCACAGAAAGTAAAAATGCCAAATGAAGAATATTTAGTTATGATAAATAGAGAAGAAACAAGATACATAGATGAAATCAGTGTTCTGAAGATCTAAATTAAAGTTTTGCAATTAATTCTAAAGACCAGACTTTGCTTATCTCCCATATTGACTATATGACATGATTTGAAACAGCTTTTATCAACAGATTCCAGCTTTTGAGAGGATCCAAGAAAAATTCAGAATTGTTTTCCATAGCTTTCATGTTCGTCCATAAAAGCAGAATCTTTTCTGCCTTTTTAGCCTGAAATCTTCAGTTTAGGAGAGGGATATTTTTCCTTGCTTCCATTCCCAGACACACTAGTCTGTAAAAGAAGTCCAATTCCCACTGCCTCTTTGCTGCCACACTTTGGAAACATTTTCCACAAAGGGCTGTGGCTGTGAATGGAGAAATGATGATATTTCTTTCAAAATGTGGGCTTACTGCTGATAGAGAGAGGAACTTTAATTTAGAAATAGGGTACTCAGCTACTCTTTCAGCTGCTCTTTCAGCCTGTGTCATAAGTAGAACACACAACTTCTATAAGTTTGTTGATTTCCTTTTCTGAATGGGATGTGATCACTAGTGGGGTTTATTTTGTTTTGTTTATTTGTTTGTTGTTTTTTTGGTTGTTGTTCAGATATGGTTGAATCACCTGGTGATTTGAGAATGACTTGTCACTGCTCCACACCTCAAAATCTTAAAAATTAAGATGCATATAAACCATACCTAATGATCTGACTGCTTCAGACTCTCTATATAGTTTTGTAATATTCTGTTGTTTATAGCTTGAACAAAGTTCACAGCACCTAAGAATAATGACATAAATTTCTATAACATTTCATTTGTTCTGAAGAAAGCAATCAGTCTAGTGCTGCAGAGCTTTTCTAATATGTTGTTGTAGTGTCTAGCCTAGTATTATGTAAAAGTTTGGTGTTGGCTAAGTACATACTATAATTTGCCTTTAGCAGTAGCTAGCTTCTCCTGCTTCCATTCGTATTGAACAAATAGTAAACACAAGTTCCTCAACTGATCTAGTGAGAAACTACTACTCAGTCGGAGTTTTTTCTCCTTCCAAGTCTTCATGAGAGGTCATCCTAAAATGTTGTGAATTATGCAAAGTGAACAGAAGAGTCCACTTGAATATCACCTCCAATTTGCAAGCAAGGAAGGTTATTGAGGATTACTTCCAAAAATTTCCCTTTGATTGTACTTATGTAGGTTTCATTGCTCTGACACGCAGTCAAAACCCAGATCCACCTGTGTTACCGACAGTTCCAGGCAAGAGTGGGTCACTTACTAATAATTTACTGATCAAAGTGACTTACTTAATGTAATTCACTAATCATTTGCAACACTTAGACCATGAGTTCACAAATGTATTTTTCAAATAGTTTCTGTTTAAGAGCTTATGTTCCTGAGAATCAACTATATAGGTATCTTATAATATTAATCATAGATTATGGTATTGCTAACACATCACTGAAAAAAATGGAAAGTTCACAGAGCTCATATTTTTATTTCTTTAAGTTAAGTTGTGAAATAATTACACAGCAGAGAATGGCATTATCTGTCAAGATGACCTCAGAAATCCTTTAAAGAAACAGCATTGTCTTTGGGTCTGAAAACAGCACAAGTAGCATATTTTGTTTATATAGATTGCACTTCACTTAAATGAGGAGGTCATGAGCTGTATCCTCTTTCCCTTTTCTGCTTTTTAACCCTTATAACAACAAAATGTAAATTTGGTTTAATCTTCATTATAATGAGTGTGATATACAGAACAAATTCACGTAAAATAATGTGAAAGAAAAGTGACACTGTGACACACAAGACATCACAAATGCAGAATTTCTCAAGACAGAAAGAGAAGAAACGTAAGAAGGAGAGAACCTACTTTGATTCCCTCTCAGGGAGAGAATGGAGCATGAGTTCATCCCTTAATACCCCAAGAATACACGAAGATGAGTATTACTAAGAGAACTCTGGAAATAAGCATGATCCAGAGCTTGTGCTTATCAAACTGACGCCAGAGAACCTATATCCCAGGCAAATTTCTCTCTCTCACTCCTCCTTCTCCTCTCCTGGATTCTCTGATGTCTGAGAGAGAGTAATTTATGATTCAGTCCTAACAATCAACAAGCATTGGAAATCTGGCTTCATTATTTTTCTTCAGAAAATTTCTTACTCTTCCTCTGGAACTGTTTCTTTTATTAGATCAAATTTTTCTGTCTGTAGGCTTTAAAAGTAGAATTGATACTGAAATTTCAGCCCATGTTTATTGACAAATTTATTCAGAAGCAGAAACATGTAGAAGCAAATCTATTAAACCTCCATGGAATTAGCAGTCATCAGATCAGTTCTGGCGTAACATGCTTGCTAGTTGAAATTTAGGACGAATGGAGGATGTATTCCCCAAAGTATTTTCTCTCCTCATTAAACCAAATGCAATCAGCTAGCCTCTACCTTAGACTCACCAACCCTACAACCTAAATATGAAAGTGAAATTTTCTGATACAACTAGAAGTACAGTGATCAAGAAAGATGGGAATTAAAATTTGATGTCAAGTTTCTTTTTCATGTAGTGTATGAATATATCAATAAAACCTGCATTTATTGCAAAAGTTGAGAAGAAAGCGATAAGGACATATGACTCGCTTTTGTTGATTTCTAAACATTCAGCAGTTTAGCCTCATATAGTCTGCTAATTTTTAATATATCATGAAATCCAAGAGAGAAGGTTTATTCCTGTGCTAAGATTTATTCTTTTCTGTTCTTGTAATATTTCAGAGGATCTCAAAATAGATAAACGCTCTTCAAAGACTGTAGCCACATAATTATTTTATTTTAACAAGCCTATTAGTTTATTGATTTATGTTGAAGTGGGCTTTTCAGTTATTATATTTTATTTGCAGTACATTATTTTTTTGAAGAATGATACTTTGATTAGTGTTATCATTTGTGATGCTATAGTTAAGGGTTTGCTAGCATTTACATTTCATATCCCTTTGGTTCAATGACTTCTTATAATTTCTATATTAAAAGAACTTTTCACTGCTGATCTATGAGTCTGTCTTTAGTATAAAATTATTTCTGTCAGTTTCATTTAGGATAGAAGAACTTTTATATTTTTTCAGATTTTTATATAACCAAATACTATAGTTTGGATTAAAGCTATACTTCAATCAGCATTTTAAAGGAATAACCAATATTTTAAGGAAAAAATCTAATACACATGATAAGGATTTGAACACTTCATGTGATAAGGGGCATAATTCGTCTTTTCCTGTGGATATATAATGGAAAACATGTAGCCTGAGTTAACTTAAAAATTGCTGACTTCATTATGATAAAGACTAATAAATAGTTACTGAGGCTTCAGACAAATTGAAAACTTTCAAAACACACACAAGAATAGACTACCTTATCTTTTGTCAGGTATCTAATAAAAAATGATGCAGTCTTGGTTCTTGACTAACGTATTTACATTTTCTTGACTATGTGCAGGCAAGAAGAAGAAAATTTTCTGTATACTATATTGGCCTGTTGTTCTCATCAAAAGCAAAGGCACCTATTTTTCAGTCCAGTTACTCGGTCATTTATATTAATACATACATTCACTGGCATTTGCAAAAAAGGGATAAGGGCCCACTCTCCTGGATTGACCTGCAATACTGAAGCAGTAGTTCCCATGCAGGTGAGTTGACTATGACATTCATCACAGCAGAGAAACCATCTGCCTGGATATAAAACAGTGGTTTTACTGTAGACTAAATAATATACAGAAAATTGGCTAGTTCCCAAAACACAGTCTGAATGAATTTTACTTCGTCATATTTAATATTAGTCTGTGGAATTGAACAGTTGTAGCCATACCCTACTACCTGTTGAGCTTGTGCTCCTGAAAAATGGAAGCTAGAAATTTGATAGATAGCAAAGCTTTTTTTTGTGTAAGAATTGGTGTAATGAGGGGAATGCGTCCAGACACTTAAGATTATACATAATTCAAATGCATAAAAGTAGTGGGTATATGCTATGGAGACTGGAAAGGCACAAACAGGACCATCAGATTTGTTAACTGTTTTTTCAGAGACTGTTATTTATATATATATTTTTTTTTTTCAAAATGGATCACAGCTTCTTCCTCCGTGAGACTGACTACCTTTTACAAATCTTTCTGCATGCATCCTTGTTGCTTCTTTGTGTGCAGTTACATTTTAATCATGTCATCTTCTTAGACGAATCAAGGTCAATCAATGGTAGAGGACATATAAAACAGGTATTGACAAGGGTTAGCAGAGTACAGTACTAAATGAGACAGAGAAATGATGAATAGAGAACTGAACAGTAAAAACTAACAAAACAACACTGGAAGCATAGCCATTGCCATGCCCTTTGGACATAGAACTAAGGCCACTGAAGTTTCAAGTCTGTCTCTACTCACTGATGGTGAGCTCAAGAGAGATATGGAACAATTATATACTCATTCTTGACTTCAGGGCTAATTAATGATTTTAATGGAAACATATCTGGCTTCTTAGCAAAAGTTGATTTCTTTTTTTTTCCTTTTTTTTTTTTTTTCTCAAAGGTGTCATACGTTCTTTATCTGTGTCCAAAGTACTCTTAAGGTCTGAGCGATATGTTTCTCGATTTTGTTACTTTGAACAGCTCAACAATTTAGAGAGTACAATCAGAAATTTGAGAAATTAGGACCATGGAGGGTTTAATGCTGCTTTAGAGCAGGATTTAATGAGCATGCAACTTAACAGAGAACTTCTCATTTCAGTCAATGTCTATGGATTTGATTGTTGAGCTCCAAGAAAACATAACATGGACAGCTTCCTAGAGTGTTGATGGTCACAATGAATGAATTCATTCAAGTCTCAGAGATGACAAATAGCTCTTAGTCCATGTTTTACACTCCAGTTGCAGTGCCCTCACCACTTATTTTTTCGGTAATGTTGTCTAACAGCTAATGCTTTCTAAGCATTCTCTAAATTATTGCTGTGAAAAAAATCTACAGACATCCCAAACTTAAATTTTATTCTAGTCAGGGCAAAATCTGAGCAAAATACATTTAAATCTAGACCTTTACTACCTGGAGTTTTTCCTGTGGCTGTTGTTTGGTTTAAAGAGTTAGATGAATTTTCATCTAATTTTATGACACAATACACTATATTAAACATTCAAAATTCTGACTTTTTTACATGTAATGACCCACTAAATATATACAGCTGCTCATTTTCTAAACAATAACTCTTTCCAGGGTAGATGTACAACAAGTGTGCTGTGTCTAATCAAGAATACAGTGATAAAAAGCATGGCTAAATGTTTCTGCCTGACAAAACTGTGCAAATTGACCTAATTTTACATCTATTCTTCAGGAAAGTATGATCCAAATGACAACAAAATCGATGCCTCTTCAGTCTCTGCATAGGAACGCTGTCAAGTCCTAATGAACAGGAGTTTGAAACGCTCAAATCTTTGCCATGTTTGTTACCATTCTTTTGCAGGGCAGTATGATGAGTTGATGTAGTTGAAGGATAGCTGTGCCTCCAACGTAAGAGATATTTGATACAGAAAATATTACTGCAGCTACTGAGCTATGGTTTGCGTTATAGTTGTGCCTAAAAACATGCTGTTCCTGAATCTTTCTTCAATGCCTCCTCAGCCATAGGTATAGGTATAATGTTAACAACAGAACCCTCACAAATTGTTCCTGATCGTAGAGTCATCTCCCCTGCCTAAGAAGAAGCTGGTGGAGTTTTGTCATCTTCTGGATTTTGTAATTTTTTATTACACATGGCTGTAGTGTCTTTTTATCACGTCCAGATTTTACTTCCACTACTCAGTGATGTAATTTCAAGGTAGGATTAATTTCAAGACCCTGAATTAGTCAGACAAGGTCTTCTCTACTCCTTCAAAGGTATTTTCTTCTTCACCTTGCCCTCAGGCATGTATTTAGGATAGGTGTGTCCCTAGAACCTTAAAACTTTGGAACAAGTTGGTTACCTAGGTTAGGCAGTTTCAAATCCATTCTTTCAATTATTTTCTCCTCCTTTTTGCTTTCTCTAACAAATGCCTCTGTAGGCAGACTTAATCAGTTGAAAAATGTAATAAAAGTATCCATTACATTGATAACTGTATATAATTTTATAACTCTCCCATTTTCCATGAAAGCTACCAATAACCTCAGTTTTCTGGAAGACTGATATTTTCCGTGCAGCCCACTGATAGTGAAATGAGTAAAAGGTTTACTTTTAAATAAAACCAACCAAACAAAAAACACATAAACACTGCAAAACATTAATATCTTTAAAACGTGTGCTTTGACGAGCCAGTGTAGCAAGAATCGAGGTGCAGGTGGAAAACATGCTTTTCAGTCTCTACTGAGGTAGCGTTCAAGTGCTAAGCAGGCTTGACCAGCTTTTGCCAAACACATCCTGTGGAGCTACTTACTGCAAAGCTTCTGTTTGCCAGTGCTATACATGCCAGTCAGGTTCATTCAGTCACTAGTCGTCAAAGATTAATTAATATTTGCAGTCTTGGTCATGCTACACCTATAAATCTGATATTTGCTTTCAGAAAGTGAAGAAACACTTAACGGGTGCAGCTGTAGATATTGTGGAGGTGATAGACAATATTATTATGTGGAGAAAAGCCATTCTTTGGAAATGGTTGTGACTCGTGTACTATGGTGCTAATTCAGTCTTTTAAGATCCTGTTTATACGTTGTACCCTACAAATGAGAAGTAATGCCTGAGAGTTGTAAAATGTGTTTCATATTTGCATGCTGTTTGATTATTTTGGTTCTGCATTTTAAGAATATTAATCACCAATAAATATATCTCACCAGCATTTTTTTTCAGAACTGTAACAGTACACATGAAAAATAACTTTGAAATTTATTTATTAAAATTCTCATTTCAAAAGGACATAAATAAAAATAAGCATTTCAACTGCTCATTTCCCGGGAGATTTTGGAAGCCAAACAATAACAGATTCCTTTATTAATGTTAAAATGCCCTTGGAACATAACACAGCCCTACAGAATTTCAACTTTAAAATCCCTCATTTTCACAGGTGTAGGGTTGGAGTAAGAATAATAATAATAAATCCTAGTAGGTGAGAAATTCATTTAGAATCAGGAAGATCAAAGTTCAAGTCTCAGTTTCACTGACTACTTAGATATTTAAATTAAATCGAAAGAATTCAACAGAAATGTCAGTATGGTTAACCTGTTTTTACTGGGAGTGTTTGAATGCAAGTCTGCCTGTCAAATAAATTCTCTAGCCTCTGGGACTATTTGAGAGGTGAGGGGCTCTCTTTGCTTTCTGTAAAAAAATCTTTGCTTCACCATGAAGCTAGATGGGAAATCTTTTAGATTTCTCAAGAAGTTTCACTTCATTAAAAGTAGTTTCTTTCCCAGATTTACATTGTATCTGTCTAATTAGTCCAGTTCAGGATTTCAATTCTACATATCAATATTATCCTGTCTCTCATGACAGAAAGCTCTACTCCAAGTGCTCTGAAACCATAATTTCTTTAAAGAAGAAGAAAATACATTTCTCTATTTTGGTTGAAGAAAGGAAGAATATGCAGTAAGATATGTTTGTTCTCATGAAAAAAGCCATAGGTCACCATAACTAGGATATTAAAGGTGTGGTTTGGTTTGTTGTTGTTTTTCATCAGTTAAATTGCCTATGTAGGTATAACGGTTCAAAAACCTTTATAATTTCTATTCTGACTTTCTACTCTTTTCTACCTAAACTGGTTCTTTCAATAAGAAATAATTATCTTTCCTCATATGGAATGTTCTGCAGTGCGAAGTTGCTGTTGCATATGAATGTGGATTTGGTTGGGTGTAGTTGCAGGGATTATAAATAATCTCATATTTATGAATACAGTGTTCTATCTTGTAAGTTGCCGCCAAAAATTGGATCTGCTTGCTGTTGTGTTAGAGCTACTTAATGCCAATATAAAACAAATGTAAATGCTAAATACAAATTCTTCATCTTTCAAAGAAAACAACGAAGATGCATACTAAATTTGATCAATTATCTATTCTATAAATTAGCTATTTTCTCTTTGACAATTAACCAGTGTCAGACACCATAATTACATCATAATCAGATTATAAAATGATTTTTCAACAGCTGAGAACAACTGTCACATCCCTATCCTGTTTCTTGTGCCAAGTAAAGGCAGGTTGCTTTAATGAATAAAAGGTAGTTGCAAAAGACTTAGCAGCATTTATGTGTTCCCAATTAACTGACATATTTTCCTTCAAGTTTCTCTCAGAAATCGATCGGGCATACTCAGACAGAGTGTTCCTTTTCTTTCTCTCCTTTTTTTTTTTTTTCTTTTTATTTTTTCTGAAAGAACATATGGAAACACTAAAAATCTTCAAGAGGGAAAAAGGCAACAAGTAATTGATTTTACAAAAACATTGTCTTTTCAAGAGGTAACATAGATATTTGCTTTTGCATTTCAGCTCACTCTTTTTTTTTTTTCATTTTGCTGTTAACACGTTTCAGCTTCATACAGAAGAAATTCCAATAGGAACTGAAAGTAACATAGAGGAAGGCTGTTCTTTCAAGATGAAGGAGGTTTCTGAGCGGAAAAACAAGCAACAACAAGTTTGAATTAAGTAGAAGAGTGGCAGCAGGAGCAAGTAAGAATTTCAGGTAGTCTGAGAAGCAGCCTGTGTCATAGAAGGATGGTTGGCTTTCCAATTTTAAGAAAGAATGATAGCTGTAACATAGGATTTTTGAATTATTTTATTCCAGTTCTATAGAAAGAAGTTGTTTTTCAATTTTATTCTTATATTCTCTGAAGCAAGTAACCTGAACCATAAGACACAGCTGGTCAATTTCTTCACTCATCTGTCAGTCAGAAGAAACACCACAACATTCTGTCTTCTCATAGCTGGATAAAAGTGACAGTGATATCCCCTTTCGTGATCCTGTGTCTGGGAAATGAAACATAGTGCTGTTTGCCGGTAGTTAGTCAGATGAGAGAAACTAGTGATAAACAGCTGGCATGACATGCACATTTGCCAGATATTTAGAGAAAAATAAGCTTTGTATAAATCTGTTTAAAATCCCTGCTGCTACATACCTAAATTACAGTGCTAGAAGTGGTTGTTCTTTTAGTAATTTGATCAAATAATTGAAACCACTGACACATTTCATCTGTGTAAATTTAGGCAAATCAGTTTGGCTTGTATGATACAAATATTGACACTCCTATAAGCAGACTCCCACTCAATGTTCTATTGATTTCTGCCGTGGAACAATGCTCTCCTTGCATAGTTCTCAGTGAAGGATGAAACGTTAATCTTTAAAATATTCCTATGTGAACACCTGCAGCTGTAGCACCTAATTGGGATTCGTACCAGTATTGTGTCTTTAAGTGACTCTCACTCTGGATATATGCTTTTCGTTAGCAACATCAACCGAACTTGAATTTACTTGATTTTGATTCTTCTTAAAAGAGCTTTGCCCCAGCTGGAGAAAGCATGCTGTAAATATTGTTTAATTTTGTTGGGAACATATTTTTCTGATGAAAACATGGGAAGCTGGTGGAAACAGTAATTGGTTGTAATTATTGAGACTGTAAAAGCACTTAAATTTTGAAGAACTTTTTGGCACACAACATTTAAAGTCCTTTCTCCCCCTCTTTCCCATGAACACTTCTAGCAGGAAGTGCAAAACGGTTTCTGATGAATCATCAGGAGAAGGATAATACCTAAATTTATTAATAAATATTTTGAGAAGAAGTGGATAATTTTTATCTATCCGGTAATTGTGAATTATACTGTAAATTCAGTGTAATTAAATGAAACAGTAAGTTTCGTATGTTTTATTTATCCAAAGCTATAGACAGAATCAATCCTTTTGTTTACAGACAGACAGGCATAATAATCTCTGTCTATCTGTAAGCTATCAGTTACTAGGCACTGTGACAGTTTTTGAGTGCATTATTTTGTATTTCCTTAGATTGAAATTTTATTTTAGTTGAAGACACTGTAACCTTGGTTTTGAAGTGAATTTCCTACTCACCTGTCTGCTCTGCAATGTGTTCATAGTCAGGACAAGCCTTAACATTTTGAACTATATGCAAGAAATTCTCTGGTGGTCTTCTTTGAGCAAATTTTTGATGTCAAGGCAGCACAGATGAATTTCCACACCTGAGAATATAGCACAGGAATGTCGCTAGTACAGCTAGAATATCTGTATTTTCCAGCTCTTCCACAGACTTCATTTTTGGCTTAATGAAGGGGCTTAATAACTAGAAATTATGGAAGACAAAGTGCATTCTTTGCCACTAGCAATATTAAAATTATGTCAGCATCAACATTGATGGGAATTATTGTCGTCTGTCTTATAGATTAGCTGAGCAGAAATATCTCTTATTTTTGGATTTGTAATCCATGAAGTTAAAGACAAGAGATGTATAAACTCAGGAACATGGTAGTTGTTTTGCTGAAGTCAGTAGATTGAATGACACAAAATCATTCTGACAGAGTTCAGCAGAACTTGAAGGAAGCAGTTTTTTGATTGTGGGGCCAAAATGACAGACTGGTCAATACAGGCAATAGTTTTATGCTTTAAGTTCCAAAGTTTGTTTTGTTTTATTTTATTTTGTTTTTCCCACCTACTCTCCATTGGTTTCCTTTGGCATTGACAGGAAATGTGGAGGAAGTGATTGACTTTATTATGCATAAACTACTTCCTTGCCTGAAAGGAAGTTACAGGGATGTAAACGCTCCATTTGTTAAGCAGATGGATCTGTAAATTGGTTTTAGATTTTAACAGTTGCTAATTTAATGGAAGGAGGAGAAAAGAAGAAAAATACCATAACATCAACATCTCTGAAACATTTCAGCATCTACTATTCCTTTTGCTCTTCACCCAAAAAAAAAAAAAAAAAAAAAAGTAAGTGGTGTTGATGGTTCTCTGTCTATGAATTGTAAATGGATGCTGTTTCTGCACTCTTTAACATAATCATTTATTCTTTAGTGATGCCATTTTGAAAGACAGCACAAATCTTGTTTTCCAGGTGCCTGGAATCCCAGAGATTTCAAATAATAAAATGCATCCAGACCTGCTGGTTGTTGGACATTTTGAACAAGGAGACATAGTGCAATTATATATATTTCATTATCTATTGCTGTGTATGTGAATAATCTAAATTAACTCAACTGCCTCTCTAGATTGTCAAGATTTTATTTAAGGTGTACATGCTATTTTTGAGAGACCACTTCTAACACTTTATTTTTCAAAGATCAAAATGTTTTCCTGTTTTTTTGGGGTTTTTTTTGGGGGAGGGGGCGGGGTGTGTGTGGTTTGGGTGGTTGATTGGTTTGGTTTGTTTTGGTTTTGATTTATTGGTTTGTTTGTTTTTCCACAGCAAATAATTTGATATACACTTCAAAGCCTACCTCTAATGAGAAAAACCCACAACCTACAGTTATTATAACTTCATATGACAACATATCTCAATCCACCTACTAGTAGGAGCTGCTTCTTGTCATTGTCACTATTTCCTACACTGATTGTGAGAGGAAGAAAATAATCTCTACCTTTAGCGAACGGTCTGAGAATGATGTCTGGTTGAAGAAGCAGATTCCCCATGTCTCTTGGGAAGAGAACGTACATGGATTGAGGGTGCTACTTCAGTGACAGCTGAAGAGTTTTTAATTTCTGATTAAGCTTTTCTATCATTATCTGTACTAGTACTGTGCCTGAGGGAAACAATACTCACTAGTTCCATATAATTTTCACCTCCACATGAGCTGTGTTTTTATTTTACAGTTGAATGCCTATATGGTTGAATGTGATAACAGGCAAAACGATCTAAAAATGGTCTGAGCTGTAAGAACAGTTATATTCCTCATGTATTGATATGTAAATGTCGTTTCAAACCTTTATTTTTTTTTTTTTAAAACATCTGAGTTTGTGTTGCTCCTTCCTGCTACATGTGTAATTCAGTGCTCCCTTAAAGTGACTTTGTTATGTCGAGTTGTAAACTGGTTTATTGCAATTTAAGTATTATCAGCCCTCATTCTTAATTGTCAGATGTGCTTATGATATCTTAATTTAATTTATGTTTTGCTGTGTTATGTCAGGCTTTGATTCATGCATTGAATTCATAGCTAGATAACCAGTTACTGAACTGTAAGGCCATAGTTGTCCTTTTCCATGGGCACAGAAAATATTTGCTATTATCTGACATAAAATTCTGTTAGGCATCCACAGTAGTTTGATTTTCTTGTTCCGTTTGTTGACACAATACTTGTATGCTTTGTCCAGATGTTACAGTCTGGAGCTGTGTTCAATTATTAAGACAGAAACTTCAGGCAACTTTTACTACTCAAAATCCTTCAACTACTTTTCCTCCTCTGATCTGCTTGCAAACTCCTACTCACCAAAATCTATCCATATTGGTTTTGCCTCCTCTGTTGTAATCACTTCTAGTTTCTCACCTACACATTTATTTCCATAAAAAATCTAATTAATAATACGATATGATATGACAATTATTATAATAATGAAAACATACCCTTTCTCATCCTCATCACTATGTCTGTAGAAACTTCCTTGAGAAGGGAGACATGTCTTTATCTGTCACTTCTTTGCTTACCTTTTCTTTCCCCAACAATTTTTTCTATACTTATATATCTCTCTTCTCAGTTTGATCTTTAATTAATAGTTTCCTCAAATTCAAAAGGAAAAAAAAAATATATATCTTCACTATTCCCTTCTCTGTCATTAATCTCCATAATCTGCAATTTATGTATTGTGCATAATTTTCACAGTGCTGGAATTTGTTACCCTCAACTCCTCTGTCTAAAGTGTCGGGATACACCACAGTCATTAAACATTTTGACTGTTGAGATCTTTCATTTATATTTCATGTTGCTTCTCACACACCTGTCTAATACCTTTCCCTCTACACCCCTTCTTACTTCATGCTCCTGCTGAGTATCTATCTTCACACGTGGATCGTAGTGCTTATCCCTCTACTTCTGGGTTATGTTATTTATTTCCCCCCCACCCCGATTCTCTTTGCTGAAGGTACTTGTTTCTGAGTACTCTCAACTGTGTATTACTTCAGACTTACTCTTGTATATTTGGTTAAGCTCAAGCTGTCTATTTACACTTGAGTAGGATATAGTTATGGTGTAATTTTTTTTTTTTTTGACAACTATTTGCTTGCAATCTGAAGTAACTCTTGGACACATTCTGTCCTACAACTGACTACAGAATTAAACAACAAATCATGAACAGGTGTGAACTGAGCTGAGTGGTGTCATGTCTGGAATTAGTGGTGGGAAAAGAGTTTTAATCTTAATCTTATTACTGCCACTTGAGAAGTGCTGATATTTCAGAAAAAAATAGCCTTTATTCATTTAGACACACCTTCAACAGTGAATATAATCTATTTTTGTCACTTCTCAGCATCGTCTTCTCTAAGCAATTCTAAATTTCTCCATCCCTGTCAATTGTCCTTTCCATTTATCATCTCACTTGCCATATACTAGATTTTCTCCATCCTACCTAACTGGCACTATCTATACAAACTGATATTTCTGATTCATTATCAAAGCATTCCATATAAGAAGGACAGTTTCTTCATTCATACAGATCTAGTGTACGCCAGAATAAGGCAGAATGGCTCCAAATTTTTATCATCATGTGTCACAGGAATTTGTACCTAACAGATGTTTCTTCATTTAAATATATCCCTGCAAATATATTTCCACAGAAGATGTTTTTGTGTGGTGTAGCTAGCTTATTAGCTATGTTCTGACTGTAAGCATAGAACTTGGTGTGTGCTAATTTGTCTGGTTTGACTGCAGTGGAGATTTACCTCCTATACCACCATATTTCTACTGGAAGAGTAGAAGATTTCTATCGGTATCTTAGCTCTTCTAAATCATTTTCTTAACATCACATCAGATCTGTTAGTGTTTATAGGTTTTCCCCTAGGTTCAGTATGTGAATTTTTCTTTCACTTTGTCATTCAACAGAATGTTGCCACAGCTGTGAACATTCGTAAACATGACTGAAAGATGTGTTTTAAATTGGCTTTCCACAATTTATTGTCACTTTTGAATTTGTTTGATTTCATGTCTTGCAAAGGAACAGTGCCAAAACGAGTTCTGATTTCAAAACATGCACTTTTCCAGCCAGCCAATGAAATAGCAAAGCATATTAACGTAGCTTTGGAGAATGAATAATAGCAAAGCTGCAAACAGCTGTACACTCCTGACAATATTCAGTCTGTTCTTTACGGAAATAAAGTATTCTTAAACCAAATACAAGATCAGCTTCAAAAATAGTATGTTTGGGCTTTTTTCCAGAAATGAAAATTTCTGCAGAATACATATTATGCAAAGATCAAAGCAACTTTGAAAGAATTATAGTAACACATGCTGTTCGTAGAATTCTAGAAACAATGGTTTGCAATAATTATTATTTCTATGGAATTAACTAAATATCATATAGTATTTTATTGAGTATTCTAGCTGTCACTGAATGGAAAGACTGTGTCTGATGCGTGATACTTCACTTAGCAAACATGTCAATGTCAACACCCAATTCCATACCATATGTTCAACTATTAGCCACTCTTTCAAAAATATCCTATGAGTAAATTTCTTTATCAGTGTGACAAATGTTACAGAACCCTACTTGTCTTGAGATAAAATTTACTCATCTTTTCTTTGAAGTGATCAGGTGAAAAGTAACAGAAACTGAGTTTTCTTAAAATGCTACATATCTTTGTAAAAGAGAAAAAAACAGAATTATTGGGTGATAAATTACAATAGAAAATTTTATAGCAAATCTCTCCCTTTTCTACTATGTCTTTTAAAAACAAGACTCTTCATTCCCTTGTGCTCTCCGTCAAGCAAATTTCATGAAGTTTTGGATTGCACCAAAACTTCCCTGCAAGGTAAAATCTTCTTTCAATTACTTGAGGGTCCATTGGAATGTCTGCCTCTAATTCTATAGAGATTTATCCTAGTTTCTATATGTGCTGCATTTTTTTAAGGCACTGTTTCATATCATGTTTATATTAGGCACTTAGAATCACACCAACAAAATTTAAAAAGATATTGGGAGCTTCCTAATGTACATTAAAATCTTTGTAAGAGGGACAGTGAAATCATTTGGATGTAGATTATTTGGATCCAAGATAAATTTGGAAAATTAAACATAAATCACTTGACTAGTGTTTGTTGGTGCTAGGTATAGCAATGCCTCAAGATCAGAGATCAGCTCAAACCAAAGTTAAATGGCAAGTGATAAAACAAATTGATACTTAAGTAGCTAAGTAATCTACCAGCAGGAACATGAGACTCAGGTTTCAGTTTTCCCTCAGACCTTAGCTGATTTGAAAAAGGCGGAAAGGTCACACAAATTCATCATATTTAATCAGGAAACTTATCAGGGTATCAAATTCAACAAGGGCTCAGGAAGTGATCTTAAAACTACAGACAGGTAATTTTAATTTACTTAAATAAAGAGGATTAGGACTACAATAAAGAAAAAAAAAAAAAAGAGATCAACACCACAATAGTTGAAACTTGGATAAAGTGTACTGAGAGAATTCAACATGGTAAAAGCAAAAGCATGCCCCTCAGCCTTTTTGAGTTCCTTGATGTTGTTGATGGGCACTTGTATTTGACAGATGAGGTATACTTGCATTTGCTAAAAATACTGAGCCTGTCCCTTGTGAAAGCATAAATGTGACAGAGGACTATAAACTCACAAATTGTTTGAGCAATGTGAAGAGATAATGACCATTTTCTGTTTCTCACAGATTGAAAATGAGAGGGCTTTTCTATGAAATGATCGGACAGTTGGTGTAAAACAGTGAGAAGAAGTATGCATTTATTTATTTATTTATTTGTTTGTTTGTTTGTTTATTCTGTGTGTTTGTTTGTTTTCCGTAGAGCATAGTTCAAGTATTGCACTCATTGATTAGGTCATAGCTCTCAAGAAGTAGATAAGATAACTAAACCAAGTAATGGAAGTAAAAATTGTTTAACCCGAGGATGTGGACATCTCTAAGACAGTTGAGAGGCTATGCCATGGGAGATACACCATTAGAGATTTCAGAAATACTTAAATATTGCTCCCTCACAAAAAAAAAGTGTAATCAATATCAGGAACTGAATATAAACCAAAACTGGGTCTTTAGTTTGACACTTCCTGATTTATGTTCTATCTTAAAATCCAAACCACTGAAAGACTGATATTTTTTGAAATTTTTACAGATATATTACAGATTAAATATTAACAATACTAACTTGCAAATGAAATACTGCAGAACATTTTCTGCACTATGTAAGAAAAACCTCTCTCTCTGCTGCTTAGTCTACTTTGTAAAAATCATGTTTCTCAAACCAGGAATTTATGAAATGCAATTTAACTTTTCAAAGTCTGTTTTATTTGGACTTAGTCTAAGAATAAAATACCTAAATTTGAGGTGGTTTAATCTGACATAGAAAACCATCCTGTAGGATTAGTGTTTGAGATCTTTTTGCTGAGAGTCCAAACATGGTTTGCTAGAATTTCATTGTTGCTCCTTTTTGTTTTCTTCCGTGTTCTCATTTCTGTTTTTCATCAAATAAGATACAAGTAAGAGAAGCAGAAGAAGGGTTATCTTTACATGTTGTGTATGGATGTTGATGTAAATAAATGGCTATATATAATCTCAAGAGAACTGGTAATATTTCTAGGAAACAACTCCATTGCCTGTGGTTCAATGATGCAACTTGATGAGGTTTCTGTTTCAACCTAGAGAAGCCCTTAAACTTCGAACTAATTTTAAACCTGCAAGCAGTCCAACTGCATTTAGCAGAAGTCTTTCTGACTACAGGTTTCATTTTTAGAAAAGTCTCGTTTGTTTTGGGTGCTTTTCTCTTCTACCTTCTCTACTTTCTAATGTTCCACTTCTCTTTCTACTCTCATTTTCCTTAGTCTTACCCATGCAGTCTTACATTAAGTAGGTAAGCAATTCTTTGTAGGTTAGTGAATTGTCTTGAAAAATGTACATTCTGTATGAACAGCAAAGTCATTTCATCAGCAGAATATGAGTTGCCAGTCCCCAAGACTGTACAAATCATCTATAATCTATACTAACATTTTTATTTAGAAAGTAATAAATACGTTAGATACTAATAATCTTGAAGCTTTTTCTATGACATTCTACAGACAAAGAGCTGCATTATATGAAGTAAAGTCTTAAGGCAATTTCTGTGAAAACCTTTGATTTTTAAATGTACCTTACTCAAATTTCTCATTTTTTACTTCTGTCTCCTGTATATTTACATAAAATGAAAACATTTAAAAATAGATCATCCTATACTATCAGGAAAGCAAACTTTTTAATATACTAGCCCTTAGATACATAAATATTTTTATACATTCCTGTTTACTGGCATACAACATTACATTATTAGTGTATAAAGTGCTAGATCAGAACTTCAAAATTATTAGTGCAACTCTAAACATATTCTCTGTCTGTTGTTTAATTACTTAATTGTGTTTGATTTTATTCACAAAATAATTAGCCTATTAAGCGTCTCATTATTGCCAAAGCATGCATTATACAGATCTTCACCATTGTGTAAACATCTTATTAGTGAGCACTGTAACATTTGAGATGACCTACTAAAAGTAAAATCTTCTTGAGACTCATAATTTCCTTCAAAAATCTGTATTTAATTTGCATGGCTCCATAATATTTCTGCATATATTTTGCTGGAGCATAATTCTTACCGAAACAGAAACATTCTTCTAATTGAAAGACAAACATTGAATTTTCTGCAGTCTTTTGAGGCCCAAGGTCAGAGCAGACTTTCGACTCATTGTTTTCAAATCAGTGCATTTCCCTTCACGTTTCTTGAGCTAGGATCAGTATATGAAAGAAAATATTGTATCATGGAGTATACTAGCTAGAATTATAATTCCTTTATTATCTGAAAGGCTCATTTTTTATATATTCATCAGAGAAGTGATTTGTTTATTCACTATTTTTTTATCTCTTTATAGGCCTTTGTTATTAGTTTACTGTTGGTCTGCAGAACTCACAAGATTTCTTATCCAGAATGTATTTGAAAATTATGGTTTTCTTCCCTTCCTTTTCTTTTAAATATTAGGCAAGCATGGTATTGAAAATTCATGTTAGATATAAAACAATAATTCAAAAATGGTTGAGAAAATGCAATATACTGTAAGTTGTACCAAATAGAGTTCCTGTCAATGGCAAAGCTTTCTATGTGTTTGACCCTTATTATTTAGAACAAAAAAAAAAAAGAAAAAAAAAACCACACACCAACAAGTGCAAATGGTCACAAAAAACCCCCAAACCTCAAACGCAAAAATGTAATTCAAGGCTTAATCCACACCAGGCCAAGTGGGAAGAAAACTGCTGAATCCAAGAAAGAATTCTTAGCATTGCAAGACATGAATTCTTCCACTTGCTACTGCTCTTGACAGATGAAAGGGTGAAACCGATTCTCTCCTCAGAGAGCTTCAACCATTCTTTCTCAGTTGAATGAGAAGAATAGTGTCCATGACAGGTGATCAGAGAAAACTATGTATGCCTCAGTGAAAGAGATCAAGTAAGTCCTGAAATTATACTAACCCATGCCATCACATTAGAGTACAAAAACAAACAAACAAACAAACAAACAAAATCAACAACAAAAACAAAAAAACAACAAACATATACATAAAGTACTTGGAATATATGATAATTCTAAAATACTGTATGATTTTTTCCTTCATTTTCTGTTACTTTTTCAAATCAGAAAATCCACTTCGTAGTTGCCCAACATTACATTTAATTTGGATTTCTTATTTTATTTTAATTGCTTTATTACGTAATTCTGAAAATAAAGCTAAGACTACTTGGAAATATCTGTTACAAACTTTATTATACTTATCGTGCAGTACTGTAAAAAAAATGCAGTATTGTGGTGAAGCAGTTTTGCATGTCTATTATTTCCTCCTGTTAGTCTCATGAGACATTTTTCTTCATGACAAATTCTGTTAATAACAGGGAAAAAAAATAATCAAAAACTACGTATAGGAAAAAGTTCAAAAGCTCTTGTAAAAACAATGAAGTATCATAAAGAATGCTATATTTTGCTCAGTGTAAAAAGAAATGCAGTAATCTGTAAAAAAAAAATAATCTAGTTTTGGACATCTCTGACATAATATCAGCATACAAAATGGTCTGCACATTTCTAATTATCTTTTAGATATTTTTGCCTGGTATTGATTGCTAAGCATAATTCTCAACACATGATAGTGATTTGAAAGGAGATTTCCTGATTAGGTCTGTGAAATATTTATCGTCACACTTATTACCCTAGTTCTTATAATTAAATGACATGATAGATTTGCATGTAAATGTACATCAATAAAAGCATAAACTAGGTATTTATAGAAAGAAACTCTATATTCATTGCTGTGAAATGGAGCTGAGTGCATTCATTGTAGATCTGGGATTTGGGCAGCCAAAACAGTGTATTTTTGGGGTTTTTTTGTTTGTGTGTGTTTTTTCTTTTTTTTTTTTTTTTAATTTCATACTTACAATACAGCCTACCAAACAGAGGGAGCTCTTTTGCACATTTAGATCTAATACTTTCAGATAGAACACAATTAGAGGCTTGTTTTTACTGAGTGGCTGAAGATAGCAAGATAGTTCAAGGGCTTCTGCCATATTTTTTTCCAATCTCCAAGCATAAGCTAGGTAATTAACATTTACTCTAAACTGCATTTGTCATGGAGTTAGACTTTGGGCAGAGGTACTCTGTTGTCTCACCAGCACACTACTATCAAAGAAATAATTTGGCCCTTTTCTTCTTGCCTGTCTATCATGGGTTTAATGAGGATTCTTGTCACCATGTCATCCTCTTTCCCCCAAAATGAAACAAAAATGTTTCTAAATTAGCAAAATACAAATGGCAAACCAAAAAAAATACATTCTGGCATATGAAAGGATGTGACATTCAACCCTGAAATTTAGCACAAGAGACAGGAAGAGAAAACATTTTTCTTCTCCTGTGGTATAGTAATAAAAAGATTTTATGCATTTACTCTAGTATTACATCATTTTTTGCTAAAATGGTTAGGTTGGTCACAAATTGCTCCATACCTACTGTAAATGCAATCATACTTTCCCATTTCTTTATTCATCAAATTGACTTTGTAATCGCTTCCTTTTTCTTTTTCAGCTTTGATAGAAGGTTTTGGTGAAGTGAATAAAGAAGTTCTGAAAGAGAGCAACTTGGCTTTGTGTTTCTTGCCACAAGAACTCAGGAATACTTATTTCAATACCTCAAAATGACGACTCAACTACATTGTCAAATAACCACTCATACGTCCGTGCCTCAGTATGTGCCACAGAGAGTATGTTTAATGTTTAATTTTCACTTGTTTCTCTAGGACAACTGTGGGAGCCCAAATCATTTATACAGAAGGCTGAGTATCATGTTAATTTTCTGATCTGCTCCCACACAGGAATTTGGGGAAATTTCCAGTTCTGATTTAAAAGAAGATAAGAGCACAATCAGTAACCACTGTACACCTTTTTCTTTACCACCTAAATCAATTATGTCACCTGGTGCTTGCCATATTCAACAGTAGAACAAGTTGTTCTGGAAAACAATGCTCAAAAGAGTTGGAAGAGACAATAGGACTGAGTGGAATACCTTTCTCAGAAAATTTTTGTCTGCTGAAATCACACTTATTTTTCAATTATGCTGTAGTGCTACTACAAAACATTCCTATTTCTCTATCTATAACCAGTGGAAATAAACAGGTATGATTCTTGTCCTGACTTGGTGTTTCACCCTGAAAACACATTTAATTTTAAAGAAAACAGGTTTTGCTTTGAAGAGGACTGTTTTCCTGAATTAGCTTTCAGGTTGCAGGTGTGAATTTAGTAATAGTGTGTTTGTCTCTGCTCACTGCAAATGTTCAGCAAGTTTTTTATCATATATGTTTCTCATAAACTTGCAGGCAAACAAAAGTGAATACATCTAAACATTCAAATATCTGAGAAGATCACACTTGGTGCTAGATCTTTACTGACTTAAATACTCTCTCGACTGTTAAAGGAGTCTTTATCTGACTTCATTTAGTTTTCCTGTCTCAAAAACTCTCTTCTGCTTGTAAGTTATTTTCTATTTAAACTTATTTTGAAATTATAAGGTGTTTCAAAAATATGGACCCAATTTGAATTCACTACATCTTTACAACCATGAACTATCAATTATCATCTCGATGTTCTCTGTACAGCAGGTGGAGACAACATAGAGCATTTATAAATAGGTTACTAAAACTTGATAACACTTTATACCATTTGTAAATTGTTTTCAGCTGCTTTGAAATTTGATCCATCTTTTTGAAACACCCTTTATTTCATATGCAGAACTACAATGGCCAGCTCAGAGAGTTGTGGTTTTGACTTACTGGCTTCAGGATGTGAAGTTGGAAATTCAGCTAATAGAAGACCACCCTTTTCTCTGAATGTATGCCTGTCCTGAAGACAAAAGAGTTGGTTTCTATCACAGAGTAAACCTGAGACTGTATTTTTTCATTTAATGTGAAGACAGGTATTTCACAGACACAAACCTGTCCATATATATTCTGTAATGTGTATATAGTGAATTTGACATATTCTGAAAATATCACATTTCCTATATCTTCTTTTCTCATCTGCACAACGTATGAGCTAAGCTCAGTATCTGCTGTTGGTGTTTTGCAGCTTCATTTGATACATCCTAAATATATTAATCCTGTTGTATAGTCATCATATTAATAATGTAATTGGTAGGAGAAATGTATAGATACCAATTAAAGCTCAAATGTCTTCCAGTTCTACCTATTACTGTTACGGTACTAATACTACTCAACATATTATTATAGCAGCACATCCTGGCATGCCACAGTTTCTTAGATAGTGCAAAATATGTTTTGTCCTTGGTTTTGGATTTTAAATTGTGATTAAGTCAAATGAGTAAAGATAGAGAAAAAGATGAGATTCTTCTGATCTTTCTGTGTGTTTGTTTTCCAGTGTGTTCACCATATATGTAAACTCATACATGTAAACTCAGTGACAGAATTTGGCCATTGTGATAATCTCTTAAATGCCAAACCTTCTATATCTTTTGGAGGAATTGAAAAAAGAAAATACAAAGTTGTTATTCCACTTTCTAATAACTTCCCCAAAGTTCTGAAAGGTTCAGATAAAAGGTTCCATTTTGGTTCTGTATTTATTTCTGGACTTGGGGAAGGCACTTGTCATAGCCCTGAAGATTGATCAGAAATGAGCTGAGAAAAGTTGACATCATGGTGAAATTAAAGTCCTTGCCATTTCTTGACAGAAGATGACATATAGCTAATATGTTTCTTTCAGTTTACCTGATGAAATTTATCTAGACACTGTAAGGATCCAACTCACAAGGAAAGTCCAAATTTAAGCTGCTTAAGTGAAAAGAAAAACCTGGAGATGAGTCTTTTGTATGACAGGACAAGAGAGAAAGAGAGAAAGAGAGAGAGACAGAGAAAAAAGGAAGGAAGGAAGGAAGGAAGGAAGGAAGGAAGGAAGGAAGGAAGGAAGGAAGGAAGGAAGGAAGGAAGGAAGGAAGGAAGGAAGGAAGGAAGGAAGGAAGGAAGGAAGGAAGGAAGGAAGGAAGGAAGGAAGGAAGGAAAGAAAGAAAGAAAGAAAGAAAGAAAGAAAAAGAAAGAAAGAAAGAAAGAAAGAAAGTTAACTTAAAAATATATTTATTGACACCTCCCCCCTATTCATTAATGAAGGAATTGTACTGCTAAGAACCATAACTCATGGGAACCTGGTCAGAGTAATTATAATAAAAGAGTGGCTGAAATCTGTGATGTGAAATGTTTGTTTACTTTTACCGAACAAACAAACTGTGGTCCCGGGGATGATAATGTCTGTCTTATTCTATCAAAGTTGTGGTTATAGTGCTTCCTGTATGTAGAAATAATTTTTTTAAACTGGGAGTCCCAAATAACATATTTTTAGTAGCTATTTACCACAAACATTACTGTCAACAATAAAGAAAAACTAGAATGGTTATTCTAAACTCCAGAAAGGTTAAATAAATGAGCAAGATGATAATTATATTTCACACATTCAAAATAAGATTTCATTTCATTTTTTAAATACTATCTATTTTAAACAGATGTTACTAATATGTCTAGCCTAACTGATTCTAAATAAGATCTATGTGGTCATAGCAGGGACATCTGTTTCTTGTCTTATTTTTCCTTTGTTTCATTAATCAATACATTAGCACAGAAATGGAGGACAATGGACACAAAACTAAAAGCTGATCAAACTCACTAGCTTTAGAAAACACGAAAACTTGTGAGTCTAAATTTGTATTACATTATATATAAATATTTTAAACATAGAATCATAAAAGTGAGTCAATATTGAGATATTTAATTAAAAACAGCTGGAAAATCACATAATTATTCAGGATCTGAAAAACACGTAGTCCAACACCTTTTCTCAGAGCAGGATCACCTAGACCAGGTTGCTTAGGATTGTTTTTGATTAGGTTTTGAAAATGTCTAAGAACGGAGACTTGTATGACAATGGAATGTTAACACTGTTTTGGTTTAGCAGCAGTTTCAGATAGGATTTTTAATAACGCTTAATCAGCAGCTAATTAACAAAATGATCTAAAACAATACAATGGGATTTATTATAATTAAAACATCAATTTGATTACAGATTCAGTGATGTCAAGGGTCACACTATACTTATAAAAGAGAAAGTTAAATCACTTACATAGAGATACACACAGGTATATGATTGAGCTTATGTACCAATTTATATACACGCACATACTCACATGCATTAATCCATGCATATTTAAATGTATTTGCACACGCTAATCTTTAGCTTCATGCATATGTATGAGGAATATATGTGGAGGTATATTTATTAATTTCCCTCTCGAGTTAAGTGAACTACTCACTTTAATATATTGTCATTTTTCAATGGGTGATTTGTTGAAACTCAGGAAATCTCTCCTCACCCATGGCTTCATGGCATCAGTTTGTTGTGAGGTGCCTCCGAGGGTCATCCCATCCAGAGAGAGATGCTGAGTCACAGCCCACTGTGATTCAGATCAGCTCAAAGGGCCTCACTTTAGGATTGCTATTTATAGAGTCACAAGATCATTGATCATTGACTTTTAGTCAGCATTTTTCTACTGCAGACACTTTTATGGTGAGGTAACATTCTGGCAACATCTAGAAGCCTCCAGGTCATACAGTTCTGGTAGCATTTCAATCCGGCTGCATCCCAGGTAGTAGATGTACCAAACTGTCAAGTTTCCCAGGCAGAAAGGGGGTCTTTTCCCATATAGGAGGAGTTCCAAGAGCATGGAGGGTGTACCTTTGTGTCTTCCCAGCTTCATTGCTTTTACACAAGGGGGAATTGTTCTCAGTAGGAGCTACAGGAACACAGGGTGGGGGCTCAGTGTCCTGGCTCACTGCACTTGTACAATGGGAATTGTTCTTCCCAAATCATGCCTGATCTGCCCTGGTATCCAGGCGATTGAATGGCTCAGGAAAGGGGGGCTGGTTGCAACCACCACAAGACTCTCTGGGCAACCTGTTCCAGTATTGAGTCACCCTCACAGGAAAAAAAGTATTTCCTGATGTTCAGACAGCACCTTCTCTGTTTCAGTTTGTACCTATTGCCTCTTGTGCTGTCAGTGGGCACCGCTGAGAAGAGCTTAGTTCTGTCTTCTTTACACCTGGCGTAAGGTATTTATACTCATTGATAAAACCCTCCTGAACCTTCTCTTTCCCAGGCTGAACAGCCTCAGTTCTCTCAGCGTCTCCTCAGAGGAGGGATTCTCCAGTCCCTTCATCATCTTTGTGGACCTTGGATATACTCACGCCAGTATGGTGGAAACAGTTATACTGGAAACCACAGAACTGGATCCAGCAATCTGGATATATATCACCAACATTAAGTAAAGAGGAAGAATCACTTCCATTGACCTGCTGGCAACATTCTTCCTCATGCAGCCCAGGATACATATGTAGTTTCTTATCTTTGTTAAGATCTAAAGGCATAGATAAATGTCTTCAGGACCTATGTTTGTCTTGCACTTGACATAGTATTCAGAAGGTCTTCTTAATTTTCATTACTACTAATGACCTCTACAATATTTAGAGATACTTTGTTCTTTAACCTTAAACTGACCTTTAGGACTGAAAAAGAGCTTTCAATGAATCTGTTTGGCTTCATAAATTAGGTAGTCATATACATATTCTCCTTGGAATCTTTGGGGTAATAGTTATTTCATTCCATAGGTAAGAAAAGAAAATTTTTGTGTCAAGATCTTTGTTTTCACAGTGCCGATTGTGTCATTAACCTTAAGCCTCCAAAAAGGATTTTAAAAGGGAGGATGACAGTTGGAAGGAGAGTAAGAAACATTAAGAGTCCATAGAGTCACTTCTCCATCTGGTTCTGAGAGAAGAAATTAACTTCTACAGAAATACCAGGTGTACGCAGTGAATACTCACTTTTTTGCTAGTATTATATAATATCAAGTATTCATCTGGTGATTTGGCTGAGGAGAATTCTGATCTTTGTCCCAACTTGCATCAGAAATTTAATGAATACATTCATACCAGGTTCTTAGTATTCTGTCTTCAGATTTGACCCAAAGTTATTTGAGACAGCTGAGCAAACATGTGATATAATCAGGTATCTGCCTTTTTAAAAATCTGATATAGTCATACTTCAACTTGAATATTGTGTGCTTCTTAATGGCTTAATTATAATTTCTAATGCATAATAATAATAATGTCTGAACAGTAGATCTGTGCAAATTTATTGTTTTGGATTGTTATTGCAGGTTCTGTCAGCTCATGTTTTTTGTACTCAGAAGTAGTTTGCAAGAGTAAAACATAAAATATTCAATTTTTTTTAAGTATGTGAGCTATCAAACTCTCTTAAAAATAGTCATATGAACCATTAACATAGACATTCCAATCCAATGAGATTTTAATACTTTGACTAAAACAGAAGTCATGATATTTTGATGTCATAACATACATAATGAGTAACAGTTTTTAAATATTAAATATTTTGTATGTTAGGTCTTAACATTTTAATTATTCTGCTGAACTTATTTTGACTTCAAAGACCTAAACTGCAATATTATTAAGCTTTTATTAGTTCTACATCATATCTGCTACAAATATATACAATTTTAGCATCTCTCAGAACAGGAAACATGTTTTTTATTTAACCTTTCAGGTTTCCACAGATGTCTGTATCTCTTCCTTTCCTTACAGAATTTTCTTGCCAATGCTTTACAAACAGACAGTTTTCTAGGTATTAGAAACATACTAATCTTAATAAAATATTCTAAGTTCACCACACTTGGAGGAACATTTTTAATAAAAATGGTCACACATGACTTAATTGCATTAAGAGATTAAAATTGTGTTTTTACTAACTCTCAAAGAAAACTTATAATTACAGCAGAAGAACTACAAAATTACAGATAGGTAACAAAGCAAAAGGTAGATGATAGATATTATAGTTCCATATTTATGCTTTACTTCTTTCCATAACTTTGAAAGCTTTTCCTATTTGAAAATTACTTCAGCTAAGATGTCAGAATATAATGTGACAAATACAATCAATAGTTTTTTTTATTTCCATGGACATTGTCTTTCTGTGGCCAGATGACCACAGTTAACCAAGTTACCAAGTAGAAGCAAGTTATGTCAGATGAACAACCCACTTTGTGATGTAATACACTGTCACGGAGGCACCCCGAGGCTAATTTAAGGGACAACAGGGTCCAAAACAACTTTTATTAAACTGGTGAGAAACAGGGGTTTAGCACTCCAAAAGTGAC
Organism: Patagioenas fasciata; assembly: GCF_037038585.1. Lineage (NCBI taxonomy): Eukaryota > Metazoa > Chordata > Aves > Columbiformes > Columbidae > Patagioenas > Patagioenas fasciata. The sequence goes on along the minus strand of NC_092520.1, from coordinate 196,775,108 downwards.
TTAAATATAGGTTCGGGTATCAGTTGAGGAAAATTATTAAGGGGCAGCAAATAGTACAACAGGCGGTCCACAGAGTGCATGCACATGGCTTCACCCAAAACAATGCCGGAACCACCCCTGAGTCCCAGAGGAGTACACACTTGCCTGAACACGGTGCGGGATTATTCTTAAAGAGATACAGGTAAAGCGTACGCTCGTGATTCCGTGAGGGTAAATTTATAATACACTCGCAGTTCTGCGAGGGTTAATTTACTTACACGTGCGAATGTGCACGGAATACTGCACGTGCTTATGTGGAAGCACGGGAGGAAAATACACTCGCGATTGTGCGAGGATAAATTTATAATACACTCACAATTGTGCGAGGAAATAATTTAAAGTACGCGTGCAAATGTGCACGGAATAAAGTTACACTCACGATTGTGCGAGGAAATAATTTAAAGTACGTGTGCAAATGCGCATGGAATATAAATACACTCGTGATTGTGCGAGGAAATAATTTTATACGTGCTTGTATTAAGCACGGGAAGTTACACGTGCATATGTGCACGGAAAGGATAAATATACTCGCAATCCTGCGAGGGGTTTTACTCACACACGTGACGACAAGGCAAGCAGGGTCTCCATCCCGGTGAGGGGGGGCTCTCGATGGCAGCATCTTCAGCTCGCAGCTCTGAGAGACCGGCGACAATGGGCCCAGTCTCGACGAGAGAGTCCTGTTTTTATACTGGCTGATCAGACCTGACTGTAGGCATTCTAGAAGCTTCTCTGCACCCCACACTGGCTGTGGGGTGCTCCTGAAGCTTCCAAACATCCCCCACACTGGTCACAGGTGCCCAGCGACTCACTGGCGCCTTGGTACTCCCTTCTCCTAATGGCCCTGGCCAGGGTGCTCTGGACCAAACAAAAGAAGCTGTTAGCCTCAAGTAGCAGAGAGAGGGAGATGTGCCTACTCCCTCCATACTGAAGGAGGGGGGCGGGGAGAGAGGGGGGTTTGCATTCTGCCACATACACTCACCTAAATGTTTACATTATAAGTTAGCAACTTTTGCTCAGTTACATGACTCAGTTGACTTAGATGTCAAATATGCTGTAACAACTGGTTTACTACTATCTGTGTTAAGAAATGAGCCACTGCTATATTTAATTTGATTTCAGGGGAAGCATTTGTGCACATTATATACCATCAGACTTAATAACTCATTCTGAGTAAATCTGAATATAGTAACTACGCTCTGAACAGTAGTGAAAGCAAATATAGTATGATTAAGATTGGAATAACCATGAGCAAATGTATCAACACATAATATAGGGAAGACATAATTCAGTCTTTATTAAGCTGTGAAAGTATCATATCAGGTTAAAAAAACCTGATGCAAGAAAAAATGTAAAATTCATGCTTGTTGAAGTACTTAGAGCGTCTACTGAAGGGACTCTTTTAAGCTGGTGTCTCAGTGAGTGACCTTCTGTTTCATAAATTCTGCCCCTGCAGAAACAGGGTCCAATGTCATGTACAGTATCAATTCTGATTCACCTATGCACAATATTGGTTCCAGTTCACCTTCACTGTAAGTGCTTATGTAAGGGAATACTTGTATGAAAACACCATGCTCACTTGCAGTTCATTTTTATCTGCAAACTGGAGGAAGATTTGCTGCACTAAATTAAGTGGGAAATCTTGTTGAAAACATCTTCCAAGAGATGTTGGAAGTTACCTAAACCAAATCTTGACTTAAAATGTTTAAACCATAAAATATATACATATATTACAAACAACTAGAATTGTACAAAATAAAACACTCCTGAGTTTGTGTCTCTCACATTAGAATCCAAGCCGTAAGTCAGATGACAGAAAGAAATTGAACTTCTGCAGTTTCATTTATTTCATCACTAGCCACTTGCCCTTACTACTATGACTATGTCATATTAAGCTACTAAAAGACCTTCTAACAACCATGAAACATAAGGAATTTCAGTGAATGGAATTTAAATGGCATCATTCTGCTCTGGATTTATTTTCATCCCTTTTGGATCAGTTTTTATACATGGTTGTTATCTCTTGGGAGTGCTCCAAAATGCTCAGGGGACCCTCAGCATGGATGACATATTCTGATAAACAGTAGCACATCAATGCAACTGTCTAAGCTTTCCAACACCCAAGGCAATGACTCCTCTGAACTCACTGACTATGAACTCACTGGTTGAACTCTCATGTCAGCACAAAACTTCTCTCAAGAGAAATGTGGAAGATAACACTGCAAGGTCTGGAAAACAAAAACATCAACAAAGGCTGCTGTCTTCTGTCCAGACCACCTACTTCAAGAACAGTCTGCTTAGCTTTTCCAGATTTCCATGTTTTACCAGATGGAGTAGTCCCATTAGTAGTCCCAATGGCTCAGCTAAAGTGCATCTGTATGAATGCGCACAGCATGATCAATGAACAGGAGGAGCTGGAAGACCCTTGTGAGGCAAATTATGATTTAATTGCCATCTCAGAAACATGGTGGGTTGACTCTCATAGCTGGAGTGCTGCAATGGATGGCTATAAACTCTTCAGAAGGGATAGGCGAGGAAGGAGAGGAGGTGGGGTAGCCATGTATGTTAGGGAGCCAGCAGTGTGCCCAGGTGGTCAAAAAGATCAACAGCATCCTGACTTGTACCACAAATAGTGTGGCCAGCAGGACTAGAAAAGGGATCATGCTTCTGTACTGGGCACTGGTGAGGTCCCACCTTGAATACTGTGTTCAGTTTTAGACCCTTCATCATAAGAAAGACATTGAGGTACTAGAGAGAGTGCAGGGGAGGGCAATGAAGCTGTTGAGGGGCCTGGAGCACAAGCGTATGAGGAGCAGTTGAGGGATCTTGGGGTGTTCAGCCTGGAGAACAGGAGGCCGAGGGGAGACCTTATTGCTGTCTACAACAACCTGAAAGGAGGTTGTAGCATGGAGTGTGTTGGTCCCTTCTCCCAAGTAGCAAGTGATAGGACAAGAGCAAATGGCCTCAAGTTGTGCTAGGGGAGGTTTAGACAGGATATTAGGAAAAAATTCTGCACAGAAAGGGTTGTCAGGCATTGGAACAGGCTGCCCAAGGAAGTGGTGGAGTCACCATCCCTGGAGGTGTTTAAAAGGTGTTTAAAGGACGAGGTTCTTAGGGACATGGTAGAGTTACGTTAGGTTATGGTTGGACTTGACGATCCTGAGGGTCTCTTCCAACTGAAATGATTCTAGGATTCTATGATTCTGTTAAATTCTACCCTAGTCTTTATTTATCCAAAATTAATATAGAAGGAATTAAATGACATGAATTAAAAGCGAAAAAAAATCTTCATTGCTTTTGACTGTTTTGAATAACATGCTTTTGGCCTTAGACCAAACATAGGCGTTAACAGCCTGTTTGCAGCCAAAGACAAGGCAATAGACTTGTCTGGCTCAAGGCACTAAGCAACACTGACAGGGAGAAAAGCAACTGAAAGACAGTATTTTAAAAATTATAATATGAAAAGTGGGGTTTTTCGTCCTATATCATCCAGTATTTAGTATTTTTCTATCCTATGAACATTTTTCTCATACTGAACGATATTCAAACTTCACCTGACAACAATACTCCTGACCTTCACCTCTTTTGTCAGGTCTCTGAGTACATCAATAAGCTTTTCAAGGTCTCCCTCTTTTCCACAGGTTAGCTCTGATGTGCTGCATCTCATGAAGTCACAGAAGTTGAGGCTGGAAGGGGTCTCAGGAGGTCATCTGGTGCAACACCTCTGTTCATATACACTCACCCATAACAGGCTGACCAGAACTTTGTCAGAAAGCTTTTGAATATTTCCAAGGATGGACACTCTACAAACTCTCCTTACAAGCTGTGCCAGTCACTTTCACAGTAAAAGAAAAGTGTTTCCTGATGTTCAGATAGAACCTCTTGTGTTTTGTTTTGATCCCTGAAATGCTCTGCTAGTGACTGGTCTCTGACTAAACATGCTGCCTGTGATCATCTGGTCTCTCTGGGTCAAACTGTTCTGTCAATTTTCAATCCACCTCACTGTCTGCTCATCCAGCTTACCTATGATGATCTCCTGGCAGACAGTGTCAAAAGCCTTACTAAAGTCATGGTAGACAATATCCATTCCTCTACTTTTGTCTAGCAAATTAATCATTTAATCATAGAAATTTATTCAGCTGATAAAGCATGAATACTGCTCGGTGAAGCCATGATGACTGTTCCTCCTGACCTCCTTTTCCTTCCTATGCCTGGGAAGAGTTATCTTCTCCATCATTCCTGAGTGATGGAGTGACCAGGGGGAGACTGATCAACCTGTAGTTCCTCGGGTCATCCTTCTTGCATGATGTTTTCCTTCCTCCACTCTTTGACTACTTCTCCCAACTGCCATGAATGATCAAAGATTGTTGAGGATGGCTTTGCAATGCACACATAAGTACATTGCATCAGGGACCATTGACTTTATTATGCTCAGTTTCCGTAAGTATTCTTAAATATCTGTGTTACGTGGGATCAGTCTGCTGTGAAAATACATAAACTTTGAGAAATTGTTGTGGGAAGTTCTGAAATAAATGAAATTATTATTTTTTTAAGTTTTAGCGAGTAGCTACAATGATTCCTCCCTGCACGCCCAAATATTCTTCATATTTATGAGTAGCCAGCAATTATTTCTTTTGTTTTCTCTTTCAGGCATTCTTTCTGAAAACATAACAAATATTTTTAATTTATTTTTTAAACAATAATGCTTACTATATTTAAAACATTTTCCCATTTAACAGTTAAACTATAAGAATAGATTGCACATACGACATTTTTATAAAAAGCTCTTCTGTCTATATAGATAAATACAGCCACAGTATCTGAACTAAGCTTACTTTTTTACTGCTTCTGTTATATTTAGAATCTTGAATTACAGCAAGTTATACTTGGACACTATATAGCAGTTGTTGATTTTAATCAGACCAACATCTTCACATTTATTACTAGAAACATTTTATTTATTCATTATTATCCAAAGAAGATAGTACCTCAGGAGGTGAAATAATATTTTGCTGCTGTCCTTTAATAGTTGAAAAAAAAATATCTGTTTTGGAACTGCTGAAGAGGTTACATAAATCCATTGCTTGAAAGGTGATATATTTGGGCCTTTATACAAATATTTGGGCTTATTTTTCAATCTGAGTCAAAACTATTTGTTTTCTTGGCTTACCTCTTTCTACTTCCCCTACATTAATTGTCCTGGTTTCCTTCACACATCTAATCTCCTTTCTCATATAATTTGTTTTTCTACCTCAAGATCAGGCTTTTCTATGGAAGGGTCAACTGAAAATGTGACTTCCTTTCAGCCTCAATATCAAGGACCACACAGTTTCCATTCTTTCAGGCTTCATGTTGTCATGACAGTCAAGTTCAGTATCCTAAAATTAGTGTGAAAAGTGTAAGATTTGGTCACTTTAAAGTGCTTGAAGACATGCTTCTAAAGGCATGCTCGGGACTTTTTCAGTAGGATGGTTTATGAACGTGAGATAGCACACAAATAGTAAACCTGATGTATCTGAGAAGCATAACACTGACATATGAATTTATTATATTTTTTTAATATGCAGATCATCAATAAAGATGCCCGATTCACTGGGCCTGCACTAGAGTATTGCTGTCTGTATGGACAGTGTACACTTTTGAGATTATTTCATGGAAATTTCATGTGAAAAAGAGAAACTAAATATGTTGATTTGAATTACTAACTGCAGGAATCTACTTACAATACTGAAAGCCATGGATGGCACCAGTTTCTAGTCTTCCTTCTCAAATGTGTGTCAAGTTCCTAACAAGGTAGAACTTCTTAGGTCTGAATAAACTATACATTGAAGTCAGCTCACACAACTTTATTTGGGTTTTTAGTTTCTCCGAAAATTTAATTACTTTTTTTCACATGTATCTCTACATTCTCTAAGTAAGCAGTTTTCCAAATCCTACATTCTTCATCAGTGTCTGCCCTTTCTGCTGGTAGCACACAGTGGGCTTGGGGACAATTCTTAGGTCACTGAGCTCTCCAGACTTCTTTAATTCTGGAGTTTTTGATTTAAATGCTACATGAACAGTAGCTTTCAGACTCTTTTCTTATCCCTGCTTCCAAATGACAGAGTATTGCATTCTCATTTGTTCTCCAGTGTCATTTGTGGATCCATGAATGTGCCTCCAAAAAACTGGAAACAGGATTATCAGTTAATAAGAAAAGGTGATCAGAGGCAAAAAGATGAAACAAGGCATGCTGAAAATATAGGAGACAGATGATGACTTTACTGCAAGGGCTATGCAAGGATAAAAAATGGACTCTGACTATCAGCAGAGAGTTAGGGAAAAATATATTAGGTTGAGAGTATTAGTCAATAATTCACTGTGTAGGTCTGATCCATCTCAATTTCCAATAGAAATTTATTGTGCAAATAATTAACTAGCAAATAAAAAACAGACCCCAAAAATATGAAGCTGTGAACAAGTAGCTTTGTCAAATAGACTAATTAATAATCCTTATGTCATCCTGATTTCAATGACAATGAAGTCCTTTCATTCTTTGCAAGCAACTGAACTTCAAGTCCTTGGAGAGCTGACTCTGAAGAAGTTCTGATAACACCTGTACTGTACATCAGTGTTATGAATTAATTGAGCAGTTACTGGGAGACATGCAACAGTAGGCAAAGGTTTTGTTTCTGGATTAATGTACAAATTGTGTACTGCTACTGACAGAAATATGGGTAATTTTTCATGGTGATTAGGCAATGAAACCATGTAACTAGTCACTGAAAGGGGAAACAGAAATTCTACCCAGCCCTTATATTTTGTCTGAATAGGAAAAGTGAAATAAACATGTATTTTTCCATCAACTGTGTATTTGGAATTGCTCCTCAACATAGATTTTAAAGGGCCCTGGGGAAAGTAAAATTACTCGTGATTATCTCTGTTTCAGATCAAGCCTGACCAAGTCCTAAATGACTACTTTAGAACACAGATAACATAGTTGTGGTTTCTTCATTAGTATTAACAGTGCTTTCACACCATGGCATAGAAACAATTGAAGCCTGCAGCTTCTCCACATCTATGTGAGACCTGTGGTAGCAGGTTGTTTTCATTTACTTCAATTTTCCATTTGAACCATACTATACAAGATATTACGAAATATTAAAATGAAAATGTTATAGCACCATCCTGCTTTCTGTTGTATTTAAAGCTTTTGTGTCCATCTCATTAAGCCAAGCAGCTTTACAGAAAAGAAACAAAAAAATCTATTGCTTATGTTGAGGTTCTAAAATTATTTTTCTTGACATAGTTTTCTCATGTTCAAATTAATGTGAAGAAACCTATAAACTACTATAGAGGCTAAGAACTCAACAGGGAATTATCTGAGAATTCCACCAAAATAAAACGGAAATGTTCAGGGGGTGTGTCACGGAGGCACCCCAAGGCTAGTTTAAGGGACAACAGGGTCCAAAACAACTTTTATTAAACCGGTGAGAAACAGGGTTTTAGCACTCCAAAAGTGACTTAAATATAGGTTTGGATGTCAGTTGAAGAAAATTATTAAGGGGGAGCAACTAATACAACAGGTGGTCCACAGTGTGCATGCACATGGCTTCACCCAAAACAATGCCGGAACCATCTCTGAGTCCGGGAAGAGTACACACTTGCCTGAACACGGTGCGGGATTATTCTTAAAGAGATACAGCTACTCATAGTGAGTACGGAAAGTGTACGCTTGCGATTCCGCGAGGGTAAATTTATAATACACTCATAATCCTGCGAGGGTTAATTTACTTGAACGTGCAAATGTGCACGGAATACTACACGTGCTTATATGGAAGCATGGGAGGAAAATACACTCGCGATTGTGCGAGGAAATAATTTAAAGTACACATGCAAATGTGCACAGAGGGTTATTCGTGCTTATGTACACGGAAAGTTACTCGTGCTTGTATTAAACACGGAAAATTACACGTGCACGGAAAGGATAAATACACTCGTGATTATGCGAGGATTAATTTTACACGTGCTTATATTAAGCATGGGAAGTTACACGTGCATATGTGCACGGAAAGTATAAATATACTCGCAATCCTGTGAGAAGTTTTACTCACACCCGTGGCGGCAAGGCAAGCAGAGTCTCCATCCCAGGGAGGGGGGGCTCTCGGCGGCAGCATCTTCCTCGTGCTCCGAGAGACCCACAACAATGGGCGCAGTCTTGACGAGAGTCCCGTTTTTTATAGGCTGATCAGACCTGACTGTAGGCATTCTAGAAGCTTCTCTGCACCCCCACACTGGCTGTGGGGTGCCCCTGAAGCCTCCAAACATCCCCCACACTGGTCACAGGTGCCCAGCGGCTCACTGGCGCCTCGGCACTCCCTTCTCCTAATGGCCCTGGCCAGGGTGCTCTGGGCCAAACAAAAGAAGCTGTTAGCCTCAAGTAGCAGAGAGAGAGGGAGATGTGCCTACTCCTTCCATACTGAAGGAGGGGGGATGAGACGGGGGGGCTTGCATTCTGCCACAGGGTGAGAAGTATCACATTGATAATGTGGATCATGCCTACCAGACCCTGGTAAGTGCTCATGAGAAAGCATGATGAGTTCTGCATCCCCAAAACTAAAGAGGCAGCTTTTAAAGATTTGACAGAAGATATGGTTTTGGCATCTTGGCTTTGCAGGTTTTCCTTTTTTTTTTGTTTTCTTTTGCATGACTTGCATCTCTGCATGTCTGCCCACAAAACCAGCTTTAGTGAGCCGTACACAGAATTTGAAGTGTTCACAGAATGAGGCTTATGTTAGTAAAATGTTTTTATTTCCAGTTGGTTAATGAGATGAAGTCATTTATTTGGCCCATGCATAAGTGAGTTGACCAAATTCATCTCAGGTATAACTGGGCATAAATCAAGTTAAGACGTTGGCATTTCACCCACTTACATCAATACTAATTTTTTCTCACTCTATCAGGGAGTGTTTAAGGAGGGCTCAGTATAAATAGCTAAACAACATGGATACAGAAAAGATGAGTAGCATGGCATTTTATTACAAAGAATGCTAAGAATACTTGCAAATCTCGAGGTTAATGCCTGAAAACTCATAAGAAAATACACCTTTTCCCGTAACCATTACATTTAGAAGCATTGTTTGATCTTAAGAACACAAGAAAAAAATATCGAATGCTTTCACAGTTTGTTTTCTTTATACTCGAAGACTTGGATTTATAAAAATAACAACTCTAATTATATGTCTTACGGGTGTATTATGGGTTTTTTTTTTTTTTTTTTTTTTTTTTTTTTTGTTTTCAACTCTATGTTCTTTGCGGTGATATTGACTAAAAGTAGAAATGTGTCTGTCCATGCATTATGCAAGTCTGAAAAAAAAAATCTCAGTATTTAGAGAAATGGGCCCAGAATGGTGGAATTTCTTTTCTTTAGGACATAACAGTATCTGGAGGTAAATTTATAGGAATAGGTTAATGAACTACTTGCCTTTTATATGGGATTGTGCTAGCTATAGCAAATCAAATCTGATCTAGTTGATATTGAAGTAAACTCAGCATGATTGCAAATATTTTTCCTTAAGTCAGGGAAGGTGATAAAAGGAATACTATTCAGTTTCAACAGAAAAAAAAACAACCAACCAAACAAACAAACAAAAAAACAAACAAAAAAAAACCCCACACCAAAACAAAACCCAAACAAGCAAACAAACCCTTTTTTTCTTCCCTACATATAAAAACTTCAAACAAAAAGAGGCTTTTGCTGTGCTTTATGATAGGAACAAATAATGCAATGGAAACAATCAATTTTGGTTCCATAGAGAGAGAAAGAAATCCTCTATGCATGCTAACATAAGAAGCATGTTCAGTTCACTCTACAGTTTTTCTAGATCTACTAATTTCCCAGTTGACGTTGTTAGATGTTTTCTGTTACTTGCTGAGAGAAGCCAGTAGCTGAAAAATATATTTATACTATTTGCATTTAATAAATTTTCTTTATAATATCATAAAGAAATTACTTCTTGTTTAAGCAAGTCTTGAGGCAGAAAGCCTGAGACATGATGCTATGTATAACGATAACAATACTGTTTAGCATGAAATACGCATTCATTCTATTATTGCAAAGTGGTAAGTAGAAGAGAGGAAGTCTACTGTAGTAGAAGGGAGGGGAATATTATATACTGCATTATATACTACAGATACAAAGTTAACTGTTTTGTGTGCATTGAAAGTAAACTTATCTTCTCCAGTTACAGAACCTTTCCATTACACCATGCTACTTACAAGACTAGAAAGGTGTACATTTTACTAAGTACCTAGCAATACAATATACTTGAATCCTGAAACACTGTACTGGCAAAAAGTTGTTGGCATAGGGTTATGTGCACAGCACTGATCATCAGTAGCATCTAGGAAGAGGTTGTCACCCCTGTTATTAGCAATGTGCCATCTTTTTGTGCAAGTACACTGGCAGAACAGTAAGGGAAGAGGAACATATGGTGAATCAGCCACAGTCATCTCAAAGATATACTGAGTGAATGAGTTCATAATACAGGCAAAGAAGTAAGGTTAATTTCTACCAGCAGGAAAAGGGTACCAAAATACGGAGATGCTCTCATGAGAGGTAAAGTACGTGTCTGTAAGAGGCCTGTGGAAAGTCTCACAATTTCTCCTGCACAAGGCGTCTGGTCCATAGGAATAGATCTGACCACACAGATTCACAGCTGTGGCAGATGGCATGCCAAGACACCACAAGAGAGATGCTCCTACTATAGATTGCATTCACAGACCTTTCTGCCTATGCTTTTTTCTCACTAAGAATTTCCAGGAGCAGAGAGGTGCAGTCGAGGAGATGGGAGTGAAGGAAGAAAATGTGGCCATGATATTTCAAAATGAAGTGACTAACATTAGTTGCCAATTATTCTTTTGATTCTAATGTGTTCAAGAGACAAGCACAGTGTTTTAGAATTCCCTGAGTCTTGAACAAAAAAGAATACATTCAGCTTGCATCACAGCAATCTGCAGTGGTGTTATCTTACGTCTGTCTCGATTATCCTTGCACTATAGACCTGTGTAAAACAGCCACTTATAACTCACTATAAGTCTAGTGAGGCTGTTTCCCATGATCCTTGAATGCTGAAATAGGAAAAAGCTACAAGGGCTACTCATCACTAAAAATATTAAAAATTACTATTTTTCTTCCTTTAATTCTCAGATCAACCCATTTTTCAGTGCCATTTTAAGGAACGTGCACAAAAACATATGACAAATGGCAGTTGCGAAGGTCTTATATATTTATGTTGAGAAAAATCTATTCACTCTTTCTGATCTCCCTAATCACTTTTCTTTTTGATCTATTAATATGAATTTTGAAAAATCATCAGTAAGTCCATTTCCTCTACAAGCAATCATAGTAACAATTCCCGAATTAGAGTAGGCACAAGGATGTTTTTGTACATTGAATGTAACCTATTCATTTGATTGACACATGTCTTGTGAAAGTACAGGTCTCCTGCTCATCTGAACTACACACTGCTGGCTATTAGTGATAAAAAATGTGTGCAGAAGTACCTACATACTCTTCTATGTTTTTATTACTTCCTAGTATTATTTTTAGGGTTTGGTGACAAAACAATACAGTCACCATTTCAGAATCATATAAACCTGCCAAGACCAAACTGGGAGACAGGCATGTTGACAAACATTGATCTTCTTGGGAAAGAACTGGAATGATTCAGTGCATCCTCTGCTGCAAGCCATCCCTAGATGAGTAGAAAAGGAAGGCTTTCTGTGGAGAAATAGGATTTAGATTGTAGTCTTAGAGACACTAGGAAAGAGATCTTAGAGCCAGACAAAACTGAGAGCAGATTTGAACAGATTCTTTTTTTGTTTGTTTGTTTTGTGTTGTTGTTGTTTTTTTTTTTTTTTGTGTGTGTGTGTGTGTGAATTTCTTTGTTGGTGATACTTGAGTCCAGAAAGAGAAAAAACATAGATTACGTGTACCACAGGAACTGTGTTTTCAAGGCGTATTGGGAAACTTATCTTCCATGACAGATATGTTATGGAATTATTATATTTTCTTACATATTTGTTTATCACTGTGACATAGATCTGGATTCTGGAAAGAGAAAATCAAGCAGCAGACTCTGCACCAAGTTAAGATCTTCCATGCTTTTCCTTGAATAACATCTACAAGTCAAAACATCACTGAAACATACTCTGCCTTGTAGCAAAGCCAACCCTGCCCATGAGGACTGCAGTCCAAGTCTTATAATCAGAAGATGATAGCGTACTTGCTGGAATGACGCTAGCCTATATTTCATTATCATGCTGCTTTACTCCACTATATAAAGTCATGAGAATAAAATGCACACCTGTAGCATCCTCCTGCCTAAAGCAAGATCCACTATGACATTGTTTAAACCACTCTTAAAAGTCGTGAATGATAGAGCATTTACAGTCTCCTTGAGCAACCTAATGCTTCAGTGAGAACTAACTAATCTCTCTCTTGACCCTTCCTTGTTGCCATTTAAGGACATTATTTCTTGCCTTGTCCTCCAAAATACTGTATTACCTTTCTCTTCACTTTTTACACAGCTAAAAAGTTCTATCATGGAGTCTCTGGATTGCCTCTTCCTCAGACTAAACAACCTCTGGGATTTTTTTGTTGTTTTGTTTGTTTGCTTGTTTTTGTTATTTTTGTATGGGTTTTGCTTGTTTGTTTGTGGATTTTTGTTATGTTTTATGTTCTCTACCTCACTTACTATTAGTATTGTTTTCTACCGAGACTCACCCAGTTGGTCCAGATTAAATACAGTAATCCAGTAGACATCTTGTTTGAAGTATGTTTATCAAAGAAGTACTTAGTGTTTTGTGGCTTCTATACGCATATTTATATAAGGCACAATGGTGCTTCCTTTCTTCACAAAATTGTTGACTCAGCTTGTGATCCACTGCACACCTATTTTCTGTAAAATTGTTTCATAGCCAACTTTTCCCACTCATATATCTGTGTAGCAAACTATTGTTGCTTACTTTTTGCAGTTTCTACAGGTTACTGCTATGTGTCTTTTTTCATCTGCTCCAAAGTGAGCATTTTTGAATAAAAAGTCTAATATTGTTTCCATTTTTTTTGATAGTACCAACTAGATTAGCTCAGAAGTAAGTGCAATGAACTTAATCTCTGGGTTATACTTATTATCATCCAGACCATTAGCAAAAATTATAAATCATATGGGTTCTGAATGAAACCCCATGGGACTGGGCAATAGAGATCTGTGAAGCTTTTGTTCAAAATGCTTTCACAATTGTTGTACAGACAAGGCTGACTATGTGATAGAAACTTTTGCCTGCAGGTCTCAAGTAAAGATTTAGGATACTTTTCCTATAGGATTTTACTGAATTCTAAATATACTTTTCCTTTTTTTTTTTTTTTTTTAACAGAATCCCTTAACTGGTGAATTATTTTATAATTTAATGCATGTATCTTCTACCTGAGAAAGCATGGAAGAATGCATTGATAAACGCATGGTTTAATTATATAAAAATGAAACTCATGAGCAATGTGTAAAAATGGGAAAAAAAAAACAACAAACCCACCAGTAGGACATGGACTTCAGTTTCACATAGAGAAAAACTGAAAATTCCATGTGATATAACTGACATTCATCCTGTTTCACTTTTCTCTGTTGAATTTTGAATATATTAAGACCATTTACATAATTATATTAGTTCAATTCTACAAGTAATTTTCTGCTATATACCAAGGTCTTCTCTGTTCTGTTTTTATGAAAGGCTATGCTGTAGCACTCTTAAATCTGATTGGCACCATGTTCACAGCTAGGAAAACTGTCTTTTGTCACAGAATGGAATCATGTCAGTGGACATATCTCGTTCTTAGCTTCAAAAAGGGATAATTCACACACTTTGTTTATTAAAATAGGCTGGGTGAAGTGCATGCAGTGAGGAGTAACCTACCTGAAATACCTGTAATATTTATATCTACATTTCAGCAAGCAGCACTGGGCAGGAATCATCTGTAGGCTAGCAGAATATGTGGAAGATGGTGCTTCTACACTGCAGCACTTCTGCCTGGTATTTTCCAGTACAGTACACACTTCAGAATATTTGCAGTACTAAATTCACAGAGTCACAGAATCATTTTGGTTGGAATGCTGCTCTTGAGATCAACTAGTACAACACTTCTACTCAAGCCGGATCAGCTAGAGCACATTGGCAGATGGAGATTCCACATCCTCTCTAGACAACTAGCTTAGTGTTTGACCAACCTCACAGAAAAAAAATGTTTTGTTTTGTTCAGATGGACTTTCACACTTTTTTGTTTGTGGCCATTGTCTTTTGTCCTGTCAGTGTGCATCACTAAGAAGAGTCAGCCCCATCTTCATTCTCTCCCATGAGGTATTTATACATATTAAAAAGATGCTCCTCAGTCTTTTTTTCTTTGGGCTGAACAGGTCTTTCTGGATGCCAGCACAGCCTTCTAGTCTATCAGCCTCTCCTCCCAGTTTTGTATCATCTGTCAACTTCCAGAGGGTACCCTCTGCACAATAATCCAGGTCATTAATGAAGCTGTTAAAGAGTATTGGTGCAGTATTGACCCTTGGAGCAAACAATAGTGGCTTGCCTATAACTGGACTTGGAGGTGATGATCACAACCTTCTGGGGATGATATATTCAGCCAGTTTTCAATCTATCTAGCCCAATGTCCACTTCTCTAATCCATAAATTGCTACTTAAGAACCCGTGAATTGATGCTAAACAAATCTTCAGAAATTACACATTACTAAGGTAAATCAACATACCACCATATGCATACAAATGGCCATAGACAAAGCAGATAATAATATATAACACAGTTTTAGTGATATATATAGTGAAGGGGACTAAGACAAACACAAGAGTTAGGAGCAAAAATTAACTTTTTAAAAATCTGATTCAAGAAGGATTTCTGTGAAAAACTGACAAATACTGAAGTATTTGCTCGTCTGTGTCCATAGACAGAACATTTTACGGGGGAAGTTTCTTCAATTTTACAGGAGAAGTAGGAGAAAAATAATAATAATAAAAACTCAATTCACTTGTTCAATTGATCACTAAAGGACACGAAAGGGAATTGTATTTACCATCTTGTAGTCCTATACTCTGTTCCCGAGGTCAAAGCCATTGTTTTTGAGAATGTGTTTCATGTTTAATGTCTCCTTGGAACTCTAACAAACGACTACAGGAAAGTTAATAAGTTGTTCTGATACTCTAGCAAAAGCATTACAACCAATTATACACCTCCAGATATTCTCATGATACCATTAACCCTGTTTCACAAATTTAGAAATTGAGACTCAGGCACTTAAAGCTTTTGACTCAATTCAACTCTCAAATCACTCACAGACCTCTAAAATTTTTATTTATGTTCTGGTAAATGAGAGAATTAATAATGATGTTTCTGATTATGCATCCTGTATTTAAGTGCTAAATGGAACTCTCCTTTAAAACATCTTTCACAAGTTGGGAAGTGTTTTGTAGTAATCATGGAGAACTCTAGTCTCTCTGATACTTGATCAAAGCAGAGTATCTCTGTTCATATTGATTTTATTCAGATTTCTGGAGATAACAGAAAATAAAGATTTTATAGGGGATTTTGATATCTCTATGTTCTGCACATTTTAGCAGACATTTAGTTCTGCTCACAGTGGGAGCAAAATATTTCCAATAGTAATCATAGAAATGTCACTTTCTTATTAGTTCTGAAAGGCTTAGGTAGAAACAAGAACAAAACTCCAACCAACCCAAAAGAAATACACAGCACATGGATAAATATTCATCTAACTGAAGTTTAAAAGAAGCTATTAACAGAGAAAACATGTATCTTTTTATTATAGTAACATGATCTTGAATCAAAACCAATGCTTATTTCATTAGGCAAGAAATCTACTTTTACTCTTCTTTAATAAATAAATAGAAATCACTAGATGTTGAAATTTGCAGTGCTTAATTTCTTTTCCAGTCTTGAGTGACAAGTCTCATTTTTATCAAAGAATGAAAAGTGACTTGAGTGCTGACAAGTGAAAGAAATTGCCAGCTTTCAGTAACTGACTAAAACAAAACCAGAATTGACCTTGGAAGACAGAAATACTAAAATAGAAACTTCAATTTATCTTTTTACCTGACTATTAAAAATGCATTGTCTTCTTCCAGACCGACACCTGTATGCAGTCTGACTAAATAAAGGCTGTGGAAATACCTAAGAGCATAAACACATCTTTGGAACCTGTTTTTGTGTGACAAGGCTCAGTATTAACAAATGTTGATCTAAACATTTTTCTTTAGAAACTTTAAAAGTGTATTTTAATGTAGGTAGAATTGAAGCTATTCTGAGGTTCCTCAATCCTACAAAAATAATTATGATGACTGTTTCATGTTAGGCAGAATAAATTATGCAAGATTTTTTAGAAATATTTTTTGTGAAGCACAATATGGTTGGATTCTTAAATGGCAGGAATTCTGAATGGAGAATTTGAGATATGAAGGATTACAAACCCAGTACTTCAAAGAAATATAAATAATGTAATTTGTCTGTGTGGTGGACTTTCAGGTTCAAGAAATTATTCTGACAAAAGGCAGTAGATAAATAAATGAAGTCTTAGGAGCAGAGGCATTTTTTATTTTTCTAGTTACAGTCCTAGTAAAAAGCATGATCCTTTTTCAGATGCATTACGTTTCATAAAGACCTAACCCGAAGCATTGGTCTCACTGCTGTCAAACCTTTCAGTGTTTACCAACGGGTCTGGAGTCATCATTGTTGTCCATCATAGTGAAAAGGCCAAATAAGGCTTTTCCAAAACAAAATAAATACTTAACTGATACGTGACTAAACTGTCCTGACTACAACAATGAAAAGTTACAGTAGGCAGTTCGGTAGCTAAATAAAATACCAAGTCATAGATCCTTTGTGACTTGCTCTAATTGTTGCAATATATACGTGAGGGAGAAAATACAATATTTTGTATACCTAGTTCTCAACCAGGGAATGAAGGTATTAATTACCATTGTTGTCTAATTTTAGTTTAGCATAATCATGAGTAATATGTCATATGATCCTTAATAAAATAAGGTGATGCATATGGATTTACAGTCAATAGATAGCAATTTATTTTCTTTTTCAAAATGTGATATGCAAAGTTCTTTGAGTATGTGTCATTCTTGTAGTTCTTTTCCAACACTAAAATACCACTTTTCATTAAATATCAGTATTGTCTGGTTTCTACCTGCGTAAGGTTTGGCTGAATCTCGCATAAATTCATTTACCTCTGATATTGTGGTTCAGTTCTTTGGAAGTATTTTTAGAAAAGATGCTTTGAAAGAATTCTGAAAGTTTCAGTGAACTCCAAGAAGCAATTACCTGTTAGGTTAAGACAGACTCAAATTCTTTGTCTAAGACCAAGATTGTTGGAATATTGCCAGCTTTCCTCCCTTTCTTCTTCCCTTCTGCATCTTTGTCTCCTTCAAAATCTGTCTAATCATGCCACTTCCATTACCACTAACCCCTTCTCTCTTTGCCAAAACTGTCTTGCCAAGGTAATGCTGAATACAATGGACTTCATCTTCATTAGATATAATTTGTCCAAAGGAATTTCCTTCTCTGAGGACAGCCTAGATAATGACAATGAGATTGATGTCTATAAAAAAGGTCTTGATTCTTAGTGGGCTAAGACATGTTAATACTGTTTTATGGATATAAGACTGGATTTAGAAGACTGGATTTTATCCAGACAGTCCAAAGCATGAGCATGGAGAGCCAATTTGTCTGCAGAAATCTGTATAGATGTGGTCACAGAACACTGATGTGAAAATATCACCATTATCAGTGTGTCATGTGATACTCTAGTCCTCATGGATAGACAAAATCTACTAATACAAGGATAATAAAGCATAAAAAAAAAAAAAAAATCTATTGAGTCCTCCAAGCTAGTGGAAAAAGAAATCAGGAAAAAAGTTTTGTACCCCTTATTGATTTAAATCCCTGCAGATAGGTTTTGCCTTTTGTAGGCAGTAAAGATATTTGCTTTCTGAAGCTCTGTTGAATTGATTTCAACCTGAAGTAAAATATTTTATCAAGTAATTTGACGGTAAAACAAGTTATCATTTTAGAATATTTACTAAAATTTAATTGTACATGCAAAAATGAGCTATCATCATTTGTAGGCTGTTCTATTTATTTGGAGATGTGTAAAAGAAAAAAAAAAAAAACAGCATATGGAAATATACTGAAAGCACAGGAAGCTTACTAAAGGGGTTAGGAGTAAAGGGATACAAACCAGTAATTGACCCAGTTAGCACACTAGATCGGGTCCAATGTTAATAAATGCATGACAGTTTCATCTGTTTAGTCTTTAATACCAATGAGACAAAAATAAAACAAGGGAGAGGAATTATTTTCTCTAGAATAATCCTGATTTACAGGAGGTTGTGATAAGAATCAGTTCTGTAAGAAACAAATGATCATCTCCCAATATATATATTAACATTTCACATACTAGTAACAAAAAGTAACATTCCTTAAAACATGATGTGAGAGGAACTGATTGTCGTATTTCTTGCAAATTATGTTCCTGTAAAAATTGGTACAATTACACTGAATATTCCTGTGCAAACCAGGTTTTATTTTGCTTCTCTTCATAGGAGTTACATATCCTAAAAGGCAGAGGACTGGATCTTGTAGAAATTGTGTCAGGAAATATCTGTTACCTTGGGACATTGTTAACCAACAGACCTAGAAGTAGGGCACCACACACATCAGATTACAAACACTAATGTATCTCTCATTTTCTACAGAAATCTGTCACACACCTGATTACTTTGCTATCGTTATTCTCTAGATAGTATGAAAGCAAGCAATTTCTGACTTTTGTTTTTCCCACTGTAGTGGGTGTCCATATCCAGGTGTTGGGGTTGCACTGTGCTGGACATGGCTGGTTCCAAAGGACCAGCTACAGGACACAGACAAGCTGGTGGTGCCTCTGTGATAACATATTTTAGAAGGATCAAAATGCTGCACAGTCTATGAGGAATGAGGAAAAAAAAAATGAATGAGACATGCATGGCCGTGAACATCAAGATTGGAGAAGGATGGTGAGGAGGTGCTCCAGGCACGAGAGCAAAGATTCCCCTGCAGTCTGTGGAGGACAGCACAATGGAGAAGACAGCCACACTGCAACTTGTGGAGGACCCCGTGATGAAGCAGGTGGAGTAACTGCAGCTCATGGAGGACCCATATTGGAGCACAGGAAAAATGTGAGGAGGAAAGAGCAGCAGAGAGGAATGGTTATGGACTGACCACAAGCCTCTATTCCCCATATCCTTTTTGGTGCTTGATGGCAGAGTCAGGAATGAAGGAGAGAAATTAACCCTGGGAAGAAAGGGGATAGGGAATAAATTGAATTATTTTTCCCCAAACTTAGCCTGTTCTGCTTGAGACAATGCATGATCTGCCTATCTTTATCTCAACCCATGAGCTTTTCCATCTCATTGTTTCCCCCCGTCCTGCTGAGGAGGAGTGAGAGAGCAGCTGGCTTGGCATTCAGCAGCCAGCCAAAGTCAACTCACCACACTTACAGGTCCTTGTTACATCTTTCCTTCTAAGACTTTCATTGAAATTTAATCCTTCTAGTGGTTTCCAACATTCTGCTGAAACCTTTTGCATATTCTGAACAGTATTCACCTTATCTGCTAGCAGTTTGAAGGGTAAGTCAGTTACTTATGTCTTCCAATACCACTTACATAGGGCTTTTAAATGCCACTCAGGAACCTGTTTAAAGAAGCAAAGTTATAAACCAAATTTTGAAAGGTAGAGAATGATAATTTGTTGAAATAAGGTTCAAGAAAATTATAATATTTTTGAATTGTGTTTAAAACAGTTTGATGTCCCACAGATTGACTTTAAGTAATAATAATGATAACAAAACTGTAACATTTGTTTATTTACAGTGGAGATATGATTTTGTAATAATTTGTTAGCCAATCCCTAAATCAGCACTACATGATACTTGTCATTTGTTCTTGCTTACAGTGAAATTATGGTGCTTCAGTGAGTTATAAAAACAGAAAACTCATTTAAATAGGCTTGATCTTTTTATAAAAAGGATTAGCTAAAATATGTACTTACACTATATGAATTTACAACCACATCTGCACCTTATGGCAAACGTTTGAGGTGATACATGTAAAAGAAACACAGAATTAGTGCAAAAACACTGATCTCTAGTTTCCTGACATGCAAAGTGGCATTCCCTTAGTGCCAAATAATCATCTTATATTCCTCATAAAAGCACTGTTCTATATAGCGTTTCACATTATTATTGTTAGTAGTAGTAGTAGTAATATTGACAAAACAAACTGTTGTGAAAAATCATACTGCTACATACCTCCTTCTGGAAAACCTCATTTGACAGAGAAAGTTAGTTGCTGGATTATATTGTAGGCTGCCACAGTAAAATGCAGAAGCCATCTAGTAGTAAAATGAAAGTTCTTCGGAAGTGTTCCTAGAGATAGAAGAGTTCCGAAACTGGAAAAAAAAAAAAAAATGTTAAGTAGTTAAATGCTCATCTAAGAAAAAGTATTTCCTAGGGATCAAAACAGTCCTACTAGGAAGGATTTTTCATAGTTTTCCTGTGTCCATTTCATGCTGTGTGTCTCATTAAATTGAAATTAGGTCACCTACTCCTCTCCTGAATCCTGGTTAAATATGAATGAACTACAGTGACTTCCTTTATGTGATCAGCAATTAAAATATCAGTTAATTAACTTATACAAATTAGTACAGAAAGATCTGTAATGCAGAAACAGTGACATTGGACTTAATGAGAGATCATAACTTCATAGTTATTTTTAATGTTATTAGAATAGACAAGTTTTTTCAGATGCTTATATTGTTCTCAGTTTTCAGAGCTCCATCCCTACTATAAATTGAAAGTTTGTGCACAGATACGAATAAAGATCTCCTTAGACTCAATCTCAGTGTTAAAACAGAAGTGGAGTACTTTTACAAGCTTCCAGGTCTGGTGAAATGCTGTGCTCAAACCATCTGCTCAGTTTAAACTTAATATACTAGTATTTAAATTACACAAAATCTAATACTTTCCAATGTGAAGAATTCAAGATCACGCAGACACAGAACTTAGTCTGATCAATGGTCATCAAATCATGAGCATCCAGCAATTCACTGAAAAATGCAGACAGTACAATGAACCACTAGTTATTGTAAAGTATCCTATGTTGTCAGACATAATCAGATGTGGATGATATTGGTAAATATGAAAGTACAAGATATCTCATTGAATGGAACTAAGGCTACTGTGATAATTCGAAATAACAAAGTGAACAATTTCAGTCTACAACAAATGGCTTTCCCAAAATATTTGTTGAATACATATGGGAATATTCAAAGAAATAAAAGATAACATTTTCACCATGTGTACACCACTTGAATGACCATAGGCTTATTCTTTGCTTCAGTAGTTGCAGTGCAATTAATGTTGAAGTTTGAAGAAGTGTTTATTAAAGAATTTAATCAAGTATGTGATTAAAATGATGCATATGTCATTGATTAGCCAAAATCAGAATGGAAATAAAATACATGATTAATGGTGAAGCTGAGAGCTAGCTAATTAATTCAGTTGTCTGGATCATTTGTATTCTTTCAAGTAGACTTCTAAAAAAATATGAAAATAAACAAATAATATTCCATCACACTTGACTACTCTTAAACATGGAACAAAAATAGGTATCTGAAAATGGAGGAAGGCTTGTTGGCAATTTTTTAAATTATTTTTGTCCAATGCCATATGTGAAGCTGAATAATGAAAAAAAAAATGCTGTAATAAAGCAAAATTGAAAAGCTTCAAATTATTGTGTTAATGCAGGTTTTTATATATTTTCCCATGTTGATAAAAATATTTTAAATAAAAATATGGTTGGCTTTGCAACACAAAACACCAAACAAAAGGACAAGCAGGACACACAGTGCTAGATTTTTGTAGTCTTGTTATAAGTGGCGGATCAAGAAAGCTGCAGGAAAAAAAAAAAAAAGAAAAAGTGGTTGTTCACATGGTTGAACAGCTTTCAGGTTGATTTCCACATTTTTAACTCATGTGTTTTCAGCATTCTCGGACTAGAAAGAAGCACCTTAATATCCTGAGTAACTAATGTGCCTGAAAGAAATATGCCACAGTGAGGATTTTTTTTCTGTAACAGGAGAGAAAGCTTGTTGCACCTATAGAAGTACACTCAACAGACTTTAATATTACTTTATCTTGAACCTAAACACAAACACATTAAAGTAACTGTATAGGCTGCCGTTTTGCACCCAGTGACCCAGTAAAAAACTGTATTGCTATTTCTAGAAATGGACCTTATACTAATTGAGTCCTATGCTATTTGTGCAAGGATGCAGGTCTGGTTTGTTAAGCCTATTATCAATTTCTTATGAGAACCTGGTTTGTGAACCAGATCTCAGTACCAGGGGTGTCTTATGATGTGCGGTTTAAACACGGGCTAACTGCATATGCCTTGAAAACACAGGCACAAGTTGAAAGGTTCAAACCCATGAAAAATCACTGATTGACAATTAATAGTCTCTGAAAATACATAATTTCAAGAGCAAGGATATTTCTGCTTTTACTTTAAGGAAAGAAGAGAAAGGACTCTCCTCCCTTCAACAAAAACTCAACAAAACAAACAACTAAGCAACAGGATAAGGCAGCTGCCTGGAGAATTAGCATCTCTGAGGCATGTAGGCTGGGGATGGGTACTAGGGACTAGGAACTGAATAGAAACTCAGTCATCTTACAAAAGGATTAGATATGAAAATTAGGGAGGATAGAAGAAAGATATAAAGATGTCTGTTTCTGTACTACTGTTCAATACTGACAAATTTTCATTTCTGGTGACAGAGATCATCACAGACTACATCCATCAGGCTGACTACAGTAACACCTCCATAGTATTGCGTACTCACAGCCCATGCATGATACAATGTTTAAGGGCTGACTGCTTTGAATAGACACTAATAATGACATGTAAGAAATAATACATGGTGGTGTTTCTTAGTAGTGGGTAAAAACTACCTATAAGCAAAAAATATATTGAAAATGAATGTCAGCCTAGTGAGGTTCTTTTTAGTTTGTTCATTTTTGGTTTAGTTTGGTTTGGTGTTTTGTTTGTTTGGTCAGGTTTTTTTTTAAGTTTTAAACTGTCTTGATATATCAGTCTTCTAAATGCTCTAATTCCCTGATTATGTATATTACATATATCTAGATGTTTCTATGCATGTGTATGTTTAGATACATCTGTCTGTATACAGTCACAACCCATCCGCTGTGAAAACAGTATAACAGACATAATCAGATTGTGAGTCAGAACTTAGACTGGCCAAATCACCCTTTGGGGCGTTATGTCATATTGTTAAATAAAGTCAAACAGATACCACTGTCTGATCCTGAGACCAGCTGACGCAGGCTCGCTATGTTCACACTGTACAGTATGTGGTCTAAGGTTTCTTCAGCACCCATATGATGTCTCTACAGCCAAACAAATGATTCTGATTCTATGTGTATATGTGTATGTGTGTCTGTGCATGAAAGTGGGGGGTTCAATTCAAATTAAGTCAAGAAATTGAAAAGACTTGTTACAGTTCATTAGAAAGGTGCTTTCACAGTACTAAACTGAAAGATTGTGTGGCCAGCCCTGGTGCGTGGGGTGAAATCATGTAATAAGTATTTGAAGACAAAAATCCAACTGAACTAATGTTGGAGGGCTTGTAGGGCAGAGAAAGACAGATGGTGCATTATTTTCCCTACTGTCTACGGCAAATGAACCCTAGCATATGTTAACACCTTAATCATGCCCAGACAATGTCTTACAAAGAACTAATTAGAATGGCTCAAACTATGCCAGGGAGCATGCAAACAGTTAAGCAGTATGGATGATCAGAAGTCCAATGCTGCCTTTGTCTCCTAGCACTACTTTATTTAACAGTGCAAATGTATGTTATCTGTCTCCATTGGTAGTAAAGGGGCGTTTGGCTGAATAGGAAAGCTTTCTGAGGAGTGTATTTATTTTTAATTATACAGTATAGACCCTAATGAAATTAAAGATCTAGGAGCTGAGAAGTTAGGTAAATCAAGTTCAGAAAAAGTAAGTTCATATGTTCATTTCTTTGGCACTTTTCAGTCTGTTGGTTGGTTGGTTGGTTGTAGTCTTTGTTTGTTTATTTGTTTCTTTTTCTTGATATGTGGAGTCATATATTGCTCATGGTATGTCAGATAGTCTGGTAGTATAAGTAGCAAAAGGAAAAATATTTCACAATATTGAGGTGGATCCTGGCACTTTGAATTTCTACCTTTTTTTTTTTTGTTTTTGTACTGCATGTATGAGCTGTCTAAATCTCATTAAGATATTGCTATAGATATAATTCATGATTATTTCTTTTTACAGGAAGGCTAACAGCATTCATTTGTGTGTCAAAGATTGTTGAGTGTTTTGCTATCAGCACAGCAGTTCATATGTCTTACAGCCTGAAGTCTATCCAAGCTAACATCAGGAGAAATTACATCAGATAGAAATTGTATAAATGTTTAATAAAAAGTAAAGAGAAAATCACATCAGCAACAGCTCCTGCCTTACAGTCTTCAGGCAAGTGCCTAAGGTAAGGCAAATCAAGTGCTCTGTGCCTGCAACTCACGTTAAATATCATTGGGATCCTATACATGGACTAAACATACATCCCACCAGGTCAGATCAGTGCCTGATTCAGGTACATATGCTTCAACCAGGTACTTTGCTGGACAAACATGACAAATAAGATGGAGGAGCTTCTGTCCTGTAGCTGAGTAAATACAAAGTTTTATGCTGATATTAATCAAAAGCCAACTGCAGACTTCAAGCTCAAGGCTCAGGATTCACTTTGGCCAGAGATGCGCTGAGCTGGTTTCAGCTTCTGCCCCAGGCCAAGTGCCTGTTGCCTCCCCTGCCTGATCCTGAGCTCTGCCAGTGCCTCTGTGGGAAGGATCTGGCAAACCCAGGGGGTTGCTGCCCACAAATAAGAGTCCCTGTGGGGCTGAGTGTGGGAAGGCTGAGGGTCCGTACACAGTCAGCTGGCAGCAACCAGAAGGCAGCAGCAAGGAGCAAGAAAACCTAAAAGTAAGCCCAAGTAGACCGCAGTACCAAAAAGAAGTGGACCCTCTCCATGAACATCATACCCCTCCCAGTGTAGTTCTTGGGATATCAAGGGCTTGCTGTGATACCCTTTACTTTCCTGCTGGAAACTGTCTTCATTGACATTACAGAGACATGCAATTGTAAGAACAGCATCAAAGGAAGGGGTAGATATTAGTAAGTTTTCTGTGTAACAATTTAAAGGATATTAATGAGGCTTTTCTATATCAATATAAACTCAAAGTGCTAGGATTTCTTTGAGTGGACAAATGGTGACTGTTGTATCTTAATTAGATTCCTAAGATGTTAATTACACAAAAAATAAATTTTTGAGTCCACATGTGTGTGGTTCTGTTTTACCCACAGTGTAACACCATTGAATAGAAGTTAGTTTAAACTTCAAAATGAACAATTATTACAAAAGTTTTAAAATTTCTTTGAAAGATTGTTGGTAACCTGTTCTAGTTCCCAAGGCCAGGTAAAACTCTAGAACTACTGAAGCTGAAAGTAGTTTTATTATGTCCTTCAAGGGGCATGCATTTTATTCTTTACTCTCCCTGAATCCTGATAATTTTTTTTAATCTGAAAATAATAGCAAGCTACAGTCCTTTGATGAGTATTAAAAATTTTCCATTTCATATTTGATGCCTGCTTACTTGCTACTGCTCAGAAAAATGGTAAATAGAAAAGGGGAACATCTTCACAGTTTTTAAGTATCATTATCATGTTAAACTTTTTCTTAAACTAAATTGTTTCAGTCACTTTCTTATGACTGTCATCTCTTTTCTGATAGTATGGCTATAAAGGAATATAACAATCCTGTTTAGTAGATAAACTGATTTCAATCCTGCAATAATAATGTCCATTGCTATTTTATATTTTGTATCTTTTGCAACAAATCATTTAAGGTTATTTTTTTTGTTTTTTCCCTGAGGTGGAACTGTTGTTTGTTTTTTTGTTTTTTGGGGGTTTTTTTGGTGTTTTTGTTTTGGTTTGATTTTTGCTTTGTTTTTACAGCTTCCTTATCCTGAGAAAATATGGTTTTGATAGGGAAGACATTTTTCTTTTCTTGTTAGAACTGGGGACACCAGTATCCCAAACACCTTTCAGTATCCACATTTATTTTTCCCTTTCTGCAATTGCCTTGCTTTTTATTTACACCAAATTGTCATCACATTGCTTATTCAATTACTTTTACTGGTTGCTACAAAATTGTACATAACCCATGGTTTCTGTTAAGTCATGTAATGGTATTTTTTAAACACAGGCATTAATTTAAGTAATTTTGGATAATGATATCTACTAAGTACCCCATACTTTATTAGTATTTTTTTATTGTGTTGTACCATTTAAACAATTTATTTAAGTACATGTGAATGTAGGCATACACTAGTGACACACTTTCTTTGTCCTGTCATATGCTTCCTATAGAAAGGACACACCATTCACATAATATTGGTATGTTTACAATTAAAGTCAATTTATGCTGCCTTCCAAAAGGAGTCATCATAAAACAGCATAATTGCTGTTAATATTTGTCTATAAAATAGGTTAATAAACCTAGTCTTAATTTAAAGTCAAAAAAGAGTAGAGGTTAATAAACATGTGCTTAGTTTGTCTTCCTGAAATGTTTAATGTTTAGCTTTGGAAAGGCTGACATCCTGAGTCATCAAGTGTATTTGCTTTTAAAGGTTTTTGAAGGAACAAGAACCCCTTTGGATTTTAGACCATGCTGAATTGCTTGATAACTATTTGCACAAAAAAAGTTTTAAGGTTTTCACGCAGATATTTCATAAATTGCTTTTAGGGCTTGCTAACTCCAATCAAACAGGCTTCATTTCTAGAGGGTGCTTGATGTAATATTTTTTATAATTAATATACATTTGGTTCCAATAACTTTGTTCTTGGCCTTCAGAAGCCAAAAAGCATTAGGATAGTGATAATGAGGCTAATTAGATAAGGCATCGGTTAACATTTAAAAGGATATTTCCAGCTAGCATTAACTGGATATGTCATTCTGCATTGCTTTGGGGTTGGTGTTTTTTGTTTGCATATAGGGCACCCTCTTTCTAAATCTGCTGTCTTCTCAGAAGCAAAATATTTTTTTTATTAATAAACATAGTGGGTTTGTTTCTTTCTGTTTGAAAGGAGATCAGGTATAAACAGAAGATTCAGATGAATTTTTTAACACAATCTCTTAGTATTTCTAACATTACTACAGAAATCAGAATGCTGTTGTCACTTAATTAGTTCCCTCACTGTCTCACTGATATTTAGCTCAGAGCTGATTTTAACCTGTTGTAAACACCCGTTGCTAAAATATGTAGTGCATTCCTTAGAACCTCTTACTTTCTCATTCTTTCAGTTTCCTGTAGGTTAAGTCTTTTTGTTCTACATAACTTCTAGATAAAACAAACTGTCACCAGCTATGGACTCAGATGATTTACATGGTCCAGGATGTAATTATGAATTCTGGAAATATTTTTTCCCTGTTTGTTTCATAAATTAAAATGTACAGGATGAATATAAATTAAGGGTTGCTTGTAAATACAAAAACCTGAAGCCACATCCATACAGACTTCAAACACAAAGTATCAATTTTGTTACTTGTGTTGTATGTGATAACTGGCAAATCCACAACTGCAGAATTGAAAATAAATACATAAAGAGACCAGACAGCCTGAATACTGCAGTCTCAGAGATACAGTAAATAGAAAAAGAAAAAAAAAACATATCAATCTTTGCAGATGCTTACTTTTTTGGTAGTCTTTGAGTGGAAAAAGATCAGACATTTACCAACAACTGAAAGTATTCCTGCCACTCTTAGCCTTTTTCATAGTTTCACTGTATGTTTTTGGATACTTTTCAAAAGACTAAAAGCTGATACATAAATGAGGTTGTATATATAGCTATTTTTCATGGATGTGAGCTGGCTGGATATAAACAGTCTCTGAACAGAAATTATGCAGACATAGTCAGAATAGCACTGTACCCCCAAAAAATATGCATGCCCCAGGAAAGAAAAAAAAAAAGACACCCTAAAATCCATATCAGCAACCTCCACCAAAAAAAAAAAAAAAACAAAACAGAAACAAAACACCTTCTTGGAGTTTTGAAATTTTCCTTGTTCTGGGTTTCATAGTCAGTGTTTAATAACAAAGTGCAGACCTCAGTGCAAAGAAAGTGGTTTTTGATGGTTAATTATGGGATTACATCCTAAGTGGAATTCAGAGTCAGGTTGTTAGTTACTTGCTTTCTGTACACATTTATGAAGACAATTAGTTGCCTTAAAGTTGGACACAACTTCCCAAAGGAACAAGATTTTCCCTAGACTAGCCAAGACATGTTGACAACTTAAAAATCCCACCCAGGCACTGCAACTGGGAGGGAGGTGAATACTGTTATTCACTCAGGATCCTTTCTAGAACATTTGCATCCAGACTTATTAAGTACTGAGAGGACACTGACCTTATTTTCTTAATAAAAAGAAGCCAACATTGAAATATGTTGTCAAGGGAGTTTGTGTAGTCTCCATCCTTGGATGCTTTCTAGACCCAACTGGTAAAAGATCCAAATAGTCCGATCTGACCCAGAGTTGATCCACTTTTGAGCAGGAGTTGAACTGCGAACTTCTTGAAGACCTTCTGAATTATCACAAGATCCTATGATCAGGTTGAGGTATCTATGTCTGGGGTGGAGTTTCTCGAGACAATGGTTAGTTTAGGCATGTTATGTTAGAGTCAATCCTTTGTATTCAGGTCTATGAGGCAAATGTTAAAGGCTCTGTAAAAATTATACATTTAAAATATTAGGTGGACACTCATTAAATACATACAAATGATGCTATTGTGATAACAGCTAGGAAATAGAGTACTCTGTCCTGACAGTAACATTACTCTTTTGTATGGAATCTTCAGTACTCAAAATTTTTGCATGAAGTTTGTTTTGTAGTGCATTTTGGATCTACATTTTTTGAAGGTATGTGAAGCTGGAGAAGAAGGAAAATTAACTGCAAAATATTTAATCTTGCATATGATTTATTATCTGGTCACTGTTGGTTCTATAGTGTCTGTTGTCTTTTAGCTCTAAATATTGCTTCCAAATTTTTCCCAATTCCCACCCCCTTATAAACAGAAATGAGGAAACAAGGTGTTAATAGATACCATTGCTTTAAAACTCAGAACTTATCCTTCAAGAATGCAGACTGACTCACCCACTGTAGGACACATATTCTCCAGAATGCTTATGCCAGTTCATGAACAAAGGAATACTGGTTTAATTTATATAATCAAATAATAAGCATATTCCAAACAAGTAATGCAACTCAGTGGAAGGAACTATGAGTGATTACCATGCAAATCGAACTGCCCTTCACACTTCCATCTCTCTAGGTTGCCTCTCTGGGGCTTACAACTGTGAATGTGTTAAAATAATTCTGCTAGGAAGCTTGTTTGTGTTTAGATCAGCTCACTAGACAAAAGGTAAACCATGTGTTACATAGCATATGAGTATACATGAAGGTCCTTTGGCAGATGTAAGAATTGTGCTGTTGATCCTGCAAAGCCTTATGCATAATTTATACATGAATTTCAGTGAGAGTATGCATATATGTATACAATTATGTATGTATATTTTTTTTAAGATTGCAAAGATACTGGTCAGATTCAAGTCCTCAAGGGTGTTTGCCTGGGGAGAACTGGATATTCCACTAATTTTATAAGTAGAAGTACAGACCCAAGAAATGAATATAACCACCTAACCATTCAGGGTATGAACTGGCACAAGGATTTGCAGGAATATTTTAGGTGACATTGCCAGCTATAGTGTGAGAGAAGCTTCGTTTTAGCTATGGAAATCCCCCCAAAACGGTACTCATGTTATAAAGAAATAGGAATTTCAAAATTTATACTTTAGTCTTTTAAGGACCTAAAGGCAAAATTGTTAAATAGATTGCATTATGGGGGAGAATTATATGAAATGTGTCATAAAAAGAACAGATACGCTTATGAATGACAAATGGAGGTCAGTTGTGACTTGAATGCTGTAAAATATAAAGAAGATTATGATATCCTCACATAAGTACTGATGGTTTACAGAGATACTACAGTTTAGATTATGATCAATTTTAGGAGCAAAGACGTTTATTGGAATAGACATAGTATAAAATGAAAAGGTGAAAAATGGATATCTTAAAATTGGAAGTTTCGGGAGAGGAGAGGCTGAAGCAATGTGCCCTGGAAACCAGAAAAAGTAGCACGAATAAAGGTTACAATTTTCATAGTGAATGCAGGACATAAACCAAAAATAGATGAAATGCTAAATTGTACTGTGGCCACTGGACTTCTGTTTGTCGAAATCTTTTTCAGTCAGGCATGAGTAAGCACCATAATGAATGTTTGATTTCAAGCAGGCCATATCTGAAGGGATGGTTTACAAGTAGACATAATGATATTTAAGAAGAAATCAATTAATAAGAAATGTTTAGTATATTAATTTTACCATAGATGGTTGTGTTGAATAACTTACGACATAATTATAAAGTTAACAGAAATACACATTCTCTAAAATTACTAGATAAATCTTCCTTGAAGAGCTATCAAATGAAAAGGAAAATTGTGAGTTGCAGACCTTGAGAAGAATGCTAAGAATGACAAAAAGGATATTAAAAATGCAGAGAAAGATGAAATAGAAATCTGAGAAAAATGATGAAAAACAGTAAAACAGATAAAGGGGATATTAGAAAGGAAAGAGAAAATTGAAATAGATATGTGTATTAAGAGATGCTAACCACATTTCTAAAAAGATTGTGAACACTGCAAAATAAGAGATCAGTGAAGGATGAAGTTGAAAATTTCTAGATGGAATAAGATACAGGGTAAAAGAGAATAGGAAAAGAGATAAACCATTAAATTGGCTTTTCTTCCATGGGCTGCACAGTATTTATGAGAGAATAAGAAATCATGTCATCTGATATTAGCTGGGTGTCCAGAATTTTGAAGGCTTTCAAAGACAGTGAAGAGGTATCATGTTTGGGCAACCTACAAAAGATCTTCAGGGGTAAAAAAGCTCCTCTTATCTGGTACTTACAAAAATGACAGAAGAATTAAATATGTATCTATAATGTAGCTGTAATTAAAGTGTAGAATTTTCACGATGGCATCTTACCTCAGAGAAGATTAAGCTGGACTGATATTTATACAGTATGTAACAAAGCAACAGAATTTTTGTTAATAAAACCATCTTTTGCTCTAGATTAGTGAAAATTTTCTGCTACAGCCTGCTTAAAAATACATTAAATACTCAAGGAAAAAATGGATTATAAACAATTGTCCATATAAAGGAGTACTGCCTTGGGGACACAAATTAGTACCTAAAAAAGAAAGAAGTAAAAGGCCATCATATATTGATGACTGATCTTAAAATCTAATTTTAAATAGTTATTTTTCTCTTAAATTAAAAAAAAAAAAAAAGTATTTCTTTTAAGTCTAATCTTCTCTTAAAATTCTTCTTGGTATTAGACAATTTATAACATGTAATCTGAATTCATTCAAAGTTTTCTATCTTTCAAGGTTTGGACCATAAACCTCTCTGCATAAACCCAGGAAGAGTTTTCAATTTCTCAGACGGACTTTCTGTACAGTACACAGGGAAAGTAAAGAATTGTAGAGTACATTCTTGTTGCCTTGTACTTTGAATAAGGAATCATCTAAAGCCATGTGAAACAAAAAGCTGCCTAAACCGGCCAATGGAGAAGAAACAAACAAACAAGTAATCAAACACCACTTATGACAAAGATGCATCATAAATCCTGTTTCCCAATTTGTTCTCAACCTGAAGCTTCCTGATGAAACCTATGTGTCCATACTTCTTTCTTCACCCTGGAAAATGAAACTCAGTGCTTTCTTTCAGAAAACAGCTGACAAAAGAGGAGGTTTGACCCCTTGTACCATTTATGTACCCTTTTACCTTCCAACAGGATGTCATAATAAGTAGAATATGCACTCTAAGTCAGATTATTTTGAAAACTGAAGTAGATACAAATCTTTAGACTTTCCACAGTGAGATGACAAGAAAGAAAAGTCATCTGAGCATTACCTGTAAAAGCTGAACTTTGGCAACTTCCCTTTCTCTGAACTTAGTTTTTAGCATAAAACCATACTGGGCAACACGAAGAATCAAAACGTTTTATAATAGCTGCACTATTTAATTCAGCTAGAATCTATCCTGCTTCTGCAGGTAATTATATAGTTCTCTCTGGGCATTCCTGAATGCCTAACAAGAAATTTTGTGTTGCCATTCTGTTCATTTGTACACACATTATGTTCCTTGATTTACATGAATTTCCAATGTACGTATCTTGAAATCTGTCTCTGAAAGAACATTTCCCGTGTGAAGCAAAATATGAAGCATTTTAGTGTTACATGCAATCACATGGTTAAATGACTAGCAGACTAAATGACACACTAAAGTATATTGCAAAATATGAAGTACCTTTATTTACCTAAATACCAGTCTTTAAACTCAAATATCTTATTAAAATCTATGTGTTAGGAATTTATTTCCATACCATCACCCATAGCCCCAAACTGCACATTAAAAAAATCCCAAATTTAATTTATAATATTAATACAAAAGCATACTAGAGACTTTGAAAATCTAGATGGTTTTGTACTTAAAATACTAGTTTGGGAAACAAAAAGGAAGCAGGGATAATAAATACTGTCTATTTCAGAGAAATTATGTGTGCATTTGTAACATTACTGCATATAATGCTTAGTATTTTTTTAATAGTTCAATATATTATTACTATAATTACTATTGCTATAATTATTACTATAATTTTCTATGTGTTCACACTCATGCAGATGATTTTTCTTTTATTTATTAATATATCTGTCTTTAGATCCCATTTTGAAGTGAAATTCAGAATAGATTTTGTCGTTCCTTCCTTCTTGAACTTTATAGTATTCACCCTGTTTGCAGAAAGCATGCTATTTAAATTGCATTGGTTTTGTTGTTTTGTTTGTTTGTTTGTTGTGTGTGTGGGGGTGTTTTTATTTTTCCTTTCACATGTGTAAAATTGCCTAAATGACATTTCTCCTTTCCCGTGTCTTGATCAGTTGCAATAGCAGAGTCCCAGTAGACAACCATCTATGTGAAATTCAATGTTATAAAAGCAAAAAAAAAAGCTTATCCAGAATTTCTTGTCATCTCTTGCAGTCAATATTCACATGTACATGCAGAAGGCACACAAAAATTAGAACCACCTGCAGCTCTCTCTAAATGTAATACTGCCTGCCTGGGTCAGTCTGAATGCCTTTGTTCAGGTACTCTTAGCTGTATGCAAAAACACCTTCCAAAGAGAGAAAGAGAGACAGGTGCATACTTACTTATACACACACAGACATATATGAACTAGTTACTTACAAATACACACTGAAGGTAGCTGTTATTTTAAGAGCTAGTTGGTTAAACTCCAGTGTGTTTCCTACCCTCTGTAAGTTGCCTGAAGAGTCCTTGCTTGCTGGCCAGGTGTCAGCAAGGGGGACAGGAGTGAGTATCAGCTGCCCTCAGGAGAAGATTGTGTGTTTTGTCTTAGTTGCTGTATTTCATTTTCTTTCTTTCTTTGTTTTTTTAATAATTATTTTATAGTCTTCCATATTAGTGTTTTTTTTCCTTTTGAAGTCTTGAGCTGCTGCTGGTCAGTGCCTCCACAGTCACAGTTTTGCCTGTAACCTTATCTTTCTTTTCTTCCATGAATTAAAATTTAATCACAGGTTATGTAGCTGGGTCATGTCGAGCTTAGCCCCTGCAACATGTACAGCTGAACTAGGAGTTTGATGGGGCAGGCAAGAGGGAAGAGGTGTGAAGACAGGTTACAGAGGGTCCCAATCAGACATCTTGACCTAAAGCTGGAAACATGTCTAATATTCAGGAAAATTGTGAGGATACACAATTTTAGCACAAAACTGGTGTGCAACACACGAGGTGTAACTCCAGGCAGAAAAGGCACTTGTGCAAATCTGCAGGCAAAAAGTATCTAGAAAATGCATATCGTGTGCTTCAGGAAGGACTAGGAGTGTGTTATGAGTGACAGGGCAGAAGAGTACGCTGATGCATCAACAGTTCTTGCCCTGGAAGTGTCATCCTCAGCCAGCACCTGATATGAGCTGCCTCTCTCCCTCATAAGGAGCTTCAACACTACCAGGAAAATCAGCAAGCATTTATTACCTCCACTGCTCAATTTCTGTACCTCTGGTTAGCCTGAAAGAGCCTTGGAAACAAATCAAAAATTACTGTATCAATAGTTAGGCCTTCACTTTGGACACCTTGGATCCTGAGAACATTACTAGAAGTCCTTATTCAATTTCTCATTGCTACACTTCCTTTTTTTTTTTTTTTTGTGTGTCTTTCTGCTTTGTCAGTGAGCATTATCTTCCATTCTGAATGGAAAAGATTGTTTTCTCATCCAAATAATACTTTCACCTAGTACATTTTTTTACAAAATATTTATTATCTGAAAAAAATTATATCCGTTTTTGATCAAATTTGTTTTGAAAAGCTGTTTATTTTTTCAAAGAAAAATATTTTTTCCTACTTTTGTTATACTAGTATTGTTATACTTATTTGAAGTACATTGTGTCTGATTTTGGTTTGTTTTCATGTCTTAGTCACATGTTTCTTAAATGCAGCATGACTTTCTTTCCAAGTTTGGAATGGTATCCACAAAAACTGAACTCTCTAAAGTACAAATATCAGGCCTCAATTAACTATTTGATTTTTTTTTTTTTAAAGAGCTCCCTTGATTCTTCTGGTCCATTATTCCGTCAGAAATGAAATAATGTTTCTGAGTTAATTCTTTTCCATTGTCTTCCCCAGCCTTCAAAAAAGATAATATAATGTGGCGGTAGCAAATTCGACGAATCCAGACGCCGGCATAAGCTCTTTGATCGAACGGGCGGGCCGGGCGAGAGTAAGGAGTCTAATTCAATGTGAATTTACCATCCGTACTCTTTAATGAACTCTTAATCAACACTGAATATCAATGTCCCCGAGACCACGTTTTTCCAAGCCTTATATACTCTATACCAAAAGGCCATGCGGCAAGTGCAGGCTACAATTGGTTACACTCACAGTCACTCATCCCCCCCCACTATGGTGATTGGCTGCAGGGCACTGTTCACAGACTCTTCATGCGCAGCGGCAACGCCCCTCCTGCAGCCTGGGTCGAGAGCAGACCGGCTTCTGTTTACTTTCCTTTTGTCACTGGTGTCTCAGGGAAATCCTTCCGTGTAGCACAGCCGGATCAAGCCCTGGCTTGTTCACAGCACACAGCCAGTAACTCTCCACAATTCCTCCTTTTTTTTTTTTTTTTCTTTTTGGACAAGCCAGGATTGATTAGCTGTGTGTTCTAATCCTTCTTTGATATGTGATAAAAAAAAACAACTTATACATAACATATAAATAACAATAACAATCAACATAAACAGTGCACTTTGCAATAAACCTGAGGTATTCCATTGCCGTTTAAATATCGCAATGGATTGATTAAACAAATTCCAAGAACTTTGGTTTAAAGATACTCAACTTATAACAAACGATGTGCTGGGTGTTGATAAACTTACTCAAGAGGTAGTGGTGTTTAAAGATCTACTTATATAACTATAGTACACATACATGTCACAGCTAAATCAATGCAAAGGTTACACCTCACTCTGTGACCTCCGAAGGTTCTGCTGCAGGGAGTTGATTTGGTTGAGTTTGTTTCAACTCCGGCTTTACTGCTCGGCTTGGAACCCACAATGGACCTTGATCTGTGGAGAGACACATATACCCTCTACCATTAAAAATAACAGGTACTGGTCCCTTCCACAATCCAGTGGTGGGATCACGATACCTCACCATGAATTCCGGTAAAGTGTTTTTCCTTCCTAGTCTGATCTGATAATGATGAATGATCACAGGAGGCTCCTCATGATCTCCAGTTAGACATAAATAATTCAAGGTAAACAACACCTTTGCTAAACGCTGTTGACAATCTAACTCTTCCTGCTTCTGTTTGCTCAAATACCCTTTAATCATTTGATGTGCTCTCTCGATGATTCCTTGGCCCGTTGGGGAATGAGGTATGCCTGTAACGTGTTTCACTCCCCATTTCATTAGAAAAGTTCTAACTTTCTGGCTAACATAGGCAGGGCCATTGTCTGTCTTAATCTTTTCTGGGACACCCATTACAGCAAAACAAGCTGTAAGATGTTTACATACATGTAGTGCTTTTTCTCCTGGTAAAGCAGTAGCCCATATCATTTTTGAAAAAGTATCAATTGTGACATGCACATATTTAAGTCTTCCAAATTCTGGCACATGTGTCACATCCATTTGCCATACTTCTAAGGCTTTTAAACCTCGAGGATTCACACCGATTCCTATACCTAACATCTGGCTTCCACACTGAGGACATGCCTGTACAATACTTCTTGCTTCATTTAAAGTTAAATCGAATTGTCTTTGGAGACCTCTGGCATTCTGATGAAAGCTCTCATGACTTTGTCTCGCTTGTTGGAATTTATCTGTTGGAGGCATGTGCTGTACTGAACTTACTAAACTATCTGCAATTTGATTTCCTTCACCTAGACCAAGATTCCATTGATGACTGCGGATGTGAATCACACAACAGGGTTCTTTTCTTTGATTTAAAATAGCTCTCAATTGTACAAACAATTTTCCTAATCGAGGATTATTCGATTGTCTTAACAGGGCATTTTCCATTCTGGGTATTACACCTGCTACATACAAAGAATCTGTGACAACATTTAAAGCAGATTTCAGCCAATTATTTAAGGCCCATATTACTGCTGTGAGCTCTAAAGTCTGCAATGAATCCTCTTTTGAACCTTCAATTAAATGCTGTTTCCATTGACTATTCTCTTGCCAGACACATGCTGCCTGGTGTCTTCGTTTTCCTGCATCTGTATATACTGTAAGGCCTTCAACAGGTTTTGCTTTTACTTTGCTTCTCTCTAACCACTTATTTGTTCTAAGGAATTGCCATAGTTTACCTTTTGGTTGTCGTGAATGTACCTTGCCTATAAATCCTAATAATGCATTCTGTATAGGCATCGAATGTCTCAGCCACCATTCTAAATCGGCTCCATTTATCGGAATACTGATGTCATCTGGTTCCTGACCGCTAATTTCTAATATTCGAGATCTTCCTTTTCGAATCAATTCTCCAATTGCTTCTGGTCTCGTTTGAATACTGAATTTTGGTTGGACACTGAGAAAAATCCACTCTAATAATCGCAAATCATTTTCTGTTTTCAATCTGACAGTGGCACAAAAGGAAGAATCTGTAGCAACATCTATGGGGAATTCCCCGTTTTTGTTTTGCCACTGGCAGATGACTGCACACGGATGTTCTAGATTGCTAATAAGGAGGGAAATTGGTCGATCAGAAAGTCTTCGGCTAGACCAATTTGTCTGTACTTTTTGTGTAATATCAGAAAGACATTTGAGATGCACGGACTCTAAGCTTATTTTCTTAGCTGGATCACCTCCTTTTAGAAGTGAAGTAAGAGGTGCTATATCATTGTTAGTAACGCCTACGCAATTTCTAATCCATTGTATGTCCCCTAACAATTTTTGGACATCATTTAATGTTTGTAAATCAGTATGTAATTCAATTTTTTGTGGACGAATCTGTGCATCACAAATGGACCAACCAAGGTATTTCCAAGGTGCAGACTTTTGAACTTTCTCTGGAGCTATGACCAACCCCTTTTCTTTGAGTTTGATCGTAATTTGGACTATGAAACTTTCTGTGAACTCAGCTTGTTGACAGAACAGAATATCATCCATATAATGATAAATAATTGTTTGTTTCCATGATGCACGAATAGGTTGAAGTGCCCACGCAACATACATTTGGCACAGTGTAGGAGAATTTCTCATACCTTGCGGTAGCACTACCCACTCATACCTTTTAGCTGGTTCCGCTTTGTTTACTGAAGGCAGTGTAAATGCAAAATGCTGTGTATCTTGCTCATGTAAAGGAATGGTAAAGAAACAATCCTTTAAATCTATAATTAGAATATGCCAATTTTCTGGTAACATTACAGGTGATGGTAATCCAGGTTGTAAAGCACCCATGGCTTGCATTTGATCATTTACCTTTCGCAAGTCATGTAATAATCGCCACTTTCCACTCTTTTTTGGTATTACAAAAATTGGGGTATTCCATGGACTAGTAGAAGGCTTGATATGGCCTGCAACTAATTGCTCTTCTACTAATTCACATGCCTTTTGCAGTCGCTCTTCTGTTAATGGCCACTGGTCAACCCAAACTGGGCTATCTGTTAACCAGGTCAATGGAGGGTTGGGCAACTGCTTTCCAGTGACCACTAAGGAAAAGGTGAAGTAGTTAACACGGCACCAAGTTGCCCCAAGACGTCACGGCCAATAAGCGCCTCAAGGCTGCTTGGCAATTCCATTACATACACCCTAAGGGTAACACATTGACCTTCAGGGAAACTAATCGAAATGGGATCAACACTTATATTTGGAGTAGTTTGACCCCCTACTCCAGCTACAGTGGAAGAGATTGATTTTTGAAGTTTCCAATTTCGTGGCCATTTGAATTGACTAATGATGGAGACATCAGCTCCAGTATCAAGCATTGCATTTACCTCTACAACAACAGTAGAATCAGACTGAAATAGTTGCACACGTAACATGGGACGCTGAGTCATTGATGAGGTGAAGCAAACTGCAGGACCTGTCGATCCAAATCCTTTATCACGCCTTTCTGTGGAGGATGCTGGAGGGACTCCTGGAAGCATTGGTAGGCAGTTTTCCAGTGCTACTACCTGAGCTATTCTACTCCCAGAAGGAATAAAAATTGGCGGATGCAGAGTGTAGGCCAGGATTTGAACAGTTCCTGTGAAATCTGCATCAATTATACCTGGTATTACTATAAGACCTTTGATACTAGCAGAAGAACGGCCAATCAATAGGCCTCCAATGAGACTATCTTGTCGAAATAAAGGTCCTTTAGCATTCGTTGGTATTCTATGAATTGCAGTATTGGTCAATGTAATATCTACTGCTGTCTCCACATCAACTCCGAGGCTTCCTGCGGTGCTTGGCTTGTTGAGGTGAAAGAAGCCTGGTTCACAGTTGGTCGCTGATTGGGATACAGGTTCGGAGATGTTCTTTGTGTCTGGTAGCTGCTGAACGTATACCATAGCTTGTGGTTGTTTGTTTTGCTTGCTGCAAAATTTTCCAATTGTGTGGTTCCCATACCGCTGTCTGAGTGTTCATATTTTGAATTACCGGTAGGGCTAATTTTGCTGGAGACCAATCACCTTCTAGGATGGCATCTTTGATGACCCCTGACCATCTGCCATGTCGGGGCTGCGGCTGGTCAGTAGAGTCTATAGGCACCTTTGATGGCATTGTTTGTGAAGGGCAAGCTGGTTTTTGAAACTCAATTTGTTCCTTATTTTTCTCTACATTTGACACTCTTAAGTTAAGTTGTTCAAGCTTGTTGGTAATGACTTGCAGTAACTGCTCTACTGCTTGGGGTGAGCCCAATGATGTAGGAGGAGGCTCACAAAAAACTTCCGCGGGTGCTTGCGGAGGCAAAGTCTGAGGCGGCCCCGGCCCCGGCGACGGCGCCGCGGCCGGGCCGGGCCCCCACGTTTTTCTCGGAGGGGGGGGGGTGTCCGGCTCGGGGCAGGGCAGAGGCGGAGCGGTAGGAGGAGGGCGGCACTCAGGGCCTCCCACATCCGGACAGTCGACTAGTTGCACTTCCGCCTTCTTGGCGCATTGCCCCAGAGACTCGGAGGGGGAAACTTCCGGTTCTTTGTTTACGAGCCGCGCGGTTTCTAATCCGCGTTGCAGATCGGATTGTGAAAGTATTGGCTGAGCCGGGACCCCGCGACCACCCCGAACGGCAGGCAGACCCCACAGAGTAGCCCACAGGCCCCTCTTTTCTTTTGGACGACAAGTTTTATCAGTCCAGGTTTGTTCTGGGACAAGCGCCTCCGCGGCTCTTAGGGCGGCACGTTGTTCCGATTTCAAAACTTCTAATGATTCTAATACGGTTTTCCACAATTCTCTCACAGCTTTAATTTCTTTCTCTTCTTCCCCTCTGATAGTTTTGTCCCACATAGTGTCCCCCACTGATCTCCATTCCGTTGGGGAAAACAAAAGTGGAACTTCCCCAAAGTGTCCCCACTTCTGAGCTAAAAAAATCAATGTGATTAGCTTTTCCTGTGACGATTCAATACCTCTCTTAGAGAGAATAGTCGTCAGCAGTGCCGCGGCTGTTTCAATATCCATTATCTTATCAGCGCGGTCTTAACGTAGGATGCGAGTGGCCAGCTCGACTGGTGCCCGTCTTTTGATACCGGACTAAGCACACTATCCCACACCCCGGCTTGGCTCCGTTTTTATGAACGCTGCTCACCGCAGTAATTTCGATCCGGAGCGATATGCTTTGCTAACGATCCATCCCTCTGCTACCATTTGTAGATCCGAAGCGTTATGCTCTGCTAACGAACCATCCTCTGCTACCAATTGTGGCGGTAGCAAATTCGACGAATCCAGACGCCGGCATAAGCTCTTTGATCGAACGGGCGGGCCGGGCGAGAGTAAGGAGTCTAATTCA
Source organism: Patagioenas fasciata (assembly GCF_037038585.1). Taxonomy (NCBI): domain Eukaryota; kingdom Metazoa; phylum Chordata; class Aves; order Columbiformes; family Columbidae; genus Patagioenas; species Patagioenas fasciata. The sequence continues at coordinate 196,734,202 of NC_092520.1, read as the reverse complement.
ATGTGAATTTACCATCCGTACTCTTTAATGAACTCTTAATCAACACTGAATATCAATGTCCCCGAGACCACGTTTTTCCAAGCCTTATATACTCTATACCAAAAGGCCATGCGGCAAGTGCAGGCTACAATTGGTTACACTCACAGTCACTCATCCCCCCCCACTATGGTGATTGGCTGCAGGGCACTGTTCACAGACTCTTCATGCGCAGCGGCAACGCCCCTCCTGCAGCCTGGGTCGAGAGCAGACCGGCTTCTGTTTACTTTCCTTTTGTCACTGGTGTCTCAGGGAAATCCTTCCGTGTAGCACAGCCGGATCAAGCCCTGGCTTGTTCACAGCACACAGCCAGTAACTCTCCACAATATAAGTTGTATTTTATTTAAGGTGTTCACAGTAGGTTCTTACATTCTTGCTCAGTGAGAACTTATTTTGTACCATGTACAACGTTTAACTAATTCATCTATTGAGGTAGGCACTCCAGTGCTAGAACATGATTTATGTCACTGATGATGTGTGATAAATCTGATATCGCTGTATCCCAAATGCTTTTCAGAGTGTCCTTTTAAATAGTTGCATTTTTAGAAAGACCTTGTTCAGTTCTTGACAAAGCTCCCATAGGCCTTAAGGCTACTACTAAATGGATTTAGAGTAGTAGAATAAGATAACCAGGCCAAAGAATAGGTTCAAGACTCACACTCTCCTTGAACATACCGTATTTCCCAAATGGAAGAGCTGCATCTTGATTGAATGTATCCACCAGTCTGGTAGATGTGGTCAATCTTTCTTAAAATTTTTTTCCCTCTTTATACCAGATTTAAGTCATGATAGAAAGTGTACATCACCAAATATAATTTTATCATAACTAGTAAAAGGCCTCAGATCTTTAATTGACCTGACACTGCAGGGTTTGAGGACCCATCTGGGTTCACCTTGGCTGGAGCTACAAGCTCAATTTAGCACTTGCTATTGCTTCACCTGGCTGAGCTAGACAATGTTGCATATGGGAATGGACTGGCAACCTGACAGTGTCACTGTGTAAAAAAAAAAAAAAAAGTCGAAACACAACAGCTTTTTCAATTGATCCTGGGAAAGGCTCACAGGCCACTTCCGGTCTTCAGCTGGCCTGCAGTGAGAAGGAAACAGCCTCTGATAACAAACATAAACCCAAGTTACCCAAGACCAAGGAGGAATAAACCTCTCCATGAATAACATTCTCCTCTCATTGAAGAACCCAGGATGCTGACAAGCTTTCTTCTTGAAAAAGACTGGCACATTAAAACTCAGAGGGACATTGGAAAGGCAAATACCAACAGGAGTAGAAAGTTTATGTTCGACAAATTTGATTGTCTTACTGATGAGACATTTCTGCATTAATCAGGTAATCTGGACTGCTAAGATATTATCTGAACCACTAATAATTTAATTATATTGACTATATTCCTTTTTTTTACTACAAGATTTTGAAAATGTTAAGAGCATTGCTATAATTTAAAATTTTGGTATGTACCTAATAGCAAAGTTTGAACTACCTCCTAGTAACCCCTTTTTTAGTTTAAACCAGACCTCATTCTCCAAAACCACTCATGAATTACTAAAAATATTAGAATTGAGAAATAGTGTCAAATGTTAATAATTGCTTATCATTGAGATAATAGTTTGCTCAACCCCTGTGCTATGTGCTCTTGTAACACACTAGAGATCAGCTTAAGCCTTACCATTTGATGCTCTTCTCAGACCAGATTTCAGACAACTAGGAATGCTTGTAAAGTAATATATGTGTAGTTTAAAAATCCAAGTTTGTGGACATGCCAAATGTGATCAGCTCAAATGTAGCACACCGAATTTGATTTCTTTGGACATTTTTCAAAGTTTTACAAGGGGTTAAGATAATCCTACAATATATGCGAGAAAACCCTTGCAAAGCATCATTTGTGGTGAAAGTATAGGGAGAAGTAAGGTAATTCAGTGCATAAAACATACAATGTGGCCAAAGACCATAACAAAATGAATCATAATTGGAGCTGAAGTACATGTATTTAGAAATAAGTAGAATAATTAGAATACTTTGCTTTTTTGTGGTTATGTAAAAGTCTTGTCTCTTAAAGAAACAATCCTCATCATGCAGTTCAAATGGTTATCGTTTTCTTTCAAATGAGCAGGGTCTTGCTACATAAGTAACTACAAATTTAATTTTCAAATTGCAATTTCCAGTTTAGATACTTTTACTTCTAGACCCATTCAGCACTTCTAAATTTATTATATTTTGGCTTAAATTGTTAATATTAATAATAGTTAAGAAATGTAAAATATGTTATTGGTACAAGGCAGATAAATAACCGCACTAAATTATGTAAAACATTTACTGTGGTGATTTTTATGCCAATAGTGCAGTTCTATAGATGGTTTAAAGCTACTCTCATTTAATATTAAATAAAATTAAACTCTTATTCTTTCCATGTCTCTTATTTAAGATCAAATTACCTGAAATATGATGAGTCTTGTTATATCAATAACAAATGTAAGTTTATAAAAATGGGCAGAGTTCGGGTTCTTTTGTAATAAAATAACTTCACCAGTTTAGAAACAGTGTGGAAACTCCACAGCAATTGATGAGTTAATAAAAATACTAGATCTAAGAAGCAGTCTGACAAAGCTGGTAAGACTTACTCACCATAACTAAAAATGGAGAAATGCACTCAAGGTGTAGAAGGCAGGATATATTTGTAAGTTGACAGGATTTTCTTGCTGAAACATGAAAATGCTGAAAGCAGTGGAATTATTTCACCTAACTGTGTTAGGTCTAGGCTTTCATCTGCATGACTTTCCTTCAAAGAAATTTTATTTATTAAAGCTTTGATTATTGTTCCCTTTTTAGAAGGATGCAGGATTAATGTACAGCCTCTGGAAATTAGCAGAAACAATTGCAACCAACATGAATATGTACATCTCTTAGTATGTCTTTCCTTCTCACCAATCTTAATTGACTTTTCTTTCATGATGAAATTATTTACAACTCAAAAGTAGATTTCTTTAGCCATAAGTGCTTCCTTCACTCAGTATATCTCTCTTTAGATTCCCCTCTCTAGGCTTATTTGATCATTTCCAGTTTCTTAACTGTGGGACTGTTAGGGAATAGACTGCCTTAATTTGTTAAATTATTTGGTATACTGCTTCTTATGGAACTTGTTTAGAAACTGTTTATATAGAACTTCTTTAGCATAAATTTGCTTAATGCCTGCAAACTGTGAAACTTTGAACTTTCTGATTCCTTAAGTAAAAAAGGCCTCAGTCTTCAAGTTAGAAGAAAAGGGGAGCTAAGTAAAGTAAACAATGTCTAATAGAGGACAAAAGAGAAGAATGCTTTGGTTTGCCAAAAACTTATTTTTATCCAGTTGCAGGTGTAAAATAGCCACTGAAGATCAGGACTTTGATTGACAGTCTGCCTGATGAAAATAAAGACATCCAGTGAAGAACTAGGAGACCTCAGACTCTAATTTTACAATTGGCATGGAATGACATGGTGGGGGGGGAGGCCAAAGGCCTGGATTGTGTGGCTATAATTGTCAGAGGTTTTTTTCCACTGAGGGTCATTCTTCAGGAGGCAACCAGATCGAGCTGCTCTGTGCTGTATCTTGTGAATAAATTACTTATATATGGAGAATTTTAGGAATCCATGTCTGAGTCTCTGCTATGGGAAACCTACGAAAAATAAACTTCCCTAACAGGGAGTTAGGATCCTTTCAATGTCATACCACAAAGCAAAGTCAGTGAAACAGAATTGTAACAAATCACATCCTTTTTAGTATTTAACTTCTTTATTTGTACAAGGCTATTGTTGCACACTGCCCTGATATATTTTATACCACCTGCTTTCCTTATCCATTATTTTGTTTAAGTCTGTAAAGCAGCTTGTATGAAAGAATCCTCATCTGATGTAAATTCAGTTTGATTCCAGAGGAGCTACCTCAAATTACATCAGCCTTCATTGTAGTTCATTATGTTCCTTTCCATATCTACCTTGACTTATTTATAGCAGGAGAATAACCTATGATTTACATTGATTATTCAATTTTATACTGAAATGACGAGCTTTATGTGTTCAATTTTATCGTTTGTCTTTAACTCCATTCACAGCTGTCAAGACTTTCATATCCATGGGTAGCAATTCTAAAAGGAAAGTTCCAGGTAAAGCAAGATGCAGCTGGAGTGTCTTGAAAGTAAAAGATTTCTCTTTTCCTCCAGGTGCCTAACTTTCACAGCAGTGGCCTTTAATGTTAACAGATTTAATTATGCTCCTTTACTACTATCTTTTAGTCACCCCATTGTACACCTTGTCTTCCTATAGTGTACCCTGAGATGGATCCTGATCATACTTTCATTATTCCCTGTCATTTTCATAATCCAAAACATTTACTTACATGATTTATTAAATATGTTTATGGTATTAATGTGAAAACATATATTTTTCTGGTTCTAATCACAATAGTGTGCTGCTATATTAAACTATCACCTTTACCTGAGGTTCATATTTATGTATCTTTTCTTGTGGGCAGTTTAAAGAAAGTTTTTCTGCATGAAGATTGATTAACAATTATTTTGTGTGCATACAAATAATTCAAGTGAATATGAACATCAATATATTGTAAAATATAATTATTTTTACAGTAAATACAAACTTTTGGATGACAACAAGAAAGGGTCACATTCTTGCCTCACATAATCACTCAGTTATACACAATGTTAATGCTATAATTCTGGCTCTTTAATTACAATGAAAAAATGTTCTGCAAAATTGGAAAGCATCTGTAACACGTGTCATTTTCAGCCACCAATTTTCTGCCACTGTGTAGCTCATCAGAAACACTTTTGTTATGGTTACAAATTAAAACACTTCTTCTAATTTGTATATGGTTGCATTGCATCCTGATAGGTTTTTCTTCAGACAGGTATCTTAAGTGTATAGAAGCAAAACAACTTTGTCTATTACAAACTCCACACATGTATCTGTAGGGACTTGTAACTTCTAAAAACATAGAAGATATGCAGGGATGTTATTTGTGAGACAAGACCAACATTCCCCTGCTTAATCATTGTAAAAGCATAAAGATTATAAATCTACCAGGTGTGGCCTACAGCTATATTTTTATAGGATCTTGTTTGGCAGATGTTCCTCAGATATGAAATCCTCTGATATCTTGCAACTTTTGGGTGATGGAAAGAACATCCTAATACTCTGGACATCCTTTTTGTATTGCACATTAAGGTTATTTGAGGAGGGAAACAAAGGTCATGGTTTTCATATATCATTGCTTTTTGACTGCCACACTTCTTCATATGCATTTTTTGTCATGAGCTAAAAGACCAAACTTCTGTTCAAACCTACTCCATCATCACACACAGCGGAAAGACTATTGTAAAAGTAGAAAACCAGAAAACAATAATTCAAATAAAGACAGCTGTGAAGTGTTCATCTGGAGCTATTGCTTTGGTCAATCAAAACCACAGCCAGAATCTTTCTTGAAAAGATTTGTTAAATCATAAATAGAATATTAATTTTCAAATTGTTCCCAAGTAGTAATTAGGTAGATGTTGTTAGTCACTTCTTTTTGTTTAATTTCTTAACTACATTGTTGAAATGATAAAAAATCATGCTATATTTTGTGTACTTATTTCTTACAAATATTTTATTTGTGGAAAGCTATATCATTTTTACAGGTGTTTTGAACCAGATTGAAAACAAAGCTCATAATTTTAAATTAATATATTAGGGCAATATTTAATTAAAAAAATAACAATGGTTAAATTGCTCTGACTGATGAACTGATAATTGAATTATGACTACTCAAATTGCTAATAGCTTACCAGTTTCTGTCTTTTGTGAAAATGATCAAATACAGAATTCTACCTTTGTGATTCGGTAGCAGAGACATTCACACTTGAGCTACTACTTCAGAAGTTTCAAGTACAGCGATTATGAAAAGTTTACTGTGGAAATCAATTATCTCCTCCAAATATCTTGAAGGAAGTTTCTGTCCTTTGTGCACATGTTTGTTGTAAGTCCTCACTTGAAACCAGTTGAATTTCAGTCATATAACAGTTGTCATCCACAGATACAATTATATAGCAATATTTAATGCCTCAGTGGATAGTCCCACATTACAATTCAATTTTCCACAAAAATCTATATTTGTTCTTGGGCTGTGTATTTTTCTATCATATTAGATAATCAATCTGAACAGAAATCCAATTTTACCTCAATCAACATTACTTTGAAGAGGGTTATGTAAAGTAACTTGCACAGCTTCTAGTATGCCACTTAGTATGTGACTAGCTTGTTCATTTATTCATTGCTTGAAAAATATTCTCGTATGAGACTGAAAGTCTTACTAATGATCTCCAACTGGAGACACTTTTTACTGTTTTAAGAAATGTTCTCTTCCTCTTTTTTTTTTTTTTTTGTATGGAATATGGCAAATAACTCGTTTAAACTGGAAGTTTCCAGTTCTATCTCTACGCCCCAAGACAAAAGTAGCATTGACAGTGTCATGAAATAGATTTGTCATGTTTACAAATACTAAATAGTCATTGTACTGACACATAAAATGCCTATCCTGAAGCAAGCCTGTGGAACAATTAGATTTGTATTAATTCTTTAATAATATACAGTACCAGAAGATTTAGAAGGAGGTCTAAAAGGGTTTTTACCTTATACCATGAGGCAAAGTGTTTAGACTGATAGGAGACATATGTCTGAATCTGGCCAGTGGGGGGATTTAGAAGTGAACTGCTATATTTCTTCTCAAGTTCAGGTGACCCACAAATCTAGATATAAATGAAATACTGTCATGAATCCTGAATGGTATACACTTGCAGCAGATTCCTTTTACATTGCCTGACAAAGTGATTTAATATTAGGCTTGGTCCAGTTCCTTCTTTAATCTGTCCCAATCTCATGGTCTTTCTGTGAAAAGAAAACAGGCTCTGCAGTTTCCAAAACCAGCTTCTTCACTTAGCCTTTGGCACACTTTTCAAGGTTACCTGAGGGCACTTTGATTTGAGTACTGTGTGCTGGGCGTGTACCGACTTATTGTGGCTTCAATTGTGAGATTTTCTTTTTACTAGCCTTTTATGAGACCAAAAAATTTGCTATACTTTTCAAGAGAACAAGCAAACAAACAAACAAACTTGGCAGTAATAAAATATTTTTTGCTCTTGTCATAGAACCTTGTTCTCATAAGTGTTTCCTCTTTAGGAAGTCCTCCTTTCTATTGTCCTCTCTCAAAAAAGTGCAAGTTCTGGGCATCCTTACTGGACCCAAGGTCATATGCCTTCAGCAGAACGAAAACAGACTATAAGGTAAAGCAGTGAGACTTTGTCACAAAAGAGCCTAATGAAAGCATGTAGCTGTGTTAATTTTTTCTGTTCAGTAGGAATGTGGAGAGTACTATTCCCTTTGTTTTACTATAGATATTGGGCGTAACATACATGGTTCTCTCAACAAGTCATGGCTTTAATATGAGAACTGGAAGAATGCTAATTAAGAATGAATATAGAGCAAGAGAGAGCAAGAAATACTTTTGTCTATGTCTCTGCAGATATATGTGTTTCATGTAATGGGCTGACCCTGACTAACAATTAAGCACCCACGCAGTTGGTCACTGGCTGTGCCCCCACAGTGGGATGAGGGAGAGAATCAGAAGAGCAAAAAGTGAGAAAATGTGTGGATTGAGATAAGAACAGTTAAATAAGTGTGTGTGCAAACAAAGCAAAATAATTAATTTATTGACTATGTTCCATCCACAGGCAGATGTTTAGCCACTTCCTGGAAAGCAGATTCTCAACACAAGTAACAATTACTTTCAAAGACAAACACCATAACCACCAATGTTCCCCCTTCCAGTTCCTTTCATTATGCTTTTATTACTCAGCGTGTAATGTTACGTTATAGTATACCTTTACATTGATTCAGGTCAGTTGTCCCAACTGTACTCCCATTTTCTTGTTTTCCTCCAGCCTATTTCTTGGGGGATGAGAAAGGGGCAGAGTGAGAAAAAAAGAAAGCCTTGACACTGTGCAAGCACTGCTCAACAGTGGCCAAAACGTTGTTGTGTTGCAAACACTGTTTTAGCCACAAATGCAAAGCAGAGCACCATACAGGCTGCTACAGTGAAAGTTAAAGTCCCAGCCAGACTTAGAACAGGTAGAGACTCCAGGGTGTTCATTCTGGCAAAGTTGTCTTGTGGAGTGTAAAGGTTAGGAGAAATCCTGTGTGTATGTACTGGGCAATGCATTTTCTGATAAGGAAGAAGAAGGCTATGAGTAAACCATGTAAAGGATATTTTCACTCATTGCCAGATGATAAGCAGTCAAGATGAGAGGGAATTAACATTTTTTATATCTGAAAATGTTTTCAGTGACAAGTATAGAGAAGTGTGGCATGGTATAGCAAATATAGCCAGGCTTCTGCTGTTGTCATAAAAACAGAAGTGAAAGTCTGCTCTTCACGGAAAGGTTGGACACAGTAAGGAAAACTGGAGAAAATTGCTTGAAGAAGGAAAGGAGGTAGAGGAAGAGGAAGAGGAAAAAAGAGGGAGCTGGGTATCTCTGCATCAAGAAGAATGGTTCATAACCATTGTATCGGCGAAATTTTTACTGATGGTAAGTAAAATTCTGATATATTTTGCTCAGCCTGGAGAATGAGGCTGTATTCAGGGCTCTCCTGCAAACAGGTTTGAAGGACCTTGTTCAGATTTGGTAAATGCATAATGATTGTGATTATGTTCACATTTTTGACATCTACAGACATCTTATTTAGGTAATGAACCACTTAATGGTGTATGTGAAGGTCACATAGCCAAAGCTGAGGCCAGATTCTGATGTGCCTGAATCTTATGAACTCACAGGTGAGGTTGTAGAATACCTTACAATACTGTTAACTACCTGCCTTCTCTGGGTAGGGATGTACAGACTGCTAATGGTCTGCTGAGATCTATTGGGGACACACTGATTTGGGACATACATGTCACAGTTGGGAATTTCTGATAGCTACAAGACGATGGTAATATGGCCTTGCAAGATGACAGCTGTGAGGCCAGATTGACGAGTAGCTGATGCACAGACAGGTCTGTGTCAGATCTCTAGAAGGCAAAACAGAAAGCTTCCTGTGACCTGAAAAGATCTGTGACATGCCCAGAACTAATATTCTGTTCCCTGCAGAGGGCTATGAAGGCTATTGCATATCTAGAAATGAGTGATATGTGCTAGCTGACATTGAGTGAGATGTAGTCCTGATAAAAGCATCTGTGACATACTCACTTCATCTTGCTTGATGCTGTTGGCTTGTGTTACTCAGATGTGCTCTTGAAAAAGCTTGTGCAGTGCTGTGGCTAATGTGCCCTTGTGATAAATTATCTAGCACCTGACTGTTGCTAGAGACAGCTTTCTTACTGTCTAAGAGCTCTCAGGATCTTGCAGCCTATGACAGTATATTACAAGATGTAGAAGCACTGAAATCATCGCTGAGGGGCAAATGAAAGATTGGTCCCTTAGGTGGATTAAGAAGTGATGGTAGATACTGGTGAGAGCAGGGCAGAATTCCTTCCACAGCTTTACTGAGTTCTGGAATTATAGAATCACAGAATCATAGGATGTCCTGAGTTGGAAGAGACTCACAAAGATCATCGAGTCCAACTGTTGTCCCTTCATAGGACAACCCCAAAATTCACACTATGTGTCTGAGAATGTTGTCTAATTGCTTCTTGAATACTGTGAGGATTGAGACCATGACTACCTCCCTGGGGAGCCTGTTCTAGTGCTCCACCACCTTCTGGGTGAAGATCCGTTTCCTAATGTTCAACCTAAACCTCCCCTGGCACATCTTCCTGCGATTCTTTCAGGTCTTATCATTGGTTGCCAGAGAGATCAGCACCTATCCCTCCAACTCCCCTTGTGAGGAAGTTGTAGACTGCGATGAGGTGCCCCTTCAGTCTCCTCCAGGCTGAACAAACCAAGTGACTTTAGTCACAGCTCATACGGCTTCCCCTCTAAATCCTTTACCAACTTCGTGACCCTCCTCTGTGCAATCTTTGCTAAAGATTTACTGGACATCTTTACTAAAGTTCAATAAAAACACTGACAATTTTCTGATATTTTAAAGTGGGGTTTTTATGTTTCAACAACTTCTCCTTGAATCTCTGTTCTGCCCTCAGCTATTGTAAAGCACAGTTAAAAGTCTGGTTTCCCCTCAGAGTTTTCAGCAGTAAATGACACAATCTCTGCATTATATTTATACATTGTATCTGCATTTGAAAAAACACTCCTCTAATTGTAAGATAGCACCACCTTCAAACTTAGGAAAATCTCTCTCAGTGGAGTGCATACAGTACTATAGAGATGCTCATCTGCCTTTTAAATACACAAATATGAATCATTATAGCTACACAATGCTGTATATGTACACAATAGGTTACCTGTGAGGTAGGTGAGGCCTAAGAAGGACTTGGAAACACTGTAAAAGTGTAGTCTTCTGGGACAGATGACGTGGGGTATGTTGAATGGCTAAGAGTAAGGATCTTTGGAATACCTCTGAGGATGGCAAGTAGTGTCCTAAGGGTGCTAGGTATGAAACATTTGTATCTGCTTTACACATCCAAGTTCCTTTCTATGTGACCCTTAGCTTTTATGTTATAGATACATACATACATACATGCATATATATATATATATCTATATACACAATTGTTGCACTTTTTGTGGGCTACTTCTAGACAAAGTCAGTGGTCTGTCAAGCAGCAGAATCATCTCAGTATGGTGTACAAGATTGTGCAGGTCTCTGCAGGAACTGTTTTGTCACATTCTTGCATTCAAACTTATATCTAAGTTTGCTGAGAGTTATGCTTTTGATTGTTGCTTTGTAAATACATTCTGTGAATACTTTTTTCCAGGATACATAGGACTAAAGCATTTTGTATGTTGCAGAGGTTTTTTACCCTTGTCTCTATTTGTGTATTATTTCTTTATATTTCAATGTTTGGTTCTATCTACTAATATACTGAGGTGCAGATTACTTCTGTTCAAAAATCATGCAGAAATGAACTTAGTAAAAGCAGACACAGCGACAGTCAGTGCCTTTTGACTGTAACTGAACTATTGCACCCAATTAAAAATATTGTTAACCTTTAATTTAACACTTTCCTGTGGTATTTTTGGGTTTTGAGAGGCAGTGTGTGCAGGTGTTAAGCAGTAACTTAAGCTACGGCTTTCTTACAAGAAAATACTTGCAAATATTCTCCTTGCCCAAGATTGTAAGAAATAATTGTGTGAGAAAGGATTAGATTGAAAACAGGAATTTAGGCTGAAAACAGGATTTTTTTTTTTTTTTTTTGGTAATCTCTGTGTGGGAGTTCTATACTGACACAATGTCTATTGCATTTGCTGTACTCTGACTTTGTAATAAAATCTGAAAAGTATTCAGCTCTATTCTCTGCTCACAATGAACTGGAACATATGTCTACTTCTTTGTAAATCTTGTGACAAAAACATAATTTCAGAGATGTCACTCGAAGTATTTAACGTACCTTGTTTGCTTCATTATCATTCCAAGAACAAATTATGATCAGTGCTTAAGCAATTAGTATCAGTTGTTCTGTGCTTGTATATGTGGATAACTTTTATTTTTGACTGCATATGTTTACTTAAAACAGACTTAGATTGCTCATCACAGGAAACTTCTAATCCATTGGATTTCTGCAATGCAATGAGATTCTTTAATATCTCTATTGGTACATTTAAGTCTTTCTTCTTTTATTCTTCATAGAGAGGAATGTTATAAAGATTTTCAAGAAAAAAAAACTGTATCTAATTTTGTTCAGCCAAAAAAAAATTAAAGCATAATTCTGGTTACTGAATTATATCTATATAGTATTATAGGAATTTTAAATTCCTGACATTTTATAAAAATTTTCATTATGAATGCCTTCTTTACCTCTTTGTGACATGGATCTTGCTATTAATAGTCTTCTGCTAACATATAATAATCTTGTAATAAGAAAAGCTAGTAGGAGTTAGGCTAAAAACAAAGATGCACTCAGTATCAGTTCAGTAGAGCTCCTGTCTTTGAGATGCTGAGTATGTGGATTCAAGAGGAAACTGAAGAGCTAACGCAGGAAACACCTTTGTTGCAAACAGTTGTAGGTTAGAACAGACTTAGGTTTTAGTGTCATGCATAATTCCTCTGTTCTTAACTCCTTCACAGATATCATCTAATGGACACTGTTGAAAAGACAATGTTAGGCTAGATGTGTAGTTGGTCTAATCTGTGTGTTCTTATCATACCTTTTATCTTCATAACTTCCAAAACAGATTTCGGAAAGAAAGGGGGACAAACTTTCCTGAAATGTAAGGAACAGGGCCATGAAGAGATTTACAACAAATTTTCTAATAAAAATATATGAAAAAATATAAAAAGAATGTGAAAATATTTATTTCAGTTGTAGCATTTTGGTTAAATTTACTTGATGGACACAAGCAATCTGTGATGCTCGCATTAGTTATTGATATTGTGTACATCTTTCCTTTCTCCAGGAAAGACAAATGCTGTTACATGTACCAGAGTCTTGGCACATCCAGCCAACCCCAGGAGAAGATCTATTGGCACATGTCTCATCATAAACCTTTCCCATAATACACTGTTAATCTCTGTAGTTTTTTGTCATTTTCTATTTAAAACCTATTAAAATAATTTTGTTAGATTTACCTCGGATTCATGCCCCTCTAATGTAGATATCCAAATGAGCTTGGGTGCTTTCTGATGTTACTTGACATCGTTTTAAGTGTGATGCCGCTCCATTAAAATCTTACGGCCAGACCTTTGCACTTCCAGTGGGGAAAGTTCTAGGAATATCGGATCACCTTTAGTCAGAAATCCAAAAAGAAAGGCTTTGACGGTAGTAGTGTTTATTCTGCTTTTGCTGACTTCGTAGACTGTAACTCAAGAAGAGGAAAAGGTCCATAAAACAACAGGATTAGTGGGAATGTCTAGGAAGAAGTAGCTCCCTTAGGTTTGAAGACTGCATTGTCTTTTGAAATGCTAGATCAAGGCAATGGTATCTGATAGATAACATCTCCTTGTCCATACTCTCCTGTATTGAAGGAGACAGATGTCTCAGTGCTTGCCAGTACAGTACTGGCACCTCAGTTTAGAGATGAAGTATACCTTTTGGTGCTGTTAGAGGAATAAGGAGCTATGCCAGCTTTTGTGTAAAGAATTCTCTAGCATGAGGGAAGATAATAGAGAAATGGAAAGCGTGAAGGGGAAGAAAATAGCTGCGACTGTATAGTAAGCTTTGCACTTTTTGTAGGCAAAGCTCAGGCAAAATAGCTAGGGACTAAGGACTCTAACTGGACTCTCCAGATCATACAAAAATGCTCTGCACCGCACAAACAAGAAGTCAACAGGGACTCTGACTGTAAAGTGTTTGAGTACCATAATCCCATGCTATTTACAGTATGGACAGCATGGGGAAAGGAGTGGAGTATCTCTATTTATTGACCTAGCATGTCACTAGACCCAATATTTATGTGCCAACATTTACTTATTTAATATGTCATAAAATGTAGTCTGATATAATCTATTGAACTACCAGCAAACTAACTAATTAATTCTAACTTTCACTATTGTGCTGGTTTGACTGAAAATGGGTTAATTTTCATCATACAGTTGGAAACCTTGCTTTTTCATAGCCAGCATGGTCATTACTTGAACTTAGTTTGAGAATAAAAAGATAACACCCCAGCACAGAGTTAATGTTTTTACTTGCTCTGATCTGAGAGCCAAGAACACTCTGAATGCTCTGCCCACAGGTGTGAGGTATTGAGTAAGGGGGACATGGATGGCACAGAGCTTGACTGACATCCTGACTGATCAATACGAGTATTCCATCCCATTGGCATCATGCTCCATGTTTAAGGAGTCTTCTCTTCCACTCTCTTGCTCTTGGGCACTTTCTCTTGCATGCATTGGGTGGGTTTTTTTGCTGCTTTTGTTGGAGCTAGGGGAGTTTTTGGTGTGGGATGTTTATTTTGGTTTTTACTGTTTTGCAGAGGCCTCTCAGCCTTTCTACCTTTTTTCCTCTCTTTTCTGTCTCTGGGATCAGCTTTGGGGACCAACTGCCATTTCCTGGGACTGGCTACTCAGCATGTTCATGAGGAATTGCCTTGAGTATCTTTTATTTCTATTTTATATATAATTACTAGTAGTGTATTAGTATTTTGCTATTTTATTAAACTGTGTTTATCTCAGTCCCTTTTGATTCTCTCCCCTATTGCAGGGGGAAGGAGGTGAGTGAGCAGCTGTCATGGTTATATTGCTCACTCGGGTTAAGCCACAACAACTATATACATACTTGGCCCACCAAGGGATTTTCTTGGGGAAATATAGCTCTAGCTTGGGAAAGCATGGCTTTATAACAGTAAGGGCTAGTTAAGGGTTGGAAAAATTAGGGAGACTATAGGGAAACAATTGTCAGGGGAGAAATCTCTGAGCCTTTTGTGAGAGAAGGCAAAGTAAATTGCCTAGGACCTTTACACATCTAATTCTGAATGGTTATTAAATTTAAGTGCATACTGAGTTTCCAAAGTGGACGTGACAGGAAAGGTGAGGTGAGCTGAGGTACAAGATTTAATAAAATAAATCATATCTGAATGTCGAAATTATGGAGATCAGTCCAGACTTTTGCCTTTTTTAATAAAGGGATTAAACAAAAGGAAGCTTCAGTTTTCTTCCAAAAGATATCTATTGAAGGCAAATAGATTTCCAGAACAAAGATCCTTGGATGAAAAGCACCATAAGCTATGAAGAACTAATGTGACTGCTATCATAATTATTTTCTTTAGACTTTTGCACACAAACTTTTGTTTCACTTACTGCACAGGAAATATAGAAAGCTTTTCTGATAATATATCCTGGGCTGACAAACTTAGAAGCTTGAGCTCTGTACACTTTTCATATTACATAAACATGCAAATCTATGTGACCAGCTTGTGGTGGTTGTAAATTTTCATCAGGCTTCCCACAGACAATTTTAAGTGCTTTCATCCTGGTTTTGGCAAGGGAGTTCTCCTCTGTTCTTATAGCAGTTATACAGCTGAAATAATATAACAACATTGCGGAAGCAAATGCCCACAATGGATTATCTCCTACTGTTCAGATACGAAAGTGTAGATCAGTATGAGCAGTAGGAGGTCAGCCTATCTTTACTTGATTTAATTCTGTCTGAGTTGTCTCCTGCAAAACCTAATGAAAACTCAATATTGTCAGCATGGTGTAACAAACTCTTCAACAACTTGAACTTAGAGACAAAGTTCCAAATGATTGATTCTTTCTTCTACTTGATCTGGATAAAACTGCTAGCCAAATGTATTCAAATTAATTAGAAACCAAACATGGAAGATTCCCCCATGAAGATTCCTACACCTGTTCCCATATGACTTCTGCTCTTACAAAAGAGAAAAAGCAAGCAACTGAAATTGCAGACAGTAGGAAAATGCATCTTGTCAGCAACTACCAAAGTTAGAACATAATGAGTTTGTTCTTTTTGGTATTATTTTTAAAAACATCTGCCCTGCCTGTCCGTTTTGCATTTTAAACTTGTAGCTCGATCCATCTCTTCTGTCAAGTTGTTGATTGAACCTCAGACTTCAAATCATATGAGAGATTTATGCTTTATCTCTTTGTTAAGGTTTTTTTCACAGTTCATTGAATTTCACCTCTGGAGACTGCTTACTTAACCTAAACAAGAGCAGCCACATACACTGAATCACTGACTAATTGAGCATGTCCTTCCTTCATTTCTTCTTCGGCTGATAGTGGCTTCTTCAGTGCACACTAATTCGTTGCACAAGTCAATATGTTAATTTGCTCAAATAAAGTAACAAAATAACTTTTTATAATAAAAAAGGACATTATTTAACTTTTACCTAATACCACCAGGGACCCATGTTTTCCTTGAATGAGTAACATGATATTTGCAAAATTTTACCAACAATTTTGCTAAAAGATTATTTTTTAAGTTTTTATTCTTCTAGATATCTTTCTATTCTTCTATTCATCTAATTGCTCATACAGAAAGAAAAATGATGCTTCCTCTTTCCTACAACTATGAGAGAAAACTATATATGTCATATATACATATATTAATTTTTTTTGGTTAATGATGTTAACTTTATGTTATGTTTTTTTATTTTTTTCTTTCCCTTCACTAGAACACACCAGTAAAATAGGATTGCTTGATCATCCCTGGAAAGAAGATCAAATAAACTGCCAAGGAATTTCGTGAAACAGAAAATCAATGGATATTGTTGCTGAAACTACTTATAGCTATAGAGACGGACAAAACACTGTGTTAACTTGTATGTGTCTGCCTGACAGTAAACGAAAAATGGCATATAATTAAATGATACCTTTAAATGTGACACTAAAGGACAGTATTTTTGATTATAAAATGGAACAAAATGGATTTTGAGATACATAGGTCATATTGTTTGATATTTTCTTCCAATACAGGTCCAAATATACAGCTCATAGTTGGTGGTAGTTCAAGTAATACATCCACAGCACTGCTTCATGATCACTTTTGTGCACTTGAGTGAATAAGCAATTAATATCTTGCCCAGATTTTACAAAGTTACCTTGCCTTAGAGACCTTTTAAGTTAGTTTCTTAGCTATGCTATCTGTCAATGATCTCAACCCTGTTCTATCTTGCCTGTCAGAACTATAAAGAACATCCCTTACTTGGAAGCACTGTTTGCCTTGGGCTTGACTGTAGCTTTGCAGTGGATGTGGGGCAACAGATCGCTGTGTACTGCAAGATGCAAATTGCCACTGTCTGCTCCTATTTGTTCTGCAGGGAACTTACCCTGTGACAAGCTGGCTAACTACTTCAGCCTTTCCAAGATTATGCTCCTACAGCCGCCTTCACACACTGGCATGAACTCTTGCACGAAGAACATAAGCAGTGCCCGGAGGCTTCTGTTATTCTTGTCTAGAGAACTGAAACACAACTAATACAAGGTGCAATGTGCATTCTCTTTGGTCCCTGGTCTGTGTGTTGAAACTGTACCATAATTTTCCCTTTCCAGAGGCCTAGGTGCAGAGAAAGAGCATAGACCCAGATCCACACAAACTGGTACGTAGGTGAGTATCTGCCATTCCTTCTTCTCAGGAATTTAATGTCCATAACATTCTCTTGTAAGCCAAATTCATAATCCAACTTGGCAATCAATAAAGGAATGAACAACATCTAGAACATTCAACAGGGTTAGATAAAGCTATCTCATAGCAGATTATTAGGATCTTGTTACAATTAAGATGTTCACTTTCCTAAACCTTTCACTTTAGGAAATAACTAACTTTTTATATCAAAATCTTAATTAAATGGCTTAAATCATAATATAATCAGCAATGAGAAGTAACTCTACCTTTAAAATAAGAGAATAAAATTACTGTCTCTCTTCTGGACTGAGATGCTTTACTTATCAACTGGAGTCATCTGACTGTGCAATTTATCCAAAGTCAGGTTCATCTTTTTTCTTCTAAAACATAGCTAGAGGAGACTGACAGGCATTCACCCTTTATATGTAATTGATTCAGTTGCTTAGTTGCTACAGTGTTTGTCAAGGAGGTGTAAAATCTCTGCATGAAGGGAAATCACCCTCATATCTCTTGCCTCTCAGCAATGCCTGGTGGCATGCTACAGAGGAAAGGTGACTACCCTTCTGTTCACCATATATGCTAGCATAGCAGAAAGCAAATTTAAAGGGACAGAGAGTGAGTGAATAACCAAAGGAGCACATGAGTCTATGGCCCGAAAATAAGGTCACTTCTCAGAAATGGAAGCTTTGGTTGTAATATGTGGTCATAACATTATTTATTCTTTTTATTCTTTAGAATTTTAATGCAAAATGCAGAAGCAACCCCTGACTTCTGTGCTGCAATGGCTACACTTGTCTAAACCAAAGCTACTCTAAAGATAACTTCTGTCTGTTTACGTTAAGTTGCAGTCATACAAATAACTGCATCATAGATTAAAGCTTCCTATCTCTCCTCAGTCATTCTCTAGAGAACCTGGATGAATAATTCCAGGCTTCATGAATCCCCTAAGCAACAATGCTTGGGTGTTGCAGTGTTCAGTGATGCAATAGCCAAGCCTTCTTGCAGCTCCAGCTCTGTTTGACTAAGCATGACTGATGTAAACACTTCAACAATGTGGCTCTTGGCAAACCAGCATAGCCTATCTGTCCCCTGCTTATCCATTGTAACACTAGAAGAAAAGTCAGTTACATTTCTACAGAAAGTACTGATGTACCTGTACGGAAAAAAATATAAATCTATGGACAAGTAACACATCAACTCTAGAACTCCAAGATATTTTAACTGGAGCTGGTGACTTTTTCAGCTCTTAGAGTACAACATAAGCAGTATCATTTTCATTGCTCTGTATAAGGCACAAAATCTACTTCGGCATATTTCCTTATGCTTAGTTTCTCAGTGTTGTCACTGCTGACACCATATAAGCAGCTGTATACACACTCTTTGTGACTGGAAGCACTTCAAATTCTTGACAAATAAGACGTGGAATCAAGGATTTCCTATTCCTAGGAAGATTGTAATCAATTTTAATAATGAAAAGATAAAATAACTGCTGCAGGGAGTTGCTAAATACTAAAAGTTCTCCTATGGCACTGGATCCTTGAAGATGTTTTACAAAATTCTTGCATAGAAGCAGACAGCAATCTTACTGTCATCTGAACTTCACCATATTAAATTATTAATATCTTCACAGAAACAAAGATAGAAAACCTTAGTAGCAGATACAAATAGAAAACCTTAGTAGCAGATACAATTGTCTTACATAAATTTGCACACAGAAGATAATGTACGAAAAATGTAAACACTGTGAAATCAAACACTTAGAAGGCAGAAGAAGAAGACTGGTTGGGCAACTGTAACTTAGCTATATCAATTTATGCTTTATATGTTGCCTAGTATGCCTCAATTATATGATCATACACTACTGTTTTGAAAAAGACTTTGTTTTACTCAGTACTTGCAGTTAATATCTCCATTATTCAGAAAACGATGTTTCTCAAATTATATTTTTGTCTTTTTCAAAATACCTGTTGATGTTAAATCTCCTACCTCTATTTGTGCCTTTATATGAGGTGTTGAGATGCTGCAGTTCTAAAGGAATGGAGTGTACCTGATTCAGATGAAAGTGAATATAGTTTAACTGTCATTACCCTGAGACTTCTCAAATTCACATGTACATGCTGGTATTTTCCAGAAAGTCTTGTAATGTGGTCAATATGAAGCAGAACCCGAGTACTACATTACATGCTAAGAAAACAATAGACACTGTTAAAAAGAAATCCTTCATATTGCATATCTCAGCTTGCAAACCTGGGCACATCTTAAAGTCATAAGTTAATACAGAACATTTAAAAATATCAAATTAGGAACATTCTACATAATAGCTTCAATACCAATTACAAGTTCTACAGCAGATATTGCCATTCATAGCTTCATTCTCATTGAAAATTGACTTTGGCAGAGGCACGTTAAGCTATGCTGTCTTAAGATGAACTTTAACGAAACCCCACATCACTTGCATATTTATTCCTTAATATGATATCACAGTGCTATAAATCTTATACGACAGAATTAAGATTTCAGTTTGCAAATTGAGCCACAGGCCTAAATTCTAAATTTTGTGTTGATTAAGTCAATACTTTTTAGATCAAGATAGCTTCTTGCCAACTTGGTTTAAAAGTACTCAACTTTCATGGCTTCTTTGGGAAATTAGCTTTTTTCTGTGAACACAGGTATCTTGGGTCTTAGTGACACACTTGTATTCCTTTGGTGCTTTTTGTGTTTCAAAGCTTTTAATCGTGGTCTTTGATGCATCTTTGTTACAGCAATTCATCTCTAGCTGCAAGAACCTCTGTTGCAGAACTAATGCAACAGCTAAAGGTATGTCTATAACATTTCATCATCTTGCCTTTTAGTCATTGACCATATTTCAGCTTGCCATAATAATAGCTCTGGGTTATCTTTTATCAAAATACAAAGCAGATACCCAAAGCTGTGTTAGCTGACCTACAGGGGTATTATGTGGTGTAGAATGGTGCTTTAAGACCTCAGGGCGTAGGATTTGACCCTGTCACTTTATGCCAGAAGGTGCATGAAAACAAAACAAAACAAAACAAAACAAAACAAAACAAAACAAAACAACCACATTTAGAATTATTTGAGATCCTTAATGTAGCAAGAAAGAGTTCAAGTTTCTTAGCTCTACAAAAAAAACATGAAGTCTGTATTGTATAATGTAATTTTAGTTTTGAGTTGGATCTTCTTTTTAATACAATATTTTAATCTCCTCAAAAACTCGTCATTGGTGTTTACTCTGTGTGACTTACTCATCCACCACAGAGTTTTAAGACAGACGTGGCAATAGTAACAGAATTTATCTGTAGAGATCAGTGCTATACTAGCAATATTTGATACTGGTCTAGCCATGTTTTCTTTCAAATCATGGCCAGAACAGGACTTTCTTTTTTTTCTTTTTTTCCTTTTTTCATTTTCTTTTTTTTTAAATTTTTATTTTTTTCTATTTTTCTTTTTCCCTTTTTTCTTTTTCCTTTGTTTCTTTCTTTTTTCCTTTCCTTTTCTTTTTTCTTTTTTTTTTCCTATTTGTCTATTTCTCTTTTTTTTTTTTTTTATACTGATACTCAAAGTGAGCTCCTTAGCAATGTAATCAAAACAGTAATACACTGTGTGTATTGTAGGGGTTTTGCAAGCAACGTTTTGGTTGTTGGAAAATGGTTGCTGGAAATAACAGATCACACAGAGCACATAATACGTGATTTTTACTTTTTGGTTAGCTATAAGGTCTCTGAATATTGAGGGTCTTCTCTTATTCTGACTTTTGTATTTAACTGCAGAAAGCAGCACTAGTCTCAGAAAATGGCATTTGTAAAGGAGTACCAGTCAAACTTTTTTACTTACACTATAATAAAGCGGGATTGCTCTTCAAAATTCAAGTCCTCAACAACTGTACATTATCATTCCCCAGTATCATAATTATTTCATTTATTGAAACTGACTTGTTGAAGAGATAAGACATATGACTTAATTACTACAGATGACACCTGATCATACTGGTTATGGTAAAATGTGAAAGGAATATTAACCTCTTAGTCCATTATTCCTTGGATTTCACACCCAAAATGCATTCCAATGACTTTTTTATTGAAAAAATAACCCCAGATCTTTACCAATCATGTTCGAATCTACCTGTTCAGTGGGAAATATAGCTAAACTCGGATAGTTTCAAGCAAAATTTCACAAGGTAAGTAGGTTTCTCAATGTATACTTAACCCAGTTTTGTAGTGATCAGGTTCATAGTACAGGACTGCCAGTATTGCAAAGGGTTTGCACATCCCAGTAGAATTATCAATAATTCAATTCAGGCTTAAAAACCTGTATTGTCATGTCTTCATGCAGGTGGCTACAGGCATGTTCATGGATTCATAGAATCATAGAATATTTTGGGTTGGAAGGGACCTTCCAAGGTCATCTAGTCCAACCCCCTGCAAAGAACAGGGACATCTTCAACTAGATCAGGTTCCTCAGAGTCCTGTCCAGCCTGGCCTGGAATGTTTCCAGGGATGGGGCATTTACCCCCTCTCTGGGCAACCTGTTCCAGTGTCTCACCATCTTCATTGTAAAAAAAATTCTTTCTCGTGTCTAGCCTGAATCTCCTCTCTTCCAGTTTAAAAGCATTACCCCTTGTCTTCCTGTTACAGGTCCTGCTAAAAAGTCTGTCCCTTCCTTTCTTATAGGTTTCTTTTATGTACTGAAAGACTGCAATAAGGTCTCCCTGGAGCCTTCTCTAGGCTGAACAACCCCAGCTATCTCAGTCTGTCCTTACAGGAGAAGTGTTCTATCCCTTTTATCATCTTGGTGTCCTTCCTCTGGACCCTGTCCCAGAGGTCCATGTCTTTCTTGTCCTGAGGGCTCCAGAGATGAATGCAGTACTGCAGGTGGAGTGTCACCATCGTGGAGTAGAAGGGTAAAATCACCTCCCTTGACCTGTCGGCCACGCTCCATTTGATGCAGCCCAAGATGTTTCTAAGTATCTAGTTAATACAGTGAGTGGAGTATTTCAAAGGGCTCAGCTGCCACTAAAGTAGACTTGCAGAAGTCATTCATTGGGTAAACATAGTCACCTAATGTACTTACAATGTCAGAACTACCTTGCTTGGTTGCCCAGTGTCACTCAAGATAGGAATGAGTCTTCCTTTTGTCCAATACTATACCTACCACATAGATAACTCAGGTACTCTATGGCCTTTCAAGCAGCACTAGATGTAGTTAACTAATAGAGCTTGTCAGACTCCTATGGTAAGCTTGAGTCTATTGACTAGCTCTTGTACAGAAACCTACAGGTAGACACTGAAATGTAGATGTGTTAACCTTAAGTTGAATCCATTCTTGAAGCTCAACTTGGGACCTGGGTGAAACTTCTGGAGTGTCAGCTGGGGACTAGACAGAGCACACTCTTCTCAAATTTTCCTCGATGTAGACCTTCAAACACCTTAATCAATCCTATCATTTTCCATGATTAAGACATTGCATTGTTTTTCAAGGAATTTCACAACTGAGTTATAGTGGTAGAGCACATAGACTTGGTTTAAATGGGCTCTTCATGTTCTCCTGTTCAATGACAGGTAAAAATTAAGTAATCTATAAATTATACCTTATAATACAACAGTAGTCAGAGAAAATTAAACTGAAATTTAAGGTATGTCCCTATATCTGTTGAAGGTATACTGAGAGCTGTACCTTTATTTCACAGATTGCATAGCTCAGATCATTATGACTATGTAGGCATCTTTGCTGGTTTTGGGTGAGAGAAGCTGTACTCCAGTCAGGGTACATTTTCCAGTGACAGTGTTAATATCACAGGATATCACCTGGAGATACTTGCAGTAAAAAAGAGAGAGACACAAGGAATGAATGCCCTTTCCATGCAGAGCAAAAAAAACAATCTAATTATGGCGCTCATAGTCTGCCTAGAAAACAGAATAGACACACCAGCATAATTTAAACTACCTTCTATTTATCAGCACTTTCAACCATCGTTTTGCTATACTTGCCCCACTAATGCAGATTACATTTTTATGTCTCTCAAAGTTCTCCTCTAGTTAACTCATGCTTTTTCTTTGAAGTAAAAATGAAATTAAGTGCTTAACATTATGGAATGGGACTCCACTTCCAGTACCTTCTGATCTATGAGAGATTTCAAGTTTGCTGCAGGGAGATCTGAGGAGGCTGAATACTTAATAATCCCTCCTGTATTTTCTATTCTACCCCTTGTGCTACACTTTTAGTGTAATATTCTCCTACTGTTTTATTGCTGCTTTATCAGCATCTTCAAACTTTACAAAATGACAAAAATATATTATCAGATTTCAGGTTAATCAAAACACCATAGCTGCCTCCTCAGCAGGAAACTAAATAAATCACCTAATTTCTTGTCAGTTGTTGATCCTTAGAGGTCTCTCTGTTGTTTTACACACATTTTCCATTCTTTTCCACGTCTGATTAAATTCAGCCTTGGGCCAGATGCCAGTCCAAAGACGTGGGAATGAGGTGAAAAAATATAAAAATGCATATTGATATTTCATGTCTGCAGAGGAGCTAGGAAAAAGCATCCATTTGGAAGTGTAACCTTGCCATTTTTAACAACTAAAAAAGGTAGGAAGAGTGACGCATACAGCTTTCTCCCTTTTGTGGTGGTGAGCTGACATGGCTGAGAGAAGGAAATTTAGTGGTCTGTCGAAACTTAGGTTACTTAAGTTTCTACAATCTAGAGGACTCATGTATCTAATATCTAAGTATTTTTTTAAAGCTACAGTCTGTTTATAATGTTTATATTGAAGTTTTTCTTCTACCTTTCTACCACCTCACAATGTTTATTTTTTAATCTTTTACATATTATTCGATAAATTATAATAAAATATTACCCTGTCTGTTTCATTTGTTTTATTCCTTGCTCCTGTGCATTATATGGGATTAAATTCTATGATCTTGGACATTGGGTGAATATGTGCTTTGGTGAAAACCATACCTATCCAGACTTTTCCCTTTGTAAAAACAAACAAACAAAACAACACAAAAATCTGAAATCAAGAGCTACCTTGATAAAAGCTCCTGCTTAAATGTGCATACCGTGGGAATTACAGCAGATCTATTGACATTTCCTGTGAACTTAAATATTTCGATAGTCTAATCTGATGACTTTAGTAGGATAAGAACAGCACTACTGCATTGGTGCAGTCTTTCTGGGATAATCTCACCAGAAAGAAGAAAACTTAGGCACTCGTGAGGAATTATTCTTACAGTAATTGGATATTAATTTTCTGGGTACTTTATTTCAGTGAAGATTCATTTTTCTTGTCATTTTATGATGCATGGAGGTGTTTTGAAAAAACAAAACAAAACCAAAACAAAAATGCCACAAAACAACCAAACCAAATCAAAACAAAACCCTGTCTCTCTGAAATGGACTCCTGAGAGGTCATTACTAGAGATCTCCATATTTACTTTTTATGATTCCATGAACCATCCCAGTTATAGAGAAACTACCAGGTCTTCTACTTTCATCTGTAAATTATTACATACAGGCATCAGTGGCTCACTGTCATTCTTGGATGACCCATTAAAGAGGCAAAATGTAGCAAAAAAACCCAGCTGGTGCTATACAAGTAATGGCATCCAATCCCCTATTGTCCTTTAACATGTCAATACACAAGGCATTGTACACCGCAGTCTTGAAGTAGTGGTTGGGAAGACAAAATCCTTCCAAAGGCAATGAGAACTGTCTTGTATTTTACTGAAACAGCAGAATGAATCCACTCAATTCCTGACCCTCTGTTTCCAAGCTAGTCAACTTATTCTCCGTCTTAGTCAACAGAGAAATAGCACTTCACTGCAATTAATGTCCCTGCAGATGCAGATCATGATCTGATTTGCCCTTGTTGCTCTAGTGGCACTCTGCTGACTCATGTTCAAATTCTTGTCCACCAGGAGCCCCAAATCCCTTTCAGTAAAGCTGCTCCCCAGCCACAGAGAACCTAGCCTGTTCTGGGCAATTTTGGTTTTTCAATCCCAGGTGCAGGACCTTGCACTTGTCATCATTAAACTTCATACTGTTCTGGCTGGCCCACTCTTCCAGCCTGTCCAAGTCTCTCTGTAGGATGTCTCTCCCTTGTGATGTGTCCACCTCACACACAGTTTACTGTCATCAGCAAACTTGGTGAAGGTATTTTCAGTCCCATCATCAAGATAATTTATGAAGATGTTGAAGACTAAAGGGCCTAATACTGATGCCTGTGGGAAGCCCACTTATGACAGGCTGCCAGCCTGAGTAAAAACCATTAATCATCACCCCGAGTGTGGCCTGTTAGGCAATTTCCTACCCACATTGCAGTCCACCCATCCAATATGCACCTTCTCACTTTATCCAGGTGAAGGCTGTGGGAAACAGTGTTGAATGCTTTGCTGAAGACCAGGTAAACAACTTCTATTGCTCTCCTTGTGTTGACAGAGATGTTGTTTTGTCACAGAAGTTGATTATGTAGGTCAGGCAGGATTTACCTTTGTTAAATTGGTATTGGCTTTTACCAATCACCTGCTTCATTTGGTTTGTGATATTTTCTTGGACAACTTGTCATAGCTACTTGATTCTGTGACCTGAGGTCCAGCTACAGCTGGACAACAGCTGTTCAACAGCTCTGCATATTCTCAGGGAGAACTAGAGTTCTGGACTTCATGTATGACTTAATGTGGTGCTTAAAAAAAAAATCAGACTAGTAATTGGAATTAAATCTGATATAACTGCTTCTTGAATTTTAAAACTTTTTGGTATGATTTAATGTAAATCCCTTCTGTATGAGATTTTCACTGACAGAGAAAATAAGCTTCCCATAACAACCATAAAAGAGACAATATCTTTAATTCTTTATTTTATTTCATTTTTTTCATTATCATATACAGGTCCTCTTGCACCAAAACACTCCACAACAGATTGAACAGATTATAAATGAGAAGATAGACTTTATTGTGATTTTTTTTAATTATTATTAATAAAGGACAAAGCCACTGGGCAACTGACTGATTTAGTTTTATTCTATGCACGTTTATGTTTCTTGGAAAGATGCATATCTTAGATTGTCATGAGTATTTTTTCCATTTTGTAAATAACTCTTAAATTTCTGTCTTTCAAGACAGAATGTTGCAGCTGTCGTTCAGTGTACCAAGATTAGTAGAGATTCTCTGTCATGCATCCCATCTTCTGACAGTTCAGTGGAATAATTGTTTTAATGTCATTCCTGTGGCTGTAATCAGCTTCTACTTTCTTTCTTCTCCCGTAGTTATTCTGCCATCTTTTAGTGCTACCAAGAACAACGCATCAGCCTTGCTAACTTGGCCCTCCCCAGCTCAAGAAACTTTTCCTTAAACATATTGGACAGGAACTTGAAAATTGTCATCCTTGTTACTGGTAACAGGACTAACATTGTCAAAATATAATGATAGATGCTCTGGTAAAATTCAATGGCTTTATTACATCATCTATTTTTTAATCATTGGTGCCAATCAGAGAGGGATTTTTACTCTGAGAGGAACCATTGCCAGAACAAAAGCATGCCTAGAATTTTTTTATCACTTCAGGAAAGCAAATATGCAGCAATTTATTCATATTTGATCTTTTTCAAAGGTTAGCTTGAATTCCTAAATATTAAGCTATATGCAACCAAAAGACATTTACATTTCTTTTTCTTCTGGGAGCAAACTGAGCACACACTGTAGGAAACATTTGGTATTCGACCATTTAGATGAATATAAAAGATCTGAATGATCTATATCTAGATGAAGGTAGTAAGTCATGTAAACAAAAAAAGAAAGCCAGTACTCCGAACTTTTGCCTTTACCTGGGGACATTGGCTAGTTGAGCTTGGGTGAGAAAGTTCCACAGATATTACCAATTGCTAAGTCTTTGCAGCTGATTCCTGGGAGTTTTTGTTGTACAAATGTTGTTCATTATTCTTGTTGAAAGACAGCAACAGTCTTGATGCTGATTCTAGGTGCAAAAAAAAAAAGCACAAACTTTGAACGGATCCACATACAATTATCTTGATAATACCATTAAACATATAAACCTGTCTATTCAAGAAAGAAAGAAAGAAAAACAACAACCAACCAACCAAACAGATAAAAACCAACCAAAAGCAAACCAACCAAACAAAAACCCAGAATGCTGTTGCTTTTCTTTTTAAATACACCTGATTATTGCAACTACATGTGTTGAATTTTCATCAGTCACTGTCAGATTTTTAGCTTGTGGTCATAGCTGTTTATTACTTACGGTAATCTAATCAAGACTTGAATCTATCTTTTATCTGTTTAACATTTAAACACTTGAAAAACAATGAGATTTTAAGTACTTTAAGAGACTATAACTTCCCCTGGTAAATTTTGTAAGTATTTTATTCACTTTTCAATCTTTTTTTTTAATAAATCGTGTTTATCTCTCCTCCATTGCTAAGTAGACTATCTTCCCAACTCACAGGAAGAAAGTAATGAAATCAGATCTGAAGATCTGCACAATCGGTATATGTACCAGGATGTGGGTGTAGACTTGTTCAACTGTACAAAATGTTGGGGAAAAAAAAAAAACAAGAGCACAAGCAATTGGGTTTTTCAGTTTTATCAAAGCAGGAAAGTGCTGTATTGTAAAAGCTTGGAATTCTGATTGACTTTCTCTGGGCCTAAATATTTAAGATGAGTCTTTTCCACTTCTTTTTCTATTTCAAAGATGCCAAACATCCTCTGTAAAGACCTGGAGTCACTGCACAGAGATGTGTTAGAAGACACATGCATTCTTCCTATCTGTGGCTTAGAAGTGCTATGTGGAGGTACTTATCTCTTCTCTTAAAAAGTGACAAAGTATTAAATTGAAATTAGGCATCTCCTTGTTGACTCTGGGATAAATGGCATGAAACCAAAATGAAACTCCAATAAGTGATAATTTCTCCATCAAGATTAGGGTGAGATTTCGGTCAGTTGCCCAACCCTTCTATAAAAATACCTCATCAGTATTAGCCTATTTTTTTTTTTTCTCTGAAATCAAAGAAAGACCACTGTAATATATAGAATTATAGAATCATATAATAGTTTGGGTTGGAAGGGACTTTCCATCTAGTCCAACCCCCCTTCAATGAGCAGAGACATCTTCAACCAGGTCAGGTTGCTCAGAGCCCCGTCCAGCCTGGCCTGGAATGTTTCCATGGATGGGGCATTTACCCCCTCTCTGGGTAACCTGTTCCAGTGTCTCACCATCTTCATTGTAAAAAAATTCTTTCTCATGTCTAGCCTGAATCTCCCCTCCTTTAGTTTAAAACCATTACACCTTATCTTCCTGTAACAGGCCCTGTTAAAAAGTCTGTCCCCATGATGAATACTTGCTAATTTCCACATTAAAAATGCAACAGTTACGACAATGAAAATAATTTTTATTTGTAAAGGGACATGCTACATTTACATCCCCCACTGGATAAGGAAAGCTGTAATATGTTTAAGATCTTCAAAATGGCCTGCATGATGGAATATCACTGGGAGTATTCCCAAATTCCCAGTGTCAGAATACGTGGTAAAAAAGAAGAGGTGATATCATTACATTCTTTTCCTCCACTTCTTCAGTGCCTGTTCCCACCCACACCTCCTGCGTTCCGTTCTTGTATTTTTCTAATAGCACAAAGAATTTTTAACAAGGGAAAGAAAGAAAAGTACAATGCACAAGATTAACACTGGCAGAAGAATAGACATGCATGACTGGTTGTTGGCAGTGTGTCTAAAACACAGCCTACATTTTTTCAGCATACTTATTTTAGTGTGATAAATTATATTCCCTTTTCCTTTATGATGCTTTTTTCTTTCAAATGTGCTAACATGTAAGTATTCCAAAGAATTTTAATTACATTTTGGCAGTTCATTGAACATAAACACTACATCCTCAATGGGCTTTTGGACTCTACCCATATGAAAAGAGTAGCAACCTAGAAAGAAACTCAGTTCCCTGAGTTTTACAGGATTTAATAGTTGTATTTTGAAAAGCTATTATTGCAGGTCATTCTCATATCCTACAATAAAATATGAAGACATCTATCTTGTCTCTTAGCATTTTTGAAGTCAGATATATGACTGAAGATGTGGCTTGAGGAGGAAGTTCCCAAAAAATTCCCCAGTTCGTTTTCCAGTATTCATTTAGAATAAAATTTTAAAGGTGGGAAAATCTTGCAGTTAAAGTCTACACAGTTTCTTCCTACAGAAAACCAGAATTTAACTTAGATTTTTCGGCCACATCCTGCAAATTAGGATGCATCGATGGAAGAATTGTTTGAATGTGGACTAATTTCTCCAAAGGAATGACACTTGTATCACAGTATCACAGTATGTTTGGGGTTGGTAGGGACCTCAAAAGATCATCTAGTCCAATCCCCCTGCTGGAGCAGGAACACCTAGGTGAGGTCACACAGGAACATGTCCAGGCGGGTTTTGAATGTCTCCAGAGTAGGAGACTCCACAACCCCCTGAGCAGCCTGTTCCAGTGTTCTGTCACCCTCACTGAGAAGAAGTTTCTTCTCAAATTTAAGTGGAACCTCTTGTGTTCCAGCTTGATCCCATTACCCCTTGTCCTATCATTGTTTGCCACCGAGAAGCGCCTGGCTCCATCCTCGTGGCACTCACCCTTTATATATTTATAAACATTAATAAGGTCACCCCTCAGTCTCCTCTTCTCCAGACTAAAGAGACCCAGCTCCCTCAGCCTTTCCTCATAAGGGAGATGCTCCACTCCCTTAATCATCTTTGTTGCCCTACGGTGGACCTTCTCCAGCAGTTCCCTGTCCTTCTTGAACTGAGGGGCCCAGAACTGGACACAATATTCTAGATGGGGTCTCACCAGGGCAGAGTAGAGGGGGAGGAGGACCTCTCTCGATCTACTAACCACCCCCCTTGTAATACACCCAAGGATGCCGTAGGTCTTCCTGGCTACAAGGGCACAGTGCTGGCTCATGGTGATCCTGTTGTCCACCAGGACCCCCAGGTCCCTTTCCCCTACACTGCTCTCTAATATGTAATTTCCCAACCTATACTGGAACCTGGGGTTGTTCCTGTCCAGATGCAGGACTCTACACTTTCCCTTGTTAAATTACATCAGGTTATTCCCCACCCAACTCTCCAGCATGTCCAGGTCTTGCTGGCTGGCAGCACAGCCTTCTGGCGTGTCAGCCACTCCTCCCAGCTTAGTGTCATCAGCAAACTTGCTGATAGTACACTCAATTCCCTCGTCTAAATCATTAATGAATATATTGAATATTGGCCCCAGCACTGACCCCTGAGGCACTCCACTAGATACTGGCATCCAACTAGACTCGGGATCATTGACTACCACTCTCTGGCTTCTCTCCTTAAGCCAGTTTGCAACCCACCTCACTACTCTATTGTCTAGACCACACCTCCTCAACTTAGCTGTGACAATGCTGTGGGAGACTGTTT
Organism: Patagioenas fasciata; assembly: GCF_037038585.1. Lineage (NCBI taxonomy): Eukaryota > Metazoa > Chordata > Aves > Columbiformes > Columbidae > Patagioenas > Patagioenas fasciata. The sequence goes on along the minus strand of NC_092520.1, from coordinate 196,703,525 downwards.
CAAAGGCTTTACTGAAGTCAAGGTAGACCACATCCACCGCTCTGCCATCATCCATCCACCTTGTTACATTCTCAAATTAAATTTAATCTCAGAAGTTGTTCATATGAACTTTTGTCTCCAAATAGCAGAAATCTTTTGTGTGTGACTTCACTTGACTGTAGATCAAACCTGAAAAACTGATACTCTAAGTTTTGTCTCCAGCTACAAACTATATCAGAATAATATCAAAAAGCATATTTTGATTCAAACTCCTCATTTCTAGTAGCTAGTGATAAAGTTTTATTTAAAGAAAATATTTTTATCCTATCAGTGTTTGAAAATCTATACAGTGATTGTAATTGTAGGAATAGAAGAACTATAATTTTTTTCCAGAATGCATTATTAATTATTTAATTATCAGAGGCAAAAGTCCAATCTTTATTTTTGTTTCAGAACTTGTGTGAAAGTATGAACCACAAAACTTAACTTCAGACATAAGCAGAGATGTAACCCCATCTAGAAGCTTAGTGTCACCTTTCTACTGCAGCTGACACTTTTTTTGCAATTACATACTCCTATTGCATATATCACTACTCAGAATGAGTATCCAGTGAAAACAGTGCTTTTTCTGGATTAAAAAAAAAATAAATATACCATTTCAGATTTCTGAAAAAGAAGTTGTACCACCATATAGTTTCTCTGTTTTGTTTTGTTTTTTTAATATATATATATTTGTCCTGAAGGCCAATGGGATCTCTAACTTGCTAGCTCCTGTAATACTGTCACAGGCATACAGAGAGATACTAATACCAGGAAAAAGGGCTGCCTTAAAACCTTGTGAGAGAGGTTGACTTTAATCATACTTAGGAGATTCAGTCTAGACGTCTATTTATGAAAGTTCCAAAATATTAGCCTATAGGTGTAACTGCTTTGAAAATCATGACAGATAAATTCACCAGATATGTTAACACACAGGCTGCTTTCAGGTATTGCCTCAGTGAATGTACTGCTTGAAAATGAATTGAAAGTGTTTTTTTTCCTATTTACCCCCTATACCTCAATGAAATGTTAAAACAGTTGTTGCACCTCATCTCAAAGAAGTAAGGACTTCTCTGTCTCATAACTGTCAAAGAGGTTCCAGTCACTGTATTGTCTGGCATTCTTTAAGAGCAAAAAACCCCAAAATATTGGATGACAATTACAGTGTTTATAAATCAATGGTTGTCTTCAGTAGAAGATGTTCACCCTAGCAAGCAAACCCTAAATTCATGTGCACAAATAGATTTTCTTAAGTATATAATTTATTGGATAATAGCTTTAATGAAACTCAAAACACCAGCGCTACTTTTGGGAGGACATTTTTCATGTGCTTCATGCATCAGAGCTGGCTGCTAAAGCTATAATTTCTTCTTGCTCACTAGCCTACTGTGACACTGACAAGTGAATGACTCAAGCAACAATATAAAGAAGAAATAAAAACAACATTCAGGACCTAAGGATTACAAATGTCCCTCATTTTTGCTCCCAGGAAGCATTCAGAACAGAGGAAGATGAACCTGAGTGCTTCTTGCCCACTACACCTACAAATAACCAGTGATCAATTAATGAATGATGCTATTTTCCACAGCTGTGAGCCTGTGATTACAAAAGAGATCGAAACAGAATTGACTCAAGAAAGACCACCTTGCTAACTTGACAGGGTCACAAGAACACCAAGGAAGTCATTTATTATTGCTATTCATTAAAGAAAGGTTATAGTCATCTTTCTAATTGCTTTTCTTACTTAGGACTGCTAACTTTTTCACAGATTGCCTGTCACTTGTACTGACCTCTGTATAAAATCGATACATATTTGCATTTTTTTGGTGCTCATTATGATGAAACATGACACAGTCTGAAAATAAAACACATCTATCTTTATAATGGCAGGCAAGCTCTGAAAACACTGATGGCAAAGGTTTAGATTTTCGCTTTTATTGTTTCATTGTTCCTTTTATATATTCTTGCAAAACACGTACCATGAAGGTGCTCTAAGACCTTTTAGGAAAACAAAGCAATAAAATACACAAGTCATTCCAAGAGCTAAGATATTGCGTCCATTGTTTTCTTTCTCGAAATGTTGAGTGACTGAGAATCACCAAAGAATTATTTCAAAGTAAACATCTTTATCTTTTCTTTCTTTACCTTTTGTTGAGCTATCGTGCTATACAAATCTCTTTTTTAAACAAAAAAAAACCAAGAGATGACACTATAAAAAAATGGAACTAAATCTAAATTTATATCATAATGCCTCAAAACATTGGATATGTTTAGATGAAAGATTGCCATTACTAGAGTATGTTTATTCACAGAAGTAAGGTTGGAGACCACTTTCTTATTTGATTACTAATTTTGTCCAAACACAACTTCTTCTCATATGTCATAAAATTACATAATTGTCACTGTTCTCAGCTTTATCATCTTAAAATTCTCAAAGACAACTATCAGCTTTGTTACTAGTTGAGATACTTAGAGGTCTTTCTCTAAAATACAATACTGGCTGTAGTACCTTCTAAAAATAACAGAAACTTCAAACATTTCAGGTAAAACATCATCCTGAGTTGTGATCAATATACACCAAGGAGATTATAATCTATATTTTTGAAGGGGATGATATTTAACCAATGGTTTGAAACAACATGGCCAGCTGGAGAAAGTTTCTTCATTGCATCTTTACCTTCTACACCTTTTGAAATACATATTGATATTAAACATATAAAATAGGATAACTACTCAAGCAATTCACATGATTAAGAAAACATGAAGTAGGAAAAAAAAATCATAGTGGTTTGGAAGCAAATAAGGTACTATCTTTGTTTTGAAACTAAGACTGAAAAATGAAAGCAGCTGTTTTTTTACAATATGATTCTGCATGACCACATATTGTAAACAGGTACTTGCTTTAGTAGTAAAGAATGTCAATTAGATTCTGTCGTGTATTAGCAGAGCCATGGCTGCTAAATTGAGGAAATTGGTTTTCACCCTTCATTCAGCCTTTATTAATGCTATACATCTAAGCTACTCCATCCAGTTTTAATCTTTCAATGCATGAGAGACATGGTATCAATACAGCCTGGGGGACAGACTGAGACAGTTGGGGTTGTTCAGCCTAGAGAAGGCTCCAGGGAGACCTTATTGCAGTCTTTCAGTACTTGAAAGAAGCCTATAAGAAAGGAGGGGACAGACTTTTTAGCAGGGCCTGTAACAGGAAGACAAGGGGTAATGCTTTTAAACTGGAAGAGAGGAGGTTCAAGCTAGACATAAGAAAGAAATTTTTTTACAATGAAGGTGATGAGACACTGGAACGGGTTGCCCAGAGAGGTGGTAGATACCCCATCCCTGGAAACATTCCAGGCCAGGCTAGACAGGACTCTGAGCAACCTGATCTAGTTGAAGACGTCCCCGTTCATTGCAGGGAGTTGGACTAGATGACCTTGGAAGGTCCCTTCCAACCCTAACTATTCTATGATAAAACTGGAGCAAGTGCAGTGTAGGGACACTGCATTAGTTAGTGCCAGTTTCCCTATGAGAACATCCTGAAGGAGCTAGTCTTGCTCATCCTGGAGCAAGACAGCTGGACAGCTTTAGGAGGACCAAACAGCAGCTCTGTAGGTAGGCAAAGAAGATGATGGAGCCAATCCCTATACAGTGTCACAAGATGTGAGAACAGAGACAAAGGGCATAAACTGAACGAAGAGAGGTTCTCACTGGATGTTAGGATAAACCTCTTCCCCATGAGGACACTTAAGCAGTGACACAGGCTGCCCAGAACAATTGTGCAGTGTCTCTCACTTCTTGGGAGTAGTTCAAGTCCTGGTCAACTGCGTCTGACCACATAGCTGATCATACATTGAACAGGAATTTGTACTGGGGATCTCTTAGGGTCCCTTCTAACCTGAATTATTGTTTTATTCTCTAGAATGGCGTAAACATGGTAGACACTTAAAATAGTTCTAAAAATAATGATGAACAACCATTTTGAATTTAACTATGAAAAAAATCAATTTGTTTGTTATAATAAATCTTTTCCTGCAACAAAAGATATTTGGCATAAAAATGAAAAGTCCGCATTACTTGTTCTGCCTATAAATTAGGTATATCCTAAAAATGCGTCTTACGACTTTATGTTGTTACCAAATTCTGTAAGTAATTATTTATATCTTATTTGTAGTTTTAAATGAGTTGTCGTTTTATTATCTTGCTAAAAAAGATTATAATTTCAATAGATCAGTGAACATAGGTATTTTCAAGAGATCTGATTCTGTTTTCAGTTGTAATAGTGATGAATTTGAGAGATATGTTATCTGAGAATCTTGGAAGTTAATAGCCTTACTCAAGTTAGTGACCACCTGAGATGAGACCAGAATGTGATCTTCCGACTGTAATACTGACTGTGACAAAAAGGATGCATGCTATGTAAACAGAAAGTCAGAAGTACTTCTTATTCATTGTAAATCATTATGAAAAGCTGATGAGTGTTCAAGGCCAGGTTGGTTGGAGCTTTGAGCAACCTGATCTAGGGGCAGGTGGGTTAGAACTGCCTGGTCTTTAAGGTGCCTTTCAACTCAAAGTGTTCTATGATTCTTATTTATTTATTTATTTATTTTTCCCCCCATAACAAGAAGAACAGAAAAAGTAGCTAATAAAATTTTTGGCAGTATGTTAAAATTGTCACAACCCTAATGATTTGTATTCATGGTACCTCCTCAAACTACCAGTAGCTATAATTCATCATATTTCTAATTTTACAGAGGCACAGATGGCTGTCCACTCTAGCGGTCCCAGCATTACTGAGTTAAACATGAAATAGCATGATTGATTAAAAGTTGTAATCAGACATTACTGTTTGTAATTGTGATTAATATGAGTTTACTATTTCTGACAATAATTACTTTTTTTCTTTATTTTTAACAGAAGAAATAGAAAGTAAGTGGATTACAGGCTTAAAAAAATCAAGACTTTAGGGGCAAATGAACAATTAATACTAGTTGTAAAAACAGAGAACTACTGTTAGTACTTTACTTTTAGAATAGTTTAGGGATTCCTATTAGCTTTTGGTAACTGGGGGGCTGTTTTTTCAAGGCTAGCAATTGTTCCCTGTGGGAAAGTGACAGCTAATAATTTACTTGTATGTTATCCTTTATACTGTTTTAAAATTATTTTTCATGCTTACACTTTCAGTAGTGCCTAGTAACAGGATTTTTTTAGGAACTTTGTGCCTGCCTTTAGAGTTAAAGAAAAAAATCATATTACCTGAGGCAGAGAAAAATTAATAGAATTATTTCTGTTAATGTTTTTACCATTCACCAGAAACACAGTTAATGGGTTCATTTGGCTTTGGATCAGGCCTGTGTTTCTTACTTACAGAATCTTCATAATCAAACAGAAATCAAACACATATAGTGATAGAATCCATGACTTGTATGACACTCTTTTCCTCGGAATAGCTTGTAAAGCTTTACACTTAAATTGACACTATGTCTTCTGTTTCTTAATTTGGTAAAGTATTGGGTTTACATTGCAAGGCTTTGGTAGCAGAGGTGTTGCAAGGACGGCTTCTGTGAGAAGACACCAGAAGATGCTGCGTGTCAGACAAGAGATAGTTTCAGCCACATCTGAAGCTAACTAGCCAAAGCTGAGCCCATCAGCGACGGTAGTGGTGCCTCAGTGATAACATATTTAAGAAAGAGTTTTACTGCTAAAACGGGCCCCCCGTTATCCAAGACCCTAGAGATAGAAGAGAAAGTTGGGCAAAAGGAAGAGTTTCCCTTGATTGAGGAAAAACAGGTTAGTGATCATTTACACAAGCTGGACGTCCACAAATCCATGACCCCTGATGGGATGCACCCACAAGTGCTGAGGGAGTTGGCAGGTGTTATTGCAAAGCCACTCTTCATAATCTTTGAAAGGTCTTGGAGAACAGGAGAGGTGCCTGAGGACTGGAGGAAAGCCCACATGACTCCAGTCTTCAAAAAGGGCAAGAAGGATGACCCAGAAAGCTACAGGCCAATTAGCCTCACCTCCATCCATGGATAGGTGATGGAACAACTCATTCTGGACATCATCTCCAAGCATGTGGAGGAAAAGAAGGTTTTCAGGAGTAGTCAGCATGGGTTCACCAAAGGGAAATCATGTTTAACCAACCAGATAGCCTTTTACAATGGTATGTCTGGCTGCATAGACAAAGGAAGAGCAATGGATGTTGTCTACCTTGACTTCAGCAGGGTTTTTGACACCATCTCTCACAACATTCTCATAAACAATCTTAGGAAGTGTGAGCTGGATGGATATACGGTGAGCTGGATCATGAACTGGTTGTATGGCAGAGCTCAGAGGGTTTTGATCAATAGTGCAAAGTCTGGTTGATGGCCTGTAGTTAGTGGGGTTCTGCAGGGGTCAGTTTTAGGTACAGTCTTGCTTAAACTGTTTATCAATGACCTGGATGAAGAGACTGAGTACACCCTCATCAAGTTTGCTGATGATATCAAACTGGGAGGAGGGGCCGGCACACCAGAAGGCTGTGCTGCCATTCAACGTGACGTGGACAGGCTGGAGGACCAGGCAGAGAAAAACCTAATGAGGTTCAACAAAGGCAAGTGTAGGATCCTGCACCTGGGGAGGAACAACCCCAGACACCAGTACAGGTTAGGGGCAGACCTGTTGGAAAGCAGCACTGCAGAGAATGACTTGGGAGTTCTGGTCAACTGCAGGTTGACCATGAGTCAGCAATGTGCCCTTGTGGCCAAGAAGGCCAATGGTATCCTGGGATGTGTAAAGAAAAGTGTGACCAGCAGGTCGAGGGAGATTCTCCTCCCCCTCTACTCTGCCTTGGTGAGGCCACATCTGGAGTACTGCAGCCGGTTCTGGGCTCCCCAGTTTAAGAAGGACAAGGAATTACTGGAGGTACTCCAGCAGTGAGCTACAAAGATGCTGAGGGCTCTGGAGCATCTTTCTTATGAGGAGAGACCAGGAGAGCTGGATCTGTTCAGCCTGGAGAAGAGAAGCTGAGAAGGGATCTTACCAATGTTTGTAAATTTCTCAAGGGTGGATATCAAGAGGATGTGACCAGACTTCTTTCAGTGGTGCCTAACAATAGGATGAGGGGCAATGGGCACAGACTGAAGCATGGGATGTTTCATCTGAGTATGAGGAGAAACTTTTTTACTTTGAGGGTGCCAGAACACTGGAACAGGCTGCCCAGAGAGGCTGCAAAGTCTCCTTTTCTGGAGACATTCAAAACCCGCCTGGACACCTTCCTGTACAATCCACTCTATGTGAACCTGCTTTAGCAGGTGGGTTGGACTAGATGATCTCCAGAGGTACCTTCCAACCCCAACCATTCTGTGATCCTGTGAAGAGTAAAAAACACTACAAAACAACTGTGAGAAAAAGGAGAAAAAAAAAGTGAAACAACCATGAACACCCATGCCAGTGAAGAAGGAGGCAGAGGAGGTACTCCAGGCACTGGATCAGAGATTCCTCTGCAGCCCATGGAGAAGACGATGCAGGCTGTGCCCCTGCAGCCTATGAAGGACTATGTTGGAGTAAATATTCACAATGCAACCCATGAAGCATATTCCCAGAAACAGATGTATATGCTCTGAAGGAAGCTGCAGATCACGGAGATCTCACACAAGGGCAGGTTCCTGACAGAAACTGTGGCAAATGCAGAGAAGCCCATATAGGAGAAGGTTTCCTGGCAGCTACTGTGACCCTGCAGGGGACCCATGATGGAGCAGTTTGCTCCTGAAGGACTACCCTATGGAAAGGAAATATGCTGGAGCAGTATCCTGTGGGAAGCACCCCATGCTGGAGCAGGGGAAGAGCATGAGGAGGAAACAACAGCTGTTTCATATGCTTCCTGACATATTATGATATGATATAATGTATTGATGAGATTCTTCATTTTTATATCCTCAGTGAAACATTTTCATCCCCCATCTTTCCTTCTGACACAAGGTTTGGTCTTCCAACAAGCTGTGGTACACAGGCAGTGAAAACACAATGAGAAAGCTAAACATAACATTTGGGCAAAGGCAGTGCGCGGAGAAGGCAGTTGCTGATTTACAGCATCTCTTGTGCTGCCTTTGGCAGCCTGTTATGGAGGCACCCCAAAAATCAGTTTTAGGTAGACAACAAATTCCACGACAGACTTTATTCTAGACAGAAAAGTGTAGCAAATAAACAGACTAGAAATTGGGTTTATATAAATTATTTAACACTCCAACAACATAAAATACAGATTCGGATACCAGTTGAGGAGATTACTGGTGTACAACAACATAAGAATAACGAGGACACACAACACGCATGCATTCACTCACAAAAAACAAAACTAGAGGCCTCTCCCTCAAGGGTAACCAGAAGAAAAAATCACTTGCCTGGGTTAGGCAAGGACTCATTCAAGGATATATCCAGTAGAGAAAAATAACCACTCAGCAGATAAGGAGGTGGGGCAATATCAGTCCCGGGAAGTCTCCTTAGATGGCATCCCAGTCTAAGGGGAGTGCTCCAGTTCACAGACCCACTGCTCTGAGAAGATCACTCAAAGGGGGCCTTTGGCAGGGATCCCATTTTATAACCTGGTTAGATCTGGTTGTGATCATTACAATATGATTCAGAAGCTTCTCAGCTTTTCTGGGCACCTCCTTTGTTGAGGACCCTGTCAACTGACTGAAGGTCTCACCCTCCTGTCCCCCTAGCTGGTTGGAGGTGAAGTCACCCTGTCCCCAGTGGGGAGGACATGACTACCAACACCATCCTAGGTGTGCACCTGGGGACAGGCACAGTGAGTTACAAAAGGTGCTAAAGAGCCATCAACTGTCCTACTGAAGGCTCAGGATCTCATCTGGGGGATGTGCAACTGCAACACAGCCAGATCTCCTGAAGCCCAAGGCAGAACATAGACCTGCTTCCTTTGAGTAGATTCCTTATAGCCGGCCTCCGTGGTCTTTTTACTGCTGATTCTTCAAAGGTGAAACAGTCAAGTTCTTTCCTTGGTTGCAAGAAAGTTTAGACTTTCTTCTAATATACTCATAGGGATAAATTCTTATTATGTTCTACTTGTGTCCCTTTCCTGTTTTACTGTGCATCTCTACAAGACTTGTATTTCTTTTTGCCTTCTCACATGATTAAACTGCTGCCCATGTAATGTTTCTGTTTCTTTTTATATGGATGCCTTTGACCAGGCAACTGATTCATAACACAAATAGCAAATGTTTTAAAGTAAGGTCTAATTGAGTAGAACTTGTTAAAATTTATGGAAGGTTTTCAAGTTTATGATAAAAACAAGAACAAACAAACAGTCTTCTTTATTTTCTGTTTAAGAAGATTTGTCACATATAATCTTAACTATGGTTTTAATTTCAAATAGACACTTCTTTCTAAGATGCAATGATTCTATTAAATTCATCACAGCAGAAGGATGGATGGTAAGATGTCATGTGAAGAGGTAGGCTGGGTGGTAAGATTGCTGTGGCTATGTGCAACTTTCCCCAGAAGATGATCAGTCCTGTATAATTACAGCTAGTATGTGCTGTATCACAAAGTGTTGAAGGTTGCTGTCATGAGAGATGGCTACTCGGTTATTTGATTAATAGCTGTCTACCAGACTCCATCTGTAGTGAGATTTAGCCTACTGTTCTCAAAGCTGGTTGAGGCATACCTCACCACAGTCTGTGTGCACAGCTATGTGGAGCTGAGAAATTGTTACATAGTGAAAAAATATATGTTTGAACAAAACGTTTCAAGTTTCAGAAGGCAAATCACATCTTGGGCTGCATCAAAATGAGCATGGCCAGCAGATCAAGGGAGGTGATTCTGCCCCTCTACTCTGCTCTGGTGAGACCCCACCAGGTGAGACCCCATCTACCTCTGGAGCCCTCAGGACAGGAAAGACATGGACCTGTGGGACAGGGTCCAAAGGAGGGACACCAAGATGATAAAAGGGATGGAACACCTCTCCTGTAAGGACAGACTGAGATAGCTGGGGTTGTTCAGCCTAGAGAAGGCTCCAGGGAGACCTTATTGCAGTCTTTCAGTACTTAAAAGAAGCCTATAAGAAAGGAAGGGACAGACTTTTTAGTAGGGCCTGTAACAGGAAGACAAGGGGTAATGCTTTTAAACTGGAAGAGAGGAGGTTCAAGCTAGACATGAGAAAGAAATTTTTTTACAATGAAGGTGGTGAGACACTGGAACGGGTTGCCCAGAGAGGTGGTAGATGCCCCATCCCTGGAAACATTCCAGGCCAGACTGGACAGGGCTCTGAGCAACCTGGTCTAGTTGAAAATGTCCCTGTTCTTTGCAGGGGGTTGGACTAGACGACTTTGGAAGGTCCCTTCCAACCCTAACTATTCTATGATATGCAGCCACTGACAGAGGGTCATAACTCTTGGCCACTGAACTGAAAATCTTTTATCAATGCTACAATGCCTGGTTTTACCTTTGAAGACAACATTTCCATTTTCTTGCCATGAGTCATGGTTTGATTCCATGTCATCTAAGTACCACACAGCTGCTTGTTCACTTCCCACCATGGGATAGGGGAGTGAATTGGAAGAGTAAAAGGGAGAAAAAATTTAGGTTGAGATAAAGGCAGTTTAACAGGTTTAACAAAAGACACATACAAGCAAAGCAAAAGCAATTCATTCACTCTTTCGCATGGGCAGGCAGATAGATGCTCATCCATGTCCAGGAAATCAGGGCTCCATCATGCATAAAGTTTACTCAGGAAAAAAACATCATCACTCTGAACATCTCCCCTTTCTTCTTCCCCTTAGTTCATATGCTGAGCGTGACATTATACGATATGGAATATCTCTTTGATCAGCTTGCATTAATTGTCCCTGCTCTATCTCCTCAACCTCTTGTGGACTCCCAGCCTAGTCACTGGTGGAGTGGTGTAAGAAGAAGAAAATGCCTTGCCTCTGTGTAAGCACTGCTCAGCAGTAACTAAAACATCTCTGTATTATCAACACTATTTCCAACACAAATCCGAAACATAACACCATGCTAGCTACTATGAACAAAATTAACTCTATCCCAGTCAAAACCAGCATACTTTATAAAAAGAAAGGACACTATGCAGACATGGAAATTGTCTGTGGCCCTGCCCTGCTTTTTATGCTACTCATAGACAAGAACAGTTGAGCAGGTATTTCTCTGTGCATTGCTGTATCCAGGTTTTGGTAAGTATTTTAACAAGCTGGCAAAGAATGCTAGTTAAAACTAGAGCCAGGACCTAACAGTCTCTTTTTCAAGCCAGTAAACTAATGAGGGAGAATACAGTGAATTAGATCTATAGCTAATACTTTCTACATATACGTCTTCCTCTCACTTCCTTTCATGATATGCTTTTTATTTTTTCAATGTTTATGTGAACTTCAGAGAAATTACAATGAAGTAAAACAAAAAGTAAGCTGCAAAGAATAAAGTACAAACACAAAATTATAAAGATGATGGATACGTTGTCTTTATTATTTGAGGGTTTGTACCAGACTAGTGCTAACAAGTCTGTGACTGAGAGCAAATATCAGAAAAATGTAGTATGTTTCCATATTTGCATTATTTATTTTAGAAAGTAAAGAGAAGTTAACTAAAACTGTTGTAAAATGCTGCATGGAGTGCCCAGCAACATGCACCTACAGTGCAGACTTTATATGCTTGAATCTTATCAACTAGCTCTATATATGTATCAGGTAACATTTTTAATTCTATAGCTTTCTAACAGAAATCCCTGTATTTCATACAGTTTAGTCACAGTTGGACAATTTTCTGGAGACTTTCAAAGAGATATGGATACTGTGAAAATATTTGGACAGGCACAGTGAAATGGTCTTACAGAACAAGTCCTTCTGGATTTTACATCAAGCCCATAGAGAACCAGTAGAATAGGCTTATCCAGGTGTATTCAGCTTTAAAGATGCGTCTTTAAATTAACATTTCATCTTTTTCTTATTCCCATAAAGAGTCTACCCCATGTCTTCATGTCACAGTAATACTGCTGGTTCTCACCTATTAGAGTGAAGCTCCTGGTACAGTGTTGCACAATTTAAACATACCTAGGAAAGGAATCCCCTCCCAAATATATAAGCTGCTTTTGTGATGTACACAGAAATCTAGCAGCAGTAACACGGGAAAAAAAAATAGCACATCCAACTGGATATGCGATAGTTCTCCATCTGGTGTCTAATATTTATCTATAAATTAGACTGAAGATAAAATGTGGTACATCTTGTATCTTTGATTGTAATCAACGCTAAAGTGAAAGCCTTTTTCTTCAAAAGAACCTCATTCTCATGTTTCACCTATTTCTCCTAGAGACCGATGTGTTCTATTTGAGTATTTAACAGGATTGTTGCAACTTTAGAAAGATGCCTGTCTCTAATTCCATAATCCCTATTCCCACCAGAAGAATTTTTATTGTAATAACGTAAACTTATCATTTTACTTAAACTGTATTTTGTAAGGTATATTTATGTATAAATATATACAGAGGCATATACATGTATACATATGTAACTTTACTAACCAAGGCAAACAAACTTGCGAAGTTTTCCACGTGTGTGATTTGCAGTACCTACGATCTATTTTGTTATAAATACTGCCATACTGTCATATCTTTCTCTCTCTCTCTCTCAATTCCACCCCCGCCCCCCTCCCCCCCAGTAATACAGCTTAATTCATTGTAAGCATAACTATTTTCAGCATTGTTTTCCTTCCCATTGTATGTGGGCCATGGGTAGACATAAATGGAAAAGGAGATACCACAGCTGTTTCATCATTTTTCAATCAAGTACCCTAAGGCTTCAGTATTTTTCACTTCTCCTTCTGTGAGAAATTACATGCTTTTTCAATACAAGCAAAAAAAATGGCTAACAATACTCAAAAAAGTAAAAAGAAACAAAATGGTTGGTTTTTTCATGGTTTTTAGGCTAGTTTCTAACAGAATTGTTTGCTTTCCAGAACACTCTTTGAATTAAGTTAAAAACCTACAGTTTTATGCATCATGTACTTTTATATTGAGAATGTAAGTAAATTATTTACTGGAAAATAAGGTTTTAGTCTGTATGTCTTTCTAGTACTTAAACGTAGAAGTAATTCTTCTCTATGTTTTTTTTTTTTTTGGTTTGGACTACATCATATTTAGTATATATAGGAAATAACATTTTTTTTGTTTGTTTGACATACACATAACGGTAGATGTGACTTATACATAATATAGAGACATTGGAATGAAATCCATGCTAAAGGAAAAATTACTGCTTTGTCAAAAAACGGAAATAATTCCTGCTGTTTTAAGAACAAAGCAAATTTACCAGTAAATTACTTTCAGCATTACTTTCAGCAATACAATATATAATATTATTATATTATAATATTATAACAATCAGTAGCAATGAGGAATATACAGCAATTCCTGTACTAGCCACTTAAACTTACCACATATAATGGAAAAATATTCCAATGTTAAGTATTAAACAAAGGAACCCATTTGATAAAGACCCACATCTTCAGGGTAAAGTCAGAAAAAAAGATCCAAATATCATAAAATGTCAAGGAATGCTGACATGCAAAAGAAAAAGGAAAAAAAGGTGGGGAGATTACAACATGAGTAATAGCATAGCAAGGTACTCTGTAACTTCTTTGTCTGAAAGGTGGTGAGAGATTTGTGAATCTATTATTATTATTATTATCTTTAACATAGCCTTGTCTCCACTGAAATTTTATGTTTCCCAGTGTTGTACACACACAACAGTGCATGGTGTAGGGGTCTGCAAATCACAATGGTTGTCAATGTATGTAAGCCACCAGAAAACAACCACAATATTACAGATTAAATGAAACAATGTCTCAAAAAGCTTGCAGAGTAATGCCTCCAAAAGAGTCATATTTGTCAAGGGTTTTCTTACACAAGTGTCGGCTGACAGTTGAACAGTTTGTAATCTTTTTTCCCCAAAAACTTTGGCAATGTCATTTAGAATGAGTCTGCTGCCTAAGTACTTCTCAGTCACTAGGAGTACTTGTACTATTAACATGCCAACATTTTAGAATGCCTAAATTACAGATTGGATAGATTGAGCTATGTGAATGACCTTTTCCTGACACTGTTGGATTGGGATGTTATTCTGTTTAAGGGTATTCAGTACTGCTCATTAATGCCAATGTCACTTTTTTCAAAAGGTGAACATGACAGCATGCATCTGGTGAGAGGAAAAAATCATATGCCTCTCAGAATCATGCCAACAAAAGCAAGAACCTTCAGTTATGTCATTGCAATTTACATTTATTTCAAAACACAACCTACTTGCTCAAGAAAATTTCAATGTGGACGAAAAAAAATGTTTTGGAATCAAAGTGGTTTAGTTAGAACCAGATTATATTTATGTTAAAAGATTTCTTTTGTCCTCTTTAAACAAATTTCAAAGGTACAGAATCGTAATTAAAATGAAATGCAGAATTACATAATGATTTTTAACTTCATCTTTTTGCTTGACTTATATTTATCATTTTTTTTTAATTTAGAACAAAGGGGGAATGGGAAAAGTGGTGAAATGGGAATCAGTAAAAAACAAAATACTTCAAGAAAATGTCTGAGGGGCTGAAGAACTATACAACAATAATAAAAGTGTCATCATTTGTCAGCAAATGAATCTGTCCACTGGAAATGCTAGCTGGCCTTCATTTCATGATGACACTGAAAAAAAGGAGAAATATCAAACAAAAATAACCCAGTTTTTTGTTTTGTTTTGTTTTTTTTAAATCTTATTTAATATTAATTCTGAGTGGTTGGAATCACAAAATATAACCCTTCTGAGGCCAGAGGAGGCCTAGCCTTTAAGCTTGTGTTTTTGAAACAAAATCCAGACAGAAAACCAAAGAAATAAAACTCCTAGCTTTAAAATTTCAGACAAGTAGCTGAATTCAGATGTTTTTTCTTACTAGTGCTTTGCTGATCAGAAAGTGAACAAAAATTTAAAGCAATACTCTAAGAGTAATAAGAATCTATTATACGTATATAGCCTAATAACAGAGATTAATAATCTGAATGAGAAATTGTATATAGCCTAATAACAGAGATTAATAATCTGAATGAGAAATTGATGTATGTTTATTTATATATATTAATTAACTCACTTGAAGATCTTTCTCTATTTTTCTGTAATTCCGTGTGCCTAAGTTTAAGCTACAGCTACCCAGTTTACAAAATAAATATCTAATAATCTTGCCTGATATCACTATAATTACACAATATAACACAAGCTTTTTGTTGGAAGTACTGACCTAGAGAACACATATAATCTGTGATAGTAAAAATGTCTTTTTTCAAGTAAGGTGATTTTCAGGTTTCTGACCCCATAGAATAACTGGTCACTATAACACTACTTGTCCTTTCTCTGTTTTTATGTCAAATACAGCATTAACTCATTCTTGTATTTAACTCTTGGAAATAATTTTTCGTCAGTTTTTCAAGGACTACCTGGTACCGCAGCTTGAGATCAGATTTTTTAATTTATTTGATTCTATCAAGTTCTTGAGAGTAATTTCACTCACAGAAAATAGAGTTGCAAATAGCATGTTTTTAGTGCTGAGAACTCTACCAAGGCATTACAAGAGAATTGGTTCTCCAACTACTTTGTTTTCTTTGTGTACCTGAAAATAACATTTTATGAGATTCACATTTTTTTCCATCCTGAACTCTGAACTCTGTCAACTCAGACAAAATGAACTATTTTTGAAATACAGGAAAGACAGAATATAATGAAAACAAATGCTTCCTAATATGCATGAAACCATCTTCATTTTGAATGTGTCTAAGGTAGTTCTTAGGAAATAGTTATGAAAGGACAAGTTCCTACACTCAGTAGAAGTTAAGGCACTAGTTTCACAAAAGAGTGTATTTTACTGTTCTACAGTTTCACAGCCATCAGTCTCAAAAATGGTAACAAAGCTTCTTTGCCTCCCCAAACCAGAACAGTTTGACCTTCTTTTCTTCTATGAATGAACAAAGGATAAACTTAAAAACAACAAAGAGGGATTTCCTTACATTCGAAAGTTGAAGAACATCTCTGAATGTAGGTGGTAAACTGAAATTCAGTTCTTTGAGGTAGACTGGACAGTTACAAGTTTGGGTTTCCTACCGTCTGATACCAAGTTGCATATATGAGTTTAGTAGCAACATTCTTCTGCTTTGCAAGATGATTACTCTGGGATCTTGCAATAGAGGAGAAAAAAAAAAAAAAAGGCAAAAAAAGCTATTAAAACCCTTTGAGAATTACCATTAACTTCTTCTGCTCCAAACTCAAGCAAAAACTTCAAATTCAAGCATCTACTGGATTTTCTAGTACATGCAGAAGTAATCTGGGGAGTTTCCCCCAACCAAATAGCTGTTTTTCATGTTTCATGATACCTGTAGACATTTCTAGCACCTTCCACTGGGATCACTCATATGACTCAAATAGCTTTAAGCCTTTTAGTTTTCATTTTACTTTCAAGAATTTGTGTTGACAAATAACTAATAAGTGGTTCAAACCTTGAGTGGTTTCCACTTCAGCATCTCAGCTTGGCTGAAGTAAATAGTGCAGTGAATTTTGAAATGTAGCATGAAATGTTTATATTACATACCAGAAATGCATTCTGCAGAGTAACAGAAGTATGACCAAGTTCATCTCTGACAAGATGTATTACAAACATAACTTTCATCCTACTACTACAGAGCAAAATCTCAGGCACTCAGCCTTCCAGTTTGTTTGAACATACCACTTATTGAGTTAACTTACAGCAGTTAATTCTAATAGAAAAACAAATAAATCAATATAAGAGAGAAAGTCAGACAAATAAAGTTCGTGACAGACCATTCATCTGTCCTCTTGGGGAACAGCAAGGGCCATCTGATCCCTAAGGGCTGGGCAGCCAAGGGAGATAACATGGAGAGCAGGGCTTTACAAGCCAGAGCCACAGTATCCAAGCAGGACAAGCCTTGAGATGGTGACAAGGTCCAGCCAAGAGCCCAGATCAGAAGAGGATATCACAGCGATGAGAGAAGCCTAAAGTCAAGCCACTAAGCCAGTCCATAAGGCACAGTTAGGATCATGTGCATTGGACCTTTCAGACAAAACCATGGTCTAGCTAGCTCACAGGTTGAACCCCAGATTCAGGGTCCTCATAGTCAGGCACTGACTAACAAGAGACCAGCACTCTCCTGACATAGCTCAAAAAAAAAAAAGAGCTATTTGGGGCTGAGCTTAAATTGAGCTCCTGCACCTATAGGTGGAAGGTCCAGCTGAGGTTGATCAGGGCCATTAAGGCACTCAGCACCCTGACATGTTCACTATCTATCTAAAATGTTTTCTGTATATACTCCTGAGTGTAGCATCTGACCACTTCAAGTAGACATTATTACAATTTTGGGCAAGATTTTAAGGCTTTTCTCTTTCATGGAATATAGTTTGCATTCTGATTTTTTTTTGTTTGTTTGTTTTATTATTAATTTATGATTGTGCCTTTTTTTTTTTTTTGTAATTATGAGCTTGTTGTGGCTGTTGTTTTGAATATATTTTATTCACTTCATAATCCTTTCATTTTTTCCACTTCTTTTCACTGTAAATTGAAAAACCCTGAGTCAGTCAAGCCTGATATATCAGGCTGGTACTATGACACTGGCTAAAAGTCTTCAGGGATTAACATCAGTAGACATGCATACAGGCTATATCATGACCACAACAGCCCCAGGAATAAAAGGTCCTTTCAAATTGTGCTATGAACATAGCAGAACCAAAGATCAGCAAGGCTAAGGGGAATCCTGTTTTCCTGAGCAGTCAAAACGCCATAGGATACACAGAATTAGAGAGACAACCGACAGTAACTTTGAGATTTCTTGCAGTTACTGTGAGCCAAACAGCTGCTGCTGACAAACCAGGGAATACAGTATCTCACTTCTGCCCCAGTATGCCATATTTCAGATGTAAGGTTTACCTACACAGTTCATTACAGGTGGAAATGAGTGTGTTTCGGACATATTCTGAGCTTGAAGACTGAGGTCATTTCCAAAGCAGTGGCTGTGCTGCCACATTTAGTGTGGTCTTGAGCTAGTATTCTATGCTGAGAAGCTTCACATAAAACACAGATAGGTGCCTTGAGAATGAGAGCTAAGTTGTTTCTTCCTGCTGAGTTCTGTATGGATTTACATATAGATAAGTCCCAGTTCTTTATATGTCACTTGTCCACATTTGTGGGTTGATAGGACAGCTGTTTTAGTTTTTTTGAGGATATTTAGTCATTCTTCAAGTGAATTAATGTCCAGTGTTAAGTACAGACAGTATCTTGGTTCACAAAACATAAGAGGCAAGCAAAATGTCTTAGCCTATTGCTTGCTCCAGGAACATATTTGTATATTCATCTATGGATGCTAAAAATCCCTACATTCCCAGGTACTTGTTGTCCATTCCTACTGCTGGGCAGTTTGAATAGCAGAAGCTAATTTTGAAGAGGAAAGAAAAAGAAATTTTTCAATGTAGATGCAGAAAACCAAACAAACCCAAAATGCAGTCTCAGGTAATCAGAAAAAAACCTGAGAAACACAGTAAAGGGTAAATTTCCAGTGAAGCACTTGAACAAAGCAAGTGTACATAAAATATTTGATGACTTCTATAATTTAAGATACATGATTTACTTTTATATAGCGAACTTTCTAAGAGGAGCATCTTCTCTTATTAAACTCTCAGTGGTGACAGAGTTCTCTCTTCTCACTTCTGGAAAGAAGTGTCCTCACCTTCAGGTTGGGGAGACTTGAGCTGTCAGTTCCCTCCTCCCAGACTTGACCTTGACTTTGGAAGAAAGTGTAATGAGTAATTCAGGGATTGAAAGGAGAGCAAAGGAAGCATCACTTTAGTTCCCGTTCCTAAAATTGCTCCATTTTTAATCAAGTGACCACTGAAGTACTCCAATTCCATGGGAGAACCAAAAGCATAAGACCTAGTACTAGCTCCTCAGGTCATAAGAATCAGACAGCCAGCAATTTTGAAAATTCTGGTGTTCTTTGCAGGCTTCAGGACAATTCACAATTTTGTAGTTCACCCTGGTACTTACTCCAAGATCCTTGTTCATCCTAAGACATTTTATTTAGCAGCTGTCAGTATCCTAAAAAGCATATTTATTTTGGGAAAACTTTGAAATGCTTTTCTTAGATTCTACTTCATAAGCCGTTTTGAAATGCTGAATGGGAAATTCTGAAATTCATCTTTTTCTCCCAGATGCCTAAGTCCTAATCGCTGTGAGATTTTTATTGGTTTTATTTGTTGTTTTTTCTTTTTCCTGAAGGTAGGTAAGACCGGTAGTTCAGCACCAAAACACCTTTGAGAACTTCGGACTGAATGGGAGGCAACAAGAATTAGTCACACAACACACACAGGTGCTTTGAGGACACATGCATATATATATATCTGTGCCTGAAAAGTTTTAGAAAATACAGTTTTGATTCATGTGTATAGAAGCAAACAGCTGAGGTTGTTTTGGAGGAAATAACTCCGAAATAGAAAACAGATCAGTGTGGGATACTACCATCTTCAGCTGCTGAAGCAATTTTTGCCAGAGCTCATCTACCAGCCTGGCAGCTCCTAAATCACATACGTATCTTTGAAAATGTAACCTACACTCCGTTGCTACTAATGACAGCTGTGACTCTAGAGAGAGATTTGGAGATCGTTCTGTGCCTGCTGCCTGTGACCACTTCGTCAGTCCTCTCATGGGGCACGCTCCATGCTTTGGGAAATATTTGGAGATGTGTTGTGTTTGTAATGTTTTGAAGATGAAAAACATGTAGATTAATGAGATTTAGGTTGCAATTACTCTGATTATACTTCACAAAATGTTCTTTAATAGCATAAAAAACATTACATTACAACAGCTAGAGTATTTATTTCTATCAGAAGTACCACAGATCTTGTTGACATTCTGATTTTGATCCCACTGAGTAAAAGAAAGGTTAAGCATTTCTAGTTCTTTTCCATTTAGCCATTATTGTTTTTCCTTCTATTTTATATGTTGGTTGTGAAAAATGAAAAGATACGATCTGTTCTCCTGTTCAATGTAAAATTCTTCTTGGCCACCATATAATTTGTAACTTGTAACATCTTGTACCAGCAAAATTAGTCTATTTGGCACAACTTTCTAGTACTAAATATTTTGAACATAAAAATGTTCAAAATCTCTTTAATCATGAAGTCCAATATTCTTGAAGCCACATCTCCTCACTGAAAAATTTTTAACAATCTATGAACCCACCTGCGCTTCAGCTCCAGATCATCTTTCCAATCAATTCCTTTTTAAATTCTCCCTGACCTCTTCTCCCCCTCAGCAATTTTGAAATCAAACTATGAACTTTCCTCTCCTCTCCTCTCCTCTCCTCTCCTCTCCTCTCCTCTCCTCTCCTCTCCTCTCCTCTCCTCTCCTCTCCTCTCCTCTCCTCTCCTCTCCTCTCCTCTCCTCTCCTCTCCTCTCCTCTCCTCTCCTTTCCTTTCCCCTCTGACACAAAATGATTTTGGTTGAACGACTGCAGCAGTTCACTGCAATTAGACAAGGGGCCAGTCCTGTGCTTTCCCCTTTAAAGCCTGATCATAGTCAATGCACAGAATATAGAAGGAGACAGCTAAAATGGTGGGAACATGTTCCTCTGATTCTTGGGAAGCAGCAAACAGGTTCAGTGCAATTGGAATCCAAGGGGATTTTGGCTGCTAAAATCTGCTGACAGCGCGTAGAGTGTAAGACAGTGTAAGATGTATCTGTAGTTCAATGAAGATGTGCTAAAAGGTTTCCAAATACATAAACCAAGAACCATGTCTACTCTTTCTGGCTGCACATGCTATTTCTATGTAAACACTAGCTGCATATCTAAATCAAAAGCATGTGTATAGGTTTTATGAAGTCTATTTACTAGTGTAGATGACTGTCAATTACAAATCATGTGAAAAACAATTGCAAATATTAGTCGATATCACAGCTTAAGGTTTCTGCTTCTCTTTTCACCTAATAGCAACTGAGTGACATCCTCTACTCAGAACCATCATTGCAACAACTCTTCATATTTCTCTTGGATGGCCTTAATGTCCAAAAATTAGTTAAAAATTTGTCTTATAACACTCAGTAAGTATACGGTCAGTAAATAGCTAACAAACTAATAAGGCCAAATAATGCAATGACCTATGATTGAAGACTGAACATTAGGGATAATGACTAGCTCTCTTTCAGTATGTATGTACCTCATGTCCATAACCTGTATCTAGGAGGATGCTGATTAGAGTCAGGTTCCTGTCACGCTCCATGCACTGCAGCGAATAACAGAACAATGTACTGAAGACAGCTAATGAGTAAAAGCACTGTGGTGTCTCTGTTAGGAGAACAGCAACTTTCCATAGCTATTCAAAATAAAGCCCGGATCTTTAAGTTCTTTGTTGTTAGATACCCTGAGAGACAGGGTCTAGGCCTGATCTTCCTTGTGATCTGCTCCTGGGCACTCAGTCCTTGTTTGCCCTACCAACTGATCCAGAATGGCTGCACAGTATGTAGGTTGCTGCAGATACATAAAAAGTTTGTCTTGACACATGTCAAAATACTTTATTTTTTTTTCCTTATGATTGTGTTTGACTGACCCTGTCTGGAATTGGTCTTGAGTCCCACAATATTAAGTCATATTTCCATGTTCCTTTAAATGCCCATGTTCTTGCAGCCACAAATGGTCTCCCACTATCACTCCTCTTGCTAGCTCCAGTACGTCATAAGTCACAAAAAAAAATGGGTGTTAATTAATTCTTTTTAGAATTAATATCTCTTTACAACACAGACAAAATAAAAAGAAGACTGCCTCACAAGCTGTCGCAGAACAGCGTGAAGAGCATACACTGCATGATCAGAGTGTGTTTGAAGGCGAAAACCAGGAAGAGCACTTTTGGAGGTCTCAACCAGGAGGAGAGAGGAAGATTTAGTGTTGCCCCATCCTTATTTCCTCTTGCAGTGAAGTGACACAAAAAGCATTCAAACTGACAACAGAGAAACACACTGTGAGATCTTAATTCTGGAGTCCTTCCGTATCATCATGCTTTCTCAAATGCGTATTTCAAGGTATTTGCTGCAAATCTGTGTATATTTCAATTTTTTACTGTTTCTTTTGGGCTCTGCCTTGCATCTGACTGTGATTTTTCAGGTTAAGACAATGGTAATCCATTAACATTTACCATTTTGCTTTGTATGCATTCTCCATCCATGCAATAAATCAGCAGGTGTTCTTTGAATTGCTGGATGACATGTAACCTTGTAACTTTGTAGGAAGTCTGTAGTGAAGAATTTTCAAGCTTTCCAGGTTAGCAATCTTTTTCAAAGTTTTATTGAGGCATTCAATCTCTCTGTTTTCTTGAAGGCAGTGTGTTCTTCATTGCTTGTGTATAAAATCCTTCCTGCTGAGAATAAAAGCTTTTGAAGGTATTCTGAAAAAATGAGAATTTTTTTGTGTATAAACATTTTTTTCAGATAATTTACCAAGGTAGTAGAATAGCAGATAGGCCTTAATTATCAAAGAAAAAAAAATTCTAATGGTACCTAAAGTTTTGGAACAGTTTGTCATGATAGTATATAAAGTAATGTATTTTTAGCATAAGACTAGGTTCAAGTTTAAACCAACTTTAACTTGAACATGCAGTTCTGGCTCTCAGCATATTTCTTATAGTTACTGTTTTGTTCTGACAGTTGTTGATGTTTGTCATGAAACAGTTGTAGCCATTGAAACAAACAAAAAACGAACCAAACAACAAAACAAATGACAAGCAAGCAGTGATTAAGCCTGTTGTGGGTATCTCGTAAGAAAAGTTCATTTTGTAGTATAGCACGCCATTGTAGAAATGAATCAAGATATTTGGGATTGTTAGGCCACCTTGTTATCAGGAAATCACATAATTTTCTAGTGAATGAGATGTGTTAAATTGTACTTCTAAATAGCTCTCCTGTACTGTAGTAAGCATATCAGTAATTTGTGCAAGTACTCTATATCATCATTTATCTGGGCATCTGGTAGAGATAAAGGCAGATAAGATAAGCATTAAGCCATCACATTTTCTGATTCTGTTCCATACTCTATGTCATACATAAATGGAAATATTCTGACTGATCATCAGGCATTTTGCATTCCTGCTCGTCTGAATCCTTTTATTGCTAACATTGTCATCAGAGCTATGCTGTGTGTGTAGTTTGAATCTATATACACAAAGATATTTTCTTTATTTCACAAAGCCCATAAACAATGTAGTGATTCTTTTTCACAAGTGGAATACATTTTGTGAGTTGCTTCTCCTTAAGTGTTCTTGATGTAAATGTTCTTGATTTGTCTTCATGGGTTTGAGTAGTTGTGAAGTCAACTCTATTATATTTTCACCCATTCTTACAATTGCAGGTAACATGGAATCAAAAATATGAGTGCTTGTCTGTTCACAGTGAAGACTTCAATCATGCTAAAGTTTGTTTGCATCTCAGCTACCCAAAGGCAGTTTCAGTTGTCTTGAAATAATTCTCTCAACAGCTAAATATATTAAAACATAGGTAGGAAACAACTTCACTAGAATACTAAAATGTAAGAGAATGTAATATTTATTATCTGTGGTGGAACGTGGCCATGGTAACAAATTTCAGTTTCTCCTGAGAAATAATGTACCTAAGAAAGTCAGCTGTTTGCCTGAAGCAACATCTGACAAAGCTCAGTTTCAGACCTTTTGCATGTGGCACTGCAGAATGAACTATGCATCAGGAAACTTTTGAGATGCAGTAACATCCCCATTAAACTAGAACTGACAATGGTTATTGAGAATTATGGGCATCATTTTTTTCCCAAAAACACTTCATGGTTTAGCAGTTTTATACAGCACATGCTTAAAATAAAGAAATCCACCACATAACAAATGTTGGGACATTTCTTCTGCCTTATGCAGCATAACTTGTCAAACCAAAAGTACAAAATACCTTGACATTGTGGGCTTCTACAACAATTTCTGTGTGTGACTTTCAGTCACCACTCTAGCTAACTTGATTCAGATAAAATGGTTGAAGCATGTCATATTTCAACATGGATTTAAAGAGGAAGTGTTTTACTTGTGAAGGGTACAACTTTTAAAAGCCTTGTAACTGGGCTGAAATGCAGTAGGTTTATTCTGCACAAAAAAAGGCTTAGAAATGTTTAGTATGGTCCAAGCAATCTATTTTGACTTTTTGAGAAGGAGGAGATAAACAATTTAAACTAAAAAATCATTATAATCATCACATCCAAATGGAAAATGTCTGAAGTTTCACAGTGATATATGAAGCTGAATGCAGACACCACAATGGTAGGTTGGGTTATTCTTAATAAAAGGTAGAATTCAGCTGCTTAAGACAATCTGTTTCCAATTCTCTAATTTCTGTCTTTTGATGCTAGTTTAACATTAAAAAGGCAAACAAAAGTCGCTTCTGCAACTCCCCTTATTAAGTCAAGAAGACCTGAAGAAATCTCCTAAACTGAAAGTCTGTAAATAGCATGTTTTAGCTTATGTTTTCAGTAAAAGTATAGTATTAATTATAGACTTACATACCATTATATCTTATAAATCACCTGATAGTTTACATTAAGATAATAAACTGAAAAAAATCGTTAGGTTTATGTCAAATATCCAATACTAGGACCAAGAGCTATAGATTGAAGATAAAAGTGCTTCTGCAATTCATCTCACTTTTTCAGTTCCAAATCTGTGTTTTAAAGTTGTTACATATAGTAATCAGTTTTTCCGTGGCTAATCAACATTTACCAAGTCTAAAGATATCCTACACTGTCTAAGAGATGTAGGGTGGGTATTTGTTTTTAAAATATTAACAAGTGGTGTTGTGTTAATGGAACTATTACCACTGGATTAATGTCCCTTCCATTTAAATGACTACTTTTTAACCACAGTTTTGTAATATATTACTGTTGTACAGTGAATTGATTTTTATAGAACAGTTTCATTCATTTGAAAAATGTCTAGCCTTTTAATGAATGTGAATTACAGTACATTTAGATTCAATTTTTAAATAATGTATTTTAACTGTGCAGCGTTAGTGTGTCACTACTTGTTACAAAACCTTTTAAGTAGCAGTTTTAATTATTTGGAGAAAAATATTTCAAATACCAGTGAACCTACCTTGTAATTAAGAGTTAAATCCATATTTAAATAATGCTGTAATTCCATTGTATATAATTCAATTTTTACTAAAGTAAATTACTTCTTCACCTCTTGAAGTCCTAGCGGAGTTATGGTGTAGTTGTTACTATCCCACTAAATTTATGTTATGTATTTTTGTAGTATATGTATTTCTTCCATGAAATTTTTTACTTTCTTTAATACAACTTCCTATTTCCAACAATTAGTGGATTGGCCACTGTTAGAAGTGAGATAGTGGTTTAGCATTGTGACTATATATTAAAGGTTTTGGGGTCAAAATAGTTACCTGCTTTACCACTGGCTTCTAGGATAACTTAATATTTTTTTCACAGAATAAATATATGGAGTCAGTCATTGTAATATTGTTATCTAGCTGTGGGGAAAGGATTCTTTAGCTCACATCCAAAAATTGGAGACTGATTTAATCAAGGGAGTCTTGATTCTTAACCCCACTTCTGCAACTGGAGCACAGTGACAGCTGCTGAACAATCTGCAGCAGAAGCTAAGGATTTGATGCTTCTCATTTGCAGCCAAGGAAATGGAGAAATAAATTTCTGGGCTGTTTTGATGACTTACTGATAGGGAATAGCTAACACCACCTCCATGGTCATTGAAAATGGTAGCATTTAAATATTTTCCTATCCAAAGATGGGATTATCTTCAGTTGTTCAGTGTACAAAAGACATAAGGAAATTTGAGGTTTCAATTTAGAGTCCGTTTTCTACTGAACTGAAATTTTCTTCAATCAGATAAGCTCTCAGTAGCTTTCTTAGTAAATATTCACTGCTGGGATATTAGTTTTATCACTTAACCTTTTTTGATAGAACAAAGTTTTTCTGATTACATTTTAAAAGGTATAAAATACATAAGTAGTAGACTTATCCATTTAACCATAAAACTACGTGGTATGCTGTGGAAAATTTTACAATTACGAAATAGATCTGAATATATACATTGAAAGAAGAGCAGCTGACAAACAAGGTGTTATCCTGCCTTTAAGGTGCATTTTCATGCAATGGCTCTGGTTATTTCTCTGTAAGCTGACTTTCCAAAGCTAACATACTGGATATATTTTTGTCACCCTTGACGAAATCTGGATAGGTCCTTAAATTTCTTTCTTCATTCAACAGGAAATTTTCAGCTGTTTTTTAAAACTGTTTAATTTTGTTTTGTTTTGTTTTCATCTGGGCCAGACATGGGTGAAGAAGTAGGGAATCCATTTATAATTGGGATGTCTAGAGTTTTTCCATCAGTGTAAAAGCAGAGCTAGGCTAAAACACCTGCAAGTGTAGAGATATTATTTGTAGCCAGAAGGTAACTTTTTTTTTTTTTTTTTTTCCCCAGAGAGCTTGAACTTTTGGTAACAAAGCTAATGCAATCCAGTCAGTGGAATCAGAATAGATACTTCTCTATTGCTGTCTTTACCTCACAGTGGAATATTTCCACAAAATTAAAACAATAATGTCAGCTGGACTTGCACATCAAAAAGATCCATATCAGAAGTGTGACTGATACGACCACCTGAAAGATAAAAGAACATATTCACTTTATTGGCTGACCTTGTTATTTTTAAGTCCTACTTTACCTATTTCTTAGCATTAGTTCAGCAACAATAATATTAATACGACACTTTTGTAACAAAATACAGTATTAGAATCAGACATATCGTAGTTCATAATATGCATGTGTCTTTTATGAGTATATGGAGTTTTGACGAAGAGGAAGAAATGTTATGTTATAGAAACCTGTCTACTTTCTGTTTTGTTTTTCAGAAATTTGACTCCACTGATTTTTAATATGCTGGCATGGCAGAAAATCCCACTGGTAACCTTAATTTTGTTATTCATTAATTTTTTAACCAGAAATGTAGCCTAGGTAGTATATCGTTTTGCTATTACAAATGAAAGTTGTTTCTGGATTAATCAGACAACTTGCACTAATACACTGTTAAACTTTATTTAGACTAAAAGTGAATTTTAAACTTCTTGTATATGTGATCTTCGCTTGATCCAGAAAAATATTTTCAGTATAACACTAGGAAACTTTTATTTGTAAGGCTTAACAATTCTGAAAGAATTTGTAGGTTTCACTGGCATAGTAGCTGGTAGTTTATTTATGTGTCCTTACTGCTACAATGCCAGTTCTTGTGAATAGTTAAACTTTCAACAAGTGTTACATTTCATTTTATACTGTTATTTGTTATGAGTTACTGCTGCACGTTCTAACAGTGAAACTGCACTGGTTTCAGTTGAAATAATTGAAGCCTTTTTTTGCTCTTTGCTGTATGCAGACTCTTCAAATCTTTAGTACTTCTTCCAAAGAAGGAGTGGCTGAGTGCTTGTGAGCTTTTGGTATCTTATTTCAAAGGATTAACTTCATTTTGTATGTATGCACTGTCCTTTGGCTTGGGTGGTGTCTTGGAAACTGCTAATCTCCCTCCATGGTTACCTCACTGCCGTGCAATTCTGCTTTTGGTAATCACTTCCTTCAACGGATATCTATAGGAGTCACAGCTCTCTTCCTGTTTGTCCCTTGCTCTTGGCTGAGGCAGTAGCTTGCTGCTGCTGGACTCTGCTGGTGACAAGTAAGTGTAGTCTGCATATCGGCTCTTGTCTTGGGCCCAGTTTGCAATCAGTTTGTTCTAGGAAGCACCTGCAAAAAAAAAAAAAAAGTTTCTTCCTTTAGGGATAATGGATAATGGATCTTTTCAGGAAAAATGACAAAACAAAATTCTCACACCTCCTTGTGATTCAGTGCACCGTAGAGATGGCACAGTTGGTTTTGATCTGAAATTATGGTATCCTAACTTGCTGATAGTGTGTCTATGTGCAGACATTTGAAGTGCAATAATTTCCTTCTTTGAAAGTGAGAAAATTACCCCTCAGGAAAGCCTTCTTTGTGTACACATGAAGAATTAGCCGTAAAGCTCGTAGCAGATTTTGCCTCGCGCTGTGTGCCTCAGGTAGACAAGTTCTGCAGCACAACTGACCCCTTAGGCTGCACATGACAATGTGTATGATCTCCTGATATGTAGGTGCACTTCTTGAAAGAATGCAGTTGAAAAACACTTTAAACTTAGTGGGTAAAGCACATTCTCTTTATTTCGTAGTTGCAATCTTTCCTCAGCAGAAATGAAATGACAGAAACATCTTGTAGATCATCTCTGGCTCTTGCATTTTTTGTATTCTCTTATTTTTCCCTAGCTGAAGGTTCATCCTATGTTTGAAGAAACCTTTGAAATTAAGAATGAAAGGGAAAGGCTTGTCTTTATATTTTTAGAATATATTAATCATGAAGATATTGTTATACTTGTAGTATTTCTCCCTGATCCAGCTTACAGCTGAACAAATAACTAAGTAAACAAGAGGTTCGTATGCACATACTCTCATGTACTGTTGAAGCTAATGAAAGCTTGTTCAAATAAATGTAGGCATCTACTTAAAGAAGCTCACTGCAGTTTTATATGTGGTTTTGTAACTAGTACATTGAGATAAATGTTATAATTTATGATTTACTAACAGTTTACTAATTTTACTAAAAGTAAAATCACTACTTTTGTAATTTGAATAGTTTTACTAATAGTTTCAATTCATCCAAATAACAACAACAAATAACAACACTGTAGCTAAACTACTTTTTAGTAGTTTTCATAATAAGTAGGAACCTCTCATTCTTAAATAAAAGTACAACTTTAGTTCTAGAACTCATAGGCAGTAGAAATGTCAGTGATTTAAAATAATACATATCATGGTGGTCTTTTTTTATAATTAAATTTGGCAGAAAAAAACATTAATTAGATATTAAGTATTTTAAATAGTTCCATTTGTGATGTGATACAGGCTACTTGATAAACCTCAGTAATGCAGATCAAAAGTTATTTTATTTGAAATAAAATAGTTAAGTATCTGTTAATTTTTGTATTTACAACAATAACAAAAAGCAAACAAACAAAAACCCCAAAGTTCTGAACACTTTATTTATATTCTTCCAAAGACTTTCAAACAAACACACACTATTTTTAATATCTGATATTGAAAGCTTTATATGGGCTTAATTTCTAATCTGCTTGGTAATTCAGGTTCACTTGGAATGACGGGGAACTCTTCTATTTTCAAAGAGTAAAATGCCTTTGAAAAATTGGCCTGCTTTAGGATGCCTCCATCTGTGTATCAAAATGATAAAGACTTAGGTAGGGTGGAAATTTTCTTGGCTAATGTTGGTACAATTTAGACTTCTATACATGAACTACTCTCTCATAAGCTACATTTTAAGTGGATGGAGAAGTATTCTTAGGATACGATTCCTCTTGCATTTTTTGATGACTGTCTTAAGATGAACTGAATGATGCCAATGCATTTCTGTTCATCTCCTTTGTGTGTAAAAAGAACTTGTGTCTAACACCTGCAATACAGCTGTTTTTTCTGTAAATGTCCATATCCACATAGAAGAAACCAAAGCTTTACATTAGTAATCTTTCATAAAAATATACATTTAAACCTCCATGCCCTGATTCATATATGGCATATTGTGAATGGTGCATAGTCACAGAATGGTACCTATATGTATTTTCAAAGTGTAGTTATGACCCCTTTTGGGAGATATGGGAGGGTTCAAAATAATTAAAATAATTATGTGCTCCACAACTAGGATGACATTTGGAATGGCTAAATATCAGGAGTCTCATTCTTTCACTTACTGAGCAATTAAACTCTGAATTCAAAGCAGAGGTTACTCAAAAGTCATTCAGACCAAATAAAGGGCCATTATAGGAAAAGGTAAAAAATATTTATCTAAGTGAGCGCACTGTTGCTTTTATTAGAATTACTTCTTCCATGCATCATGATAATGTGGAGGGAATTCAAGTCCCCTTGTTCTACTGTAAGGTATAAAAACCAGTATGAAAGTGTGAGTAAGGGCTGGCCAAAACAGAAAAAAAAAAAAAAAAAAGCCAAAACAAAACAAAAACCCCAAACCAAATGGCCAAAATATCAAACTGTTTCGCATATTCCATGTATTAAAACTTTCTGATGCTTAACACCTATTTGCACATTTTCTTTAATTTCTAACCAGTTGTAAATGTATTTTCTTGTCCTTTCTGTTTTTACCAGTTTTTAAAAAATATTTTTTTGTGTGTTATAACTTTTGCAGTGGTGAACTTTAATCTCAAAAATATTCACCATGTTTTATCATTCAGACTGTTGAGAAATTAACTTCTAAAATTGTCATGTACTGTAAATAATCTGTATTAAAGAGCACATCTGCAGCTAAATTTGTACAACAGTCTTAGAAGTTACTATAAAATGGCGTGCTTGCCCAGACACTAGCAATATTTCTTTCTTATATGAAAAGATGACACAGAGCCTTTCATCTGAATACAACAGTTTGCTGCTTCATGTCTAAAAATTATGTTTCTAAGGTACAGTTTCAAAGTGTAAAATTTTGAGGCTGAATAACGTGAAAAATAAATTGACACAATGCAGAACAAACATAAAAACCCCATAAAGGCCTACTTTGTCTTAGCACTTCTGGCTTGAAGAGTTGACAGAGTATCATAGCATACTAGGAATAGAAAACGTTCACAGCTGTAAGAGTACAGGTTTTATCTAAGTGATGGAAGGATGTTCCTGTTCTAGGAATTTCCCATTTTCTGAATTAGTAAATGTTTAAAGTCATGTCCATAGAGAGAAAACAGATAGTAAATGGTTCCATTTTATTTATTAGAGCATTAAGTGATGACACTTTGCTATTGTGCTTACTGCAATATAAAATTCCTTGAAATTATAATAAATTGCAGTCCTAATAAAATGAAAAGTCTGGAGAAAATGATCTTGTTGCATGAAGTTATTCATTATGAGAGGAGCAAGAATAAACAGCTTTGAAATAGTCCGATTTATGCATTTTTCAAAATGAAAACTTTGGCTTGCTCACCAAGTGATTTTCTACTTAGAAATTCAAGCTGAAAATACATAATTTAGAAATCAAAGCAGCAGAACAAGCTGAAACTGGTGAGGTACTGTATTTTTAAAAAACAGACAGTAATTTTTATCACATATTTTTGTCAAAATTTCAACTTTCTGCCACAACTTGGTATCAAATTAAAAAAAAAAAAAAAAAAGGTTTTTGCAGTCACATGTGCCAGTTATTCTGGAATGTCTGTAGTCTGAGCATAAACTCAGCAGACATTCTGCATGACCCAAAGGATTCTTGAAGATTGAAGGCCTCATGGGCCCCCTTTGTCATACCATTCCTCCACCTCATTTTAGTTTCTGACACTCTACTTTTGGGACTATTATTGGAATTTGATACCTTGGATCATGCAATCTCATGTCATACTTTTGTGTATCCAAAGGCAAGTGCAGTTACACCACAGTCACTCATTGAACTTGAGGTAAATGGCAGTTCTCTACTGGAGAGTGTTTTGTGATAAAACTAAAAGGTGCTGCAGTACTTGACATTGCAAATTTAGCAAGTATGTGATGCCAGAAAGCATGGTGGTTGCTGTTTTGTTTTTGTTTTTGTTTTTTTGTTTTGTTTTGTTTTTAATAATTTCAGCCAGCATATCACCTCTTGGGGTTTCAGGTGTTTCAAGTGATTAAGAATAGTATTTCTGAAGCAGCTGACAGTCTGCCACAGAAGGGTGCTGGGTTTTAAGTAGCATGTTGTAGGTCAATGCATTTTACCTGTGTGACTGGAAAATAGAAGCAGATGTGAACGATACTAAAACAAGATAGTCTGGCACTTCATGTGATCAATGATTATACAGAATTAAAAGCTGGCATATTTAATCAAAGGAAAAACACTTACAAATTTATCGGAACAGAGATGTCCAGTAATTGCTGCCACCACAAGCTTCAGCTTCAGAGGGTGAAGTTACAGCTGCTGGCAATAGAATTAACCTTCACTTCAGAGGCTCTCATAATGATTTAGATTTTGTAAGAACAGCATAAATAATTCTGTTTAAAATAAGACCCATAGAAATCACACTGTGGCAATGCAATTTTGTCAAGATGGAAGTCTACAATGATAGAGAGACAATGGCTTTTCAGAGAGGGAACAGCAGGACAGCTCATATGTGAGTGGTTACATTGAATCTGCCAAAAAACATGTAATTCCATCTTTTTCCGTCCAACAAAATTACGTACCACAAGACATTTTGTAATCTGCAGAAGCATTGTTTCACACAGCCTTCTACATACTGCAGGGGAGAATCTAACTGTGCACTGGGAAACGTTTAAAAAAACAAATATGTAAGCTAAACTCACGGATAATAACTTCAGCATGAAAGATTTTTTTAAGCACCTGATGTTTAGCTCAAATCAGGATTTTTATGGTGGAACATATTTTAACATCAAACTCCTTAGTGATTTCTCACTGCAGATTTATGTTGATTTCCATATTGCAAAACTCAACACTGGGCTAGGCAATGGCCCAGTCTTCATTAATATGGAATATTTGGGTTACAGAGAGGTTTGGCTGCATAATCAATTTATAGCAATAATTTTATAAAAACTAAAAAAGATCCATTTCTTAATACAAATTTAATACAAATTTCTTACTTAATACAAAATAAAAAGGAGAAACAAATACAATATGTCACTTAAATTTGAAAAATGTGTATGTTCCTAAAAAAAGTGCTAATAAAATTAATTAGGATGTGACTACCTAAAATTTCAAGGAGAAAAAAAAAGAGGACTAGAAAACTGAAGGATCTTTTTATGTGTGATCATGAATAGAAATTTATCTGACTCTTATTTGCATATCTTTAGAGAGAGAAGAAATAAGCATGTTTCCTTTTAGGGTCTTATTTTAAAATACGCCTATAGGGTATTTAAGTCCCAACAATGGACTGAAACATGAAAAACAAATAATATTTTTAATCTCAAGATAGAAATGTATCTCTATTTTTTCTGATGTTCTAATGTAACATAAAGGTCAATGGATTTTTCATAGCAATGCAAATAACAAGAAGTCAAAGACAGTAAAATCTGCTCTGAAGAAGAATCAAGTATCATCTATTTTTCATTTACCAGGAAGTAAAAATGATAATGACATTATAGATTTGATTAGTGAAGAGATACTTATTTGCAACTTTTACAATAAAAGAAAAAAAAACCTTTAAAAATATTTTCTAGAATTTAGTGGGTTTTTAATTATTATTATTTGCTATTCTTATAATACGTTTGGTAAACAACCGAAATAATTTGATTTCCTGTTATCAGAATGTTTCCCAATCTAGACTTATTATCATATATTCTTCCTTCAGATTTATTTCTCTGTGAAGCATCTCCAGAGCCCGAGAAATAAAAAAAAAGTGTTATTGTAAATCGCGTTGCTTAAGTTATGCTTGATCCCTGAAAATAAAGTTTTAGTATATTTTTACTCTAAACAGGTCTTTACTGACCAGAGTAACTAATGACTTTACAGAGGTTCTAGGAAAGACTTTATGTAGGCTCTAAGTAGAATTCAGAAGTCATGTGCCCCCTACATATATGAAATATTGTGATTGACATGACTGTACATTGATTGATGACTTGTTCAGAGACAAATCCCTCAGTTTCATACTCTTATTCTATAAACTTTACCATATCAGAGTTATTCAAATGAGTAAGAAAACTGGACATGACTGTAAGTTTTTTGTCAATTAGGAGGTTTTCCTGCAGAGTTGACATATTTTCATGACTAATGAGAAATCCTACGTTCAAAGTGAATTAGATCTTCAGGTTTTTTTTCAACAAGAGATTCTCATATTATTTGGCAAAAGACATATCTTTCTGCTTCAGAACAATAATAATTGTTGTCCAAGTTTGTTTAATGCCAACATTCATTTATTATTTTAATGGGTAGAAAACTCTCCTATAAAGTCTAATTAAAACTATAAGAACCATCATTATAAATGTGTTGAAGAGCAATGAAGATCATTGTACTGCTGGTGAACGGTGTCCTGGGAATTCCCTATATCACAAGCAGCCACAGTATGGGAATATTGCAAAGGAATATTATAAAATTCTTCATGGCTCCTTTGCATTGGAGCACAATTGTAAGGGCTCACACTGGCCACTGTTCTAACAGTTTGTCTGAGTGAAGTTGTCACAAGCACTCTAGAGCTAGTTTATGAAATTTCTGGAGCCATGTTTTCCAAACCTAGAGTGTACGTTTTAGTCTTTGCAATCAATGAGCTCTCCAAATATCCTTCAGTGTGAGCACATTAAAATAGAATGTGAAAGGCAAAAATCTAATGAGACTGTAAAAGCATATTGAGAACCTCAGTTCTGATTTCAGATAAAACCAGCCTCAGGCTAGGGTCAGGAAACATACTAATGCTGGACTTTAAGCTATGGTTTCTGGGTCAGTGTCAACAATACTGTAAAAACAGCTGTAAAATCGAAACATGGGTAAAGAAACAACAACAATGAAAAAATCCCAGCAAAAAAGATACCAAAACAAACAAACTAAAGTCATAGGTACCTAATTTGTTCCCTGTGGCAAAACTCCATCAACATGCAAGCACTTCTCTCACTTGCTGACCTCTTTAGAATAGAAAATATATCCCATTTCTCTCTCAATAGAGACAGTTCACTAGACAGCTTAGTTATGATAAGCACCTTATATTTACTTCTGTTTATTTACAAATGGCAAATAACATACATTTTCAGAGATTAAATACTGTTTGTTGGTTGTTGTGGTGGTGGCAGTGGTGTGGTTTTTTGGTTGGTTCATTGGTTAGTTGTTTTGTTTTGGTGGGGTTTTCGTTGTGTTTTTGTTGTTTTTGTTTTTTGTTTGTTTGTTTTGTTGGTTGGCTTTTTTGTTGTTGTTGTTTTGGTTTTGTATTTATATATTTATTTATTTTAATTTCCAGAGAAACTTACTCATTTTGAAGTCCTTGCCAAGAATTAAGTGGACTCAAAAAAAATATCTTATGTTGATTTTTTGATGATGTTTAAAACAGCTATCACTCATTTATGTCTATTCCAAATGATATGTCTCCTTGTAACAAATGCACAAATCTTTGACTTTTACTTCTGTACTTTCTGACTTTGTATCATTCATTAATTCCATTGGGAGGAAGAGAAAAATAAGGTAAGGGATAAAGAAAAAATGCTAGTTTTCAAACCCTTGTTTTAACCTTAAGGGAACACAGGCAAAGTAAATCTAATTTCAGGCATCCTATCCAATTCTCCACTCCCACTGCTGAGTTTCTAATTGAAAAGATTTCCCCAAAGTCCATGATATTAGAGAAATTATATGGGTTAATTATGGAATTTATTGGGTGGTGATATGGAAAAATTTACATGAATGACTGTGTAATTTCAATAATTTTCTATGACAATCCTATGAAATCACCATAATTTTATTACAGAATAATATAAGCTTTTTTCTATGTCAGTTGAGGGTGACATTTCACAAGGCACACTGGTAGTCACACACCTATATTCCATTGAAAGTCACTGTGAATTGACTTCCAGCCTTCCTACGGCCCCAGCAAAACACTGAAGTTGGTGTTTTGTGGTAAATCCTCCCTCATCAAAACAGGAGAAGACAGGGACCTCTGTTCAGCAACCTGATGAGCTCTTAAATCATCCCTGTCGTGAGATAAACATACAGTATAAATACAGAGCTTTGAAATGTGATTCAGCATTACCCTAATTAATTTCTTGGCTTTTCTTCAAATTCAGACCATTTCAAAGACCAAAAGAGTGGATGTCTTGTTAGAGAAGTAGCTGGGAAAACCCTGCAGTATGCCCAGTATGTTAGTTTTGTCACTGTTTTCAGTGACACTGCTATAAGACATAATAAGCATGTTCCTTTCAATCTTTAGCATTCTCAATGTGAATGTTATATACTAAATAAAATGTTAATATTTAACCATTTTTATTTTCTTACATAATCTTAAGTATATTTTGAAGAAAAATAATAGACATAACTGACATAGGACATAATCTTAATTTTGTTTTCTAATCAAAGGTAAGAACAAAATCATCCCTGACTGAACTGAGAAACTAAAATTCAGATTAGATAAATAACTGTTTTGTTCTGTTCAGTAGCCCTTCCTTTTATGATGATGTTTTTCCTTCACCTCTATCTCCCTTTTCTTCACCTCTAGATTGCACCTGGACTTGTGCAAAACATTTGGCACTATCCTGCACAACATCCTCTTCTCTAAATTGGAGAGACATGGATTTGACAGATGGACCACTCAGTCAATCAGGAATTGGCTGGATGGTTGCACTCAAAGGTTTGAGGTCAATATCTTGATGTCCAAGTGGAGACTAGTGATGAGTGGTGTTTGTGAGGGAGTCAGTGTTTGGACTGACACTTTAACATCTTTGTCAGTGACACGGAAAGTGGGACTGAGTGCACCTTCAGAGAGTCTGCCAATGACACCCAACTGCGTGGTTCAGTCAACACACTGGAGGGAAGGGATTTCATCCAAAGGGACATTGACAAGTTTGAGAAGTGGGCCCATATATATCTCATGAAATTCAACAAGGTCAAGTGTAAGGTCCTTGCACATGGGTCAGGGCAATCCCAAGCACAAATACAGGCTGGATGGAGAGTGGATTAAGAGCAGCCCTGAGAAGAAGAACTTGGGATTTGTGCAGTGTGCACTTGCAGCCCAGAAAGCCAACCGTGCCCTGGGCTGCGTCAAAAGAAGCATGAGCAGTAGGTCAGGGAAGTGATTCTGCCCTTCCACTCTCATTAGACCCCACTTGGAGTACTGTGTCCACCTCTGGGACCTTCAACATAAGAACGACATGGACCTGTTGAAGAGGGTCCAGAGGAGAGCCATGAAGATGATAAAAATGTTGGAACATCTCTCCTATAAAGACAGGCTGAGAGAGTTGCAGTTGTCCAGCCTGAAGAAGAGAAGGCTCTGGAGAGACATTATTGTGGCCTTTCAGTACCCAAAGGGGACCTATAAGAAAGCTGGAGAGTGACGTTTAACAAGGGCATATAGTGATATGACATGGGGCAGTGGCTTTAAACTAAAAGAGGGTAGATTTAGACTAGGTATAAGGAGGAAATTCTTCACGATGAGGGTGGTGAGGCACTGGAACACGCTGCCCAGAGAAGCTGTAGAAATCAGGGGCAGGTTCATTGGAACTAGATGATCTTTAAGGTCCCTTCCAACCCAAAATACTCTATGATTCTATGGTTCTGTGCTTCTGTATGTTGTTAGGCATCCTTTAAATATAGGGTTGATGCTGCTTGCATGGTACCAAATTTTGTGATCATGGGCTTCAGGCTTGAATTATTTGCTGAATTTTTCAGGAGAAGGTACCTTTTATTTTGATTTCCAGTTGATAGCTTTTTAGATTCAATATTTAATAGAAGTTTTTACATACTCTAGGGATTAATTATATGCATAAATGATAACAACTAGTACTCGAATCAAACACAGTAATTCATTCTATGTGTTATCACCAGTACTAATTTTATCCTTTATCTACCACACACTTGCCTTGAACTTTCCTCTTGTAAGTTGTTCTTTCCCTCTGTATCCTGCTCTTTGTAATCTATGTAGTAAAATAATACACATAGTTTGCAAGCTGACTTTTCACTTTGCCTACTTTCTTTTTCATCAGGGAGTGCAAGAAACTTCCATAGAGGAAATTGTCCAAGGTTTTTGCCATAGTTCTTACATCATAACTGGCATGTGATATGAGAGAAGTGGCAGATGTGAAATCTGGTAAAATAAGACAGGTCTGAAATGGAGACAATTCCCACTTCTGGTAGCTAGACACTGCACTCCACCAGCAAGAAACACTCTGAGATTATGAGTTTGACATGTTTGGCCAAGGTGAAAACATTTGCAAATGCATCGACTCAGGAAGACCAGGGGATGTTGCCATAAGTTTGCACCCAGGAGGGCTTGATTGCAATTGCTAGCGGCAATATCACCAATCCATCTCAGAGCCCTTGCACTTATTTAACATCAACAGCAGGAGAGAAAGAGAGCTTGGAGATGACCTAGTACTGACAAGAGCTAATGCTTTTGTGTATAGCAAGAGGGGATGCTTATTTTCCCTTGAAGCTAAATGCTGTCATTCAAAGGAAAAAAAAAATTAAAAAAAAAAAAAGGTACAAAATATGTAGCAATACCAGGGTCAGATGTATGTGTTAGGCAAAATGGGCAAAATGCAAGAATCTATCCAACATGAGATTTGTCCCACTGCTTATAGCATGAGGACAGTAAACCTAAAATGAGAAAATATTCCTTATGTTTTTATTTATCCCAGCTAAACACAACTGTATTTCGAAAGTTTATTTCCCTGATAAATATTTATTTTGAATATCTACACAAAAGATGGAAATTTCAGCACAGCGTGAAGGCTTGATCAATCTTATTCCTCTAGATGGCCTTTAGATACATTGTAGAGACTCAACTGATTTAATTAATCATGGTTTAATTGCACAGCTGCTTGCTCACTTCCTCTTGGTAGAATGGGAAAGAGACTTCGAACGATAAAAGTGAGAAAACTCGTGGGTTGAGATAAAGACAGTTTAATTGGTAAAGGTACACACACAAGCAAAGCAAAACAAGGAATGCATTCACTCCTTCCCATGGGCAGGCAGGTGTTCAGCCATCTCCAGGGTAGCAGGGCTTCATCACATGTAACAGTTACTTGGGAATACAAACACTGTAACTTCGAATATCTGCCCTTCCTTCTTCTTCCCCCATCTTTATATACTGAACACTGCATCATATGGTGTGGAATACCCTTTTGGTCATTTGGGGCCAGCTGTCCTGGCTGTGTCTCCTCCCAATCTTTTGTGCACTCTCCGCCTTCTCACTGGCAGGCCAGCACGAGAAGCTGAAAAGTCCTTGATGACCCAGGAACAACTAAAACATCAGTGTGTTATCAACATTATTCACTTTATAATTTCAAAACACAGCACTATGTCAGCTACTAGGAAGAAAATTAACTTTATCCCAGCTGAAGCTAGGGCAAGCATACACAATATTTAATCTATTTATGTATTTGGAAAGGAGGGAAAAAAAAAAAAAAAAAGATATATAATTTTAGTAAAGGTACGAGTGTGGCTTCTTTGCTGTCAGGTACAGAAAGGGATTTGTGTCTGGAGCCCAGTGCCAGTCCTGTGAAAATTCCTTTTGGAGTCTGAAGTGGGATGTACAGCTCATAGCCTCCAGGAACATTGTAACTTGCTGCCTATTTCATGGCTAGCTTGCCCTGCCGCTAGTGTGGGGATGGAAAAAGGGATGCAGTGAAGTTCTTTCTCATCTTTGTGTCTCTGAAACAGTATTGGATAGTTCCCCCATGCTTCCAAGTTCAGGGAAGCAGGAACTCAACTAAGATGACTTTTTTTTGGTAATTTTCCAGACTGGCTGAAGGCATGGAGGAAGCTCCCTCATTTACCTCTCTTTGTAGCCGGTAGGTAGAATGCAGGCCACAGCAAACAGTTTGAGATGTTTGCGGAGATACATTTGATGTTTTATTTCTCCTTTTAGTAGAAATGTCAGAGCTGTGCCAAGTTGATAGGATACCTTAATTGCTTTTTACAGGATGCTTTCAGAAGAGAATTGCTGAATAGACCAGAAATATCTTATAGATAATGAGACATAAATGTAAGAAGAGTAGTTCAAACAGCTATTTTACAGATATCATCAATCAGAAAATACCCTACTCTGGCAAAATCTATGGTTACCCTAAAGGAAATGCTTAA
This sequence comes from Patagioenas fasciata, assembly GCF_037038585.1. Taxonomy (NCBI): domain Eukaryota; kingdom Metazoa; phylum Chordata; class Aves; order Columbiformes; family Columbidae; genus Patagioenas; species Patagioenas fasciata. The sequence continues at coordinate 196,663,614 of NC_092520.1, read as the reverse complement.
ATAAACAAAATAGTTTGGTTTTCTTTCTCTTTTTCTTTTTTCTTTTTCTTTTTCCTCTTTTTCTTTTTTCTTTTTCTTTTTCCTCTTTTTCTTTTTTCTTTTTCCTCTTTTTCTTTTTTTCTTTTTCCTCTTTTTCTTTTTTCTTTTTCTTTTTCCTCTTTTTTCTTTTCCTTTTTCCTCTTTTTCTTTTTTCTTTTTCCTCTTTTTTCTTTTTCTTTTTCCTCTTTTTCTTTTTCCTTTTTCCTCTTTTTTCTTTTTCTTTTTCCTCTTTTTCTTTTTTCTTTTTCTTTCTTTTTCCTCTTTTTCTTTTTTCTTTTTCTTTTTCCTCTTTTTCTTTTTTCTTTTTCTTTTTCCTCTTCTTCTTTTTTCTTTTTCTTTTTCCTCTTTTTTTTTCTTTTTCTTTCTTTTTCCTCTTTTTCTTTTTCTTTTTTCTTTTTCTTTTTCCTCTTTTTCTTTTTTCTTTTTCCTCTTTTTCTTTTTTCTTTTTCAATGTAAAATGTTTTTTGAGCTGTAGTTAAAACTTTCAATATTTTATGTAACGTGATTGTATGTCATGTTATAATAAAAAAATTCCTATGAAAGAAACACAAAATCCTTTTGTTTCATAGTGATTTGCACAGTGAAACAGAATGTTCTTAATTTGCTTGTTTTATCTTTTTCTTTTCCTCCTTTCTTTAAGAATTACACTGTAACTTTTAGATGATGTTTGTAAGGATGTGCAAAATGAAATAATCTTTAACATGAAAACAAATCCAGTAAAAATATATATAAAAGGGACCAACAGTTAGATAAGCAATGCAATCAACCTAAATGTAAGGGAGCAAAATTAGAGCATAGTTCTTGTAATTCTGTTTGGGTTTTTTTTATTCTAAATTAATGATTTAACTAAGAAGCAAAAGTATATTCTAGGAGTAGAATAATCTGTGCCTTACATGAAAATTGTATTACTCTGTATAAATGTATAGTCCATAGTGTAGAACGTATGTACAGGACAGCTTAGAAACTGGATGCTCTGCTCATGCTGAAGTAAAATTGAGGCACAGGACAGACTGAGACACTCCTGCCTTGGAATAATCAAAACCTCAAAGTTGTGATCACTTTCCTACAGAAAAGGAAATTGAATGTTCACCCATAGGCAGTGGTCATATCAATAAAAATATAACTGCAAAGTTGGCTGTTTGAAGCGGCACTATCAGATCTTCTTTACCAGAAATTCTATTTCAGAAACCTTCTCTTTTATGAGGTAATAATATTCCTTCATCTCATTTTAATTTTTTAAAGGCAAGATGTTCTATTACATTGAAAAATTCTTACTTTATTTATTCTTATGTCCAGAAATGTGATAGTAATTATAAAGAGAGTCTTTAATTGTAAAAATATTGTTTATCCTGGGTGAAAGAGTCATAAGATACTACTGTTTATCCTGAATTGTATAAATTAATGGTTTTTAGAAGAATAATCCTTATTTCTTCTCTTAAGAACTGTAAGCCAACGGTAATTCCATAGAAAAAGAAAGCTCTCCTAACATTAGGTATCTGTTGGAAATGCATAGAAATGCAATTTCAAATATTGAAATCATAATTCAGTAGATAAATGGAACATATCTGACTCACACATACCTTTGTTCTTGTTCCATTTCTCTCTTTCACCATCTATATGTAAGCTTTACCAGCTAAGATTTATTTTGATGTGCTCTAGATTTAACTAGACACCAAAGAGACTCAGAAATACCTTTGAAAAACATACAAGTAATCCTTCCAGTAATTCAGGATAACTTAGTGGTGGTGTTCTACTAGTGAGAGAACAAAATAAATGTATTCCTTTTTTCATAGAATAGAATCATAGAGTCATAGAACCATTTCAGCTCGAAGAGACCCTCAGGATCATCGAATCCAACCATAACCTAGCATAACTATAGCACTAAACCATGTCCCGAAGAACTTGTCTAAATGCCTTCTAAACACCTCCAGGGACGGTAACTCCACCACTTCCCTGGGCAGCCTGTTTCAATGCCTGACAACCCTTTCTGTGAACATTTTTTTCCTAATATTCAATTTAACCATCCCCTGGATGATTCTATTATCAGCACAGATTCTTAAATTAGAATTCTGAAATTTTACCAGATAACCTTGACTATTTCAGTAGCATTTATGGAATACAGGTCTGCTCCATACATATAAAAAAAAAAAAAAATCATAAGAGAAATAGGAAAACTTAACTATTTGTGTATCAGATATAGAATACTGTTCATTTTGCTCATGGCTGAAGTGAGCTGTGCTTCAGATGTAGGGAACATTTAAACTAGCAAATATTAAACAGAAATATATTTTTTACTTTTTATTATTCAAAAAAGAGTTGGAATAGATTTACTACATTTGAAATTGGGCATTTGTTCTGCTCTTGTCATGAGTATGATTGGTGCTGTAGAAAGGCTCAGAAATACCTACTTTAATCAAACCAAGACAATTTGGAGCATTCCTGATATTTACTACTGTATAACAAGGGAAAAATTGTTTAATGCAGCCCAAGGAAAATTAATGAAGATCTTTCTAGACCCCTTTTGCTTTTTTCAGAGTTAAACATGGGCAAATAATTTGTCCCTGTTTCTTAAGCTGGATACCTGCTATATATCAATCCAAATACTCAATATAAAATGATTTGTTGTATGCCTGAGGGGCCCCATATTTTCTCATATTTGGCTGTAATAATTTCAAATTAGGTATGGGTCTGAATAGATCATATTTTCAAAGTCTGAATTCAATTTAATTAAAATGAAATGAAAACAGAAATCAAGATAACCACAATAAGAGACAAAAGGGCTGAACAGCTAAAACCTTTTTCTCATACAACCGAAAGCAGGAAAAGGAAAGGAAAAATAAGCCAACAAGTTAGCCATACTACAATAAATTATTGTAATATAAGGCTTTTAGATTTTTAATATATGTGAGCAGATTATGCTGGCGAACATTTCTGAGCACTGAGGCCAACTGGCAGAGAATGACAGGTGTCTATGCTAATAAACTCTCCTAATCTCCAGAACAACAAGATGACATACAAACTGCTTGTTAAGGATAGTTCTTGGGACGTTCTGGCTCCTAAACCCTGCCTGAGGATTGTTTGGAAAAAACACTAGCTGGCACAAATAGGAAATATTTAATATTGATGAGTGAGGTCCAATATCAAGGAACATTCACTAGACCGGCTCATTTCCTGGTTTCATAGTCACAGACTACTGTTCAAAAGTGTTGAAATATAATGATGGAAAATGAGTTTGTCATCAGGTTTAGGTTTCCTACTCAAGGGTCTTCATCTAGACTGGAAACAGTTTCCTGTCTATAAATTTAAGAAGGCTGAAAATTACAAGGATGGAACAGGTTTTTCTGAAGGTGCAGAGAGAGGGTAGGATTGAACCCAGCCGTGGTGAAACGAGCATGCTTTGGGAAACGTACCTATGAGATGTTCTCAAGTTGTTTATAACTTCCTCAAAGGTTGAAAAAATTAACTGTTTTTTAGAAGTGTATTTTTTGCTAAATGAACTAAATTAAAAATAATTAATGTCTTGAGTTTAAACTGACAGTGTATTTAAGTACCTTTTAAACAATGATTGAGGCACAATGATTTCTAGAAATAAGTGGTTACAGGAGATAGCTATGTGGTGTAGCATATTTTAAAATTCAAGAATGGACAAAACTCTTATGACACTCTGGGATCCAGGTTATTGTAGCTATATCTTCTTGAAGACAGGCTGAGCTACTGAAATAATCAATGTTTCTTTGTGATCTCTGTGTGAGAGAGTGATTTATATTCCCTTTGAAATAAAAGCTGAGAATAGGACAAGAAAAGCTGTCACTTTGCACTCTTTATTACCCTCTTTGCCTTATCTCACATATCAAAGAAGATATTTCACCACAAGATCACATACTTGTCATAGGTGAGGCGGATAAAGAGTCATAAGGGCTATGTAAGGAAGCTAGAATGACTTTACTGCCTACAGAGAGACTGGAAGGACTGAAAGTGAAAGAAATAAACCAATGTAGGACTATGGCACCAGCACACACTATTAGGATTAATGGGAAGCGGATTGCTCCCACCAAAGACCTCTGGGAGCAACTAGAAAACTCTCTTTTGAGGATATCCTGTTCCAGCAAAACGAGTATAGAATATTAGAAGGCAGGTTTTAACACATACTTGCTGAGCTTTTTCAAAGCAGAGCAGTGGATTTAATCTTGAAATATTTCCCCCTAGAGTTGGCAAGAATCATACACAAACATCCTCAATTCTGCTTCAAAACATCCCAGTACTCATTTAGTTCTCTTAGTATTCTATGAAGATCAATTTTGTCAAGATTAGGAAAGTCAATACTTAGAATGAAGTCCTGAGATAACAGATTTCTTCCTTAGTCTTTGAAAATAAATACATTTTTAAAATATTGTGACTAGTGGATATTGTTTGTGTCTGCAACTGGCATACATATAGGCTGCTACAAGGAGAACCTTCTGATACAGGCTGGTTTCTATGGGGGCTGTCCCTCTATCCCTGAGTAGGGGTCCAACAGGTCGCAGTGAAACCCTGGCTGGATCTTCCTTAAAGTAGTCTTTTTTAAGAATACAAAAGGTCTTTTGTTCTATAAAGATACATTTCATGATCATAAGAATAAAACCAATAAAGACAACTCATTTCTGCTGGGTAAAAGGTGATGTGCTGGAAGAAGTTTGTAAGCAGTGTCCTGGCCACTGAATTATTGCAGAATAGAGAATTCCTACTAGTTTTGTAGTCAGACAAGCAACTTCTAGTATCCTTCTGGGCTGCAGCAATGCAGATGTTTGTCTACCTTAATGTTTGGCTAATGTTAAATTATTTTCAGGATGTCTGGCAAACTACTACTTCATTCCCAGGAAAGCAACAGTGTTTGAGAAGTAGTTCTGGTGTGCGATGCTTGGGATTGCAAAACTCGTGCAGCATGTTCTACACAATCTCCAGTACACCCCTGAGAAAAATGTTTTTTCTTCCTCTTGCATTACATATCGGACCTGACCGTCCACATCCTGCTCTCAGAAGTCTCTTAACCTTCTGTCTGTGTTACAGCCTTTCCCCCACTGTGTGTCTGGGTTCATATCCTTGTCCCAAGAGGTGCTCCAGGAGTTTCTCTCCCTCCTCTTCTTGTGCTCTCCTTGGCTTTCTTAGTCACTTGCAATGGAAGAGCAACCTGCCCCTGCCTCCAGAGGCTCCCTGTCAGAACAAGGCAAACAAGCACTCTTTATATCCCTGCTGTGCAGCTGCAGGCTTTTTAAAGGAGCATTGCGCATAGTACATGATGAACAAACAAAACAGATACATAGTTCAACTCAGGGGTAATTCACCCCAAGGACTGGGAGGTATTCTCAGCTTTAGCTCCGTCAGTGTTCTCTTTAGTGTCTGTATAGGTGATTATTTACATACATAATTATATGAAATATAATTTTCAGATATAAGAAGTCATGTACAGAGACTGCAAGTCTGCTTCATTAATCTACAGAAGGCATTTTCATTTGATTGGTGAATGGAGTGAATTGGTAAATGAATTGATTGACATACCATGTTAGAACTGGGTAATTTAGTAACTAGAAAGTTCTATTTATCGTCTGACTAAGCTTTACTGAAAAAACACCCCTAGACATCCTAGCAGAAGTTTAAATCAGCTTTAATTTAGAACTGAAACCAAAACCAAACAACCAGAAACCAATGCAAGCGGAGGGTAATTCAAAATCAATTAGAATTCCAGCAACATTTCATAAACTGCATGTTCAATATTGGGGATATTATTACCATATGACCACAGAAGAATGATGATCCACAGCATGCACACACTCAAAGAGAAGCTTCTTTCACTCAAGGGTATGCAGAAGAAATAACCACTTGCCTGGGGTGGGGGCAAGGGCTCACTCAAGGATATATCCAGAAGAAATAATCACTCACCAAGGAGAAGGTGAGGGCTCTCAGTCCCTGGAAATTTCCTTAGACAGTGCCCCTGATCTAAAGGGAGTGCTCCATTCACAGTCCTGCTGCTCCAAGAAGACCACTCAAAGGCGGTCTTTGGGAGATGCCCCCTTTTACATCCAGATCAGAGGGTCAGGCAGCTTCTCTCTGTCTGGGCACTTCAGTGGATGAGGACCCTGTCTGTTGAGATTAGGTTGCTTCCTCAGCCTAGGTAAGGTGAATTTGACGAGAGTCACCATGGCTTCAGGGAGGGGGAACATGATGATCAGCAAGGACTCATTTGGACAAACCAAAAACCTAGGATCACAGTCTGATCTGTTCATTGGGTTCCTGATATGTAAGTACATGCATCAGCATCCTGCCACTTGAAACAGGATTAAAAAAATTGTGGAGTGGAATTAAGTGCAGGTCATTTTAAGCCCATCTTTGTTTTATTTCTGTAATCAAAACTTGGGAAGAAACAAAAAAATAAAAGCGTGAAAGAATCTTTCAAGAGATTGAACAATACATTTGTAAAGTGAAAAAAAAAAAAAAAAAAAAAAGAAGGGTACACCCAAATAAATATCAGGAAAAGAAAAGAAAAGAAAAGAAAAGAAAAGAAAAGAAAAGAAAAGAAAAGAAAAGAAAAGAAAAGAAAAGAAAAGAAAAGAAAAGAAAAGAAAAGAAAAGAAAAGAAAAGAAAAGAAAAGAAAAGAAAAGAAAACCATTACCACTAAGTCATTAGATGACACCTCATAATTAAAAATGTATTAAGAAGATCTATGAAGAGTTTCTTAGGACAAAACACATCAGAGTCTTTTTCATACTGAACTTAATTTTGAAATGTTCCTGCTTTCCAAGAAGTAATACTATTGAAATAAATTATGGTGTTCCATTAATAACTACCATATATTCTCCTTAAAAAAAAAAAAAAAAACAAAAAAAAAACCAAAAAAAAACCAACAACAACAAAAAAAAACAAAACAAAAACAAAAACCAAAAAACAAACAACATAGAATGAATAAGTTTTCCAAATGGAAAAGTCCTCAGTTACATGAAGGTTGATTGGAATATTTATAAAAAAACAATCAACGAACCTACCAAAAACCTTCCTCTTTACCTATGACTAAAGTATTTGAAGAGAAATGTTTTTAATGGACCGACCATAATTAGTGCACATTATGTAAAACAAACCCATTTGCTTAGGATAATGACAGCATGATAAGACACTCTGATGCTGAAATAATAGAAGTTAATTGGTATAATATATATTTTAATTAAATTGAGGTTAAAAGCTTGGGAGGTGTCTTTGAATAACTGACAATATTAGAGACCTAGGAGGCCAAAGCAACATTCTTATATATACTGAGAAATTTTTGCTATCATTTAATCTAGTAACTTGAAAGATCAAAGACCTCTCCTTCTTCTGTTTTCCATTCCACCTATTTATGTAATTAAATGTCATTAGATTAATCAACAGTTATTTTAGAATAGCAGTTCCCATATTTAAAAAAAAAAAAAAAAGAGAGGTAATAAAGATGGAGAGAAGCAAATGAGTACTTTCAAAGAGCAAAGTCAGTCTCCTCTGTTTAAAAATAGGAACAGATTTAGCAATAATAAGCCATTTCCAGCACAATACCATAAGTGAAGATTGCTGATGGATTAAAAAGAAAAGAAATCAAAAAAGGGTCATAGAATAACTCCCTTTCTGCTTCATTTTTGCTACCTAGTAGACTTCTTGTCAATAGGGACCTCTGACAAGCCTGGCAGCCTGAGGTACAGTGGATGACATCTTTCTTGCTCCAAATCTTCCATTACACAAAGGGAAGGGCATTTTGACTGCTTTTGTGTAAAAGAGTTTTCAGAGGAGAAAATAAAAAAGTTAAAAAAAATAATAACACTAAAAAGTGATTTGCCAAACCTTGGTTTTGTTTGAAAACTAATGATGAGATTAAGCTGATTGCACATATTGTACCAATGATAAACAGCATCTAGTCTCTAATAAAATTGACACATCCCTTTCATACAAGAAGGGAAAACACCGTCCATTTGTTCAGAAAAAGTAGTCTACATTTAAAGTTTTTGTGTTTCTGAAGAATGGCTTGCAAGCATTATAGAGGTCTTTTACTTTCCTCTGAAAGAGCTTATCATAGCACTGGCTGGAAACATACAGGAGAGTCAGGTGTTGCATGTCAAACTTTGTATGTCTGTTCTGCCATTACACAGAGCAATGCAGCGTGTAGATAATGCAATATTGAAACACCCTTAAACACAATTTTCTGGAACTGCAGTTCAGATTTATGTCATTTTAAGAAGCACTTCTTTCCCCCGGGAGATTTTTGTGAAAGACATTTCCATGTATGATTCTGACGAGATTTAGGATGCTATCTTCTGTTTTTCTTTGTAGGAGCTTCCTGAATTCAGATTTTCAGAGGAGAAACAGTAATATACTCTGAACTCTTCTGAGGGCAATTATTGCAAGGAGTCAGACTGTTAAAGAAAGAGAAAAAATCCACCTAAGTTCCTTCCATTTTCACAAGAATTGGAGATGGTGAAAGTGTGATGTACCTTAAAAATTCTTTCTGTCATACAACCTAATACATTAAAAAGTATCCTGGGCATTGCCTCCTTAGTTACAATTATTTTTTTTTCCAAAACATATTTTATTATTATATTGTTTTTATTTAATCTGTCCAACATTTGTAAACAGAAGAAATATAAATGTTTTCAGCTTCAGTGAAATGTCACTTGGTGAGAAACAATGTAGATAAAGCAAATGAAAGTCAGTTCTGTGGGAGTCTTCTGACAAACTATGAATATACTTCGAATGTCCTGGAGAAATTAATGACCTTCATGTAATCCAATACACAATTATAAACTGACTGAATTGGAACACCTGATTTCTCCTGAATCTGCTTAATAAAAGAATGTTTCTAGATATTAAAAACATCTCTAAAGCTTTCCTCTGCTTTTGATTAGAAGGTATACAAATTGCTTTTTCTTGATCTTGATATTTAACCAAATAAAACCTACTGCATTCCAACCTTGTAGACATAGTTATAAATAGAGAAAATTAATTTACAATCTTTTAAGTTTTATAAGACTGGGAAACAGCGCTAACACTTTTTTCCCCTCTCTATTTTTATGAGTTTTCTTTCAGCAGATGAACAAACTAGAAGGGTAAGAATGTCCACAGACTGTGGTTTTATGCGTATTATCCCTTGTTCCTCATATGTGTTAGTCACAATCTAGGCATTAATCAAAATGAGAGAAAACAGTGCAAATGAGATGGAATAATAATATGGCCCCAAATTAACACATTTGCTTTAACATTCACTCACACAGAAAACCTTTCCAACTGTCACATGATCCATTAGGTTGTTTAATGAGTTCTAGGGTACCTCCAAACTGAATATATTACTAGACTATAGTACTGTAAGCATATTAAAAGACAATGTACTTGCTGATTCAGGTCAGTAGCTCCATGTGTGCCTACAGTTTGTCAGCAGACCCCTGCAGTGAAAACATTTTGGCTCAGGACCCTGGGTCACTCTCAGGTTAATCCCCACTGCCATGACAGAGGGCTGGTAGGGTGAGTCATTGACAGTTCTGGTGACTACCAAAGGGAAAATCAGCAGTTCCCTCATGATTGGGCAGACATTCTCTTTACTTACTTCACAACAAAACACTAATGATCACAGCATATGCCCACAAAAATGGAAAGTGGCCCTGTGAAAGCCAAGGCAGGAACTCGAGAATCCAGAAAGGAGATGAAAAGGCAGGGATGACAAGCTGGAGAGGAGAGAGGAAAATCTTGGAGTGCACAGCTGGTGAAGCCTGGCCAGCTCCCTCTCCAACGAGATGACTCAGCCAGAAATCTCAGCTGTTTGGAAGAGATAGTAAGAGCCTCCAGGCTCTTGCGACTGTGACACTGGTTCACAGGCTGAAGGATTAGGAATATTGGATTGTTTGAAAAGACTGATTTTCATAAATCAATGCCAAAGAGATTGTTTCTACTCAAGCACTCAGGAACTACAATTTTTGATGCTGCATCCTCAAATCAGAGGAACTTGCATATCTTTACTATAATTTTTTAATTAAAATATATATCCAGAAATCTGACAGAATGTTCAAAAGTATCAAATATGAATATGATTCCTTTTTCATCATGGATGGGTATGACTTTTAGTCATGACCCTTTCATAATAATTTCACAGAATCACAGAATCACAGAATTGGCTAGGTTGGTAAAGACCTCAGAGATCATCAAGTCCAACCCTTGGTCCAACTTCAGCCCATTTACTAGATCATGACACTAAGAGCCATGTCCAATCTCAGTTTAAAAACCTCCAGGGACAGTGAGTCCACCACCTCCCTGGGCAGGCCATTCCAATGCCTGATCACTCTCTCCATAAAGAACTTCTTCCTAATATCCAGTCTAAACTTCCCCTGGCAGAGTTTAAGCCCATGTCCCCTTGTCCTATTGCTAACTGCCTGGGAGAAGAGACCAGTTCCCACCTGGTTATAACTTCCCTTCAGGTACTTATAGAGAGCGATGAGGTCACCTCTAAGCCTCCTCTTCTCCAGACTGAACACAACGCCAGCTCCCTCAGCCTCTCCCCATAGGTCATGTGCTCAAGTCCCTTCACCAGTCTTGTTGCTCTTCTCTGGACCCGCTCCAGCACCTCAATATCTTTCCTGAACTGAGGGGCCCAGAACTGAACACAATACTCCAGGTGTGGCCTCACCAATGCAGAGTACAGGGGAAGGATCACTGCCCTTATCCTGCTGACCACACTATTTTTGATACAGGCCAGGATGCTATTGGCCTTCTTGACCACCTGGGCACACTGTTGGCTCATGTTGAGCTTCCTGTCAATCAGTACCCCCAGGTCCCTTTCTGCCTGGTTGCTCTCCAGTCACTCTGTGCCCAGCCTGTAGCGCTGCAGGGGGTTGTTGTGGCCAAAGTACAGGACCTGGCACTTGGCCTTGTTGAACTTCATCCCATTGGAATCAGCCCATTTTTCCAGTCTATCCAGATCTCTTTGCAGAGCCCTCCTGCCTTCCAGCAGGTCAACACTGCCCCCCAACTTGGTGTCATCAGCAAATTTGCTGATGGTGGTCTCAATCCCCTCATCTAAATCATCAATAAAGATGTTAAACAGGACTGGACCCAACACTGACCCCTGGGGGACACCACTAGTGACTGGCCGCCAGCTAGATGCAGCCCCATTTACCAGCACTCTCTGGGCCCGGCCCTCCAGCCAGTTCTTAACCCAGCAGAGAGTGCACTTGTCCAAGCCATGGGCTATCAGCTTTTGAAGGAGTATATTATGGGAGACAGTGTCAAAGGCTTTGCTGAAGTCTAGATAGATCACATCTACAGCTTTCCCCTCATCCACTAGGTGGGTCACCTGATCATAAAAGGAAATCAGGTTGGTCAGACAGGACCTGCCCCTCCTAAACCCATGCTGGCTGGGTCTGATCCCTGGTCCATCCTGGAGGTGCTGTGTGATTGCATTCAGGATGATCTGCTCCATCACCCTGCCAGGCACCGAGGTCAGGTTGACAGGCCTGTAGTTGCCAGGGTCAGCTTTGCAGCCCTTTTTGTGGATTGGGGTAACATTTGCCAGTTTCCAATCATTTGGGACCTCCCCAGTGAGCCAAGACTGTTGGAAGATGATGGAGAGCGGCTTGGCGAGCTCTTCTGCTAGCTCCCTCATCACCCTGGGATGGATCCCGTCTGGTCCCATAGACTTATGAGGATCCAGATGGCTCAGTAAGCCACCAACTATTTCCTCTTGGAATACAAGGGGACTATTTGGCTTCCTATCCCTGTCAACCATCTCCAGAGGCCAGTTATCCTGAGGGCCATCTGTTTGACTGGTAAACACTGAGGCAAAGTAGGTATTAAGTACCTCAGCTTTCTCCTCATCTTTGTTAACTATATTTCCCTCAAAGTCCAGTAGAGAATGGAGGTTTTCCTTGCCCCTCCTTTTGTTATTAACGTATTTAAAGAAGGACTTTTTATTATCCCTAACAGAATTGGCCAAATTAACTTCAAACTGCACTTTTGTTTCCCTGATTTTTTTCCTGCATGATCTAGCTATTTTCCTAAATTCTTCATAGGTAGCCAGCCCTTTTTTCCACAGTCTGTAAACTCCCTTTTTATTTCTGATTTCCTTCAAAATATCCCTGTTTAGCCAAGCCGGTTGTCTTCCCTGCCGGCTAGCCTTTCGGCGCACTGGTATAGTCTGATCCTGTGCCCTCAAAACCTCCCGCTTGAAGTATGCCCCCTTGTTTTTAAGCATTGTTTCCCAGGGTATGCTCTGAACTAGACTTCTGAATAGGCAAAAATCTGCCCTCTGGAAGTCCAGTGTAGAGGTTTTATTGATGGCTCTCCTTGCATCTCTAACTATTGAAAATTCTATTATTTCGTGGTCGCTATGCCCCAGGCGGTCTCCAACCACTACATCTCCCACCAGCCCTTCTCTGTTTGTAAACAGTAGGTCTAGCAAGGCCTTACCCCGGGTAGGCTCATTTACCAGCTGATGAAGGAAATTGTCCTCTATACACTCTAGGAAATTCCTAGACTGCCTCTTCTGTGCAGTATTCAGTTCCCAGCAGATATCTGGCAGGTTAAAGTCCCCCACAAGAACAAGGGCTGTCGATTTTGAGACATCTGCCAACTGCTTGTAGAATAATTCATCTCCTTCATCATCCTGGTCGGGTGGTCTGTAACAGACACCCACGAGGACATCAGCCTTGTCGGACTTCCCCCTGATTCTGGTCCACAGGCACTCAACCTTGTCACTACTGACCTCAAGTTTAACAGAGTCAAGAGACTCTCTAACATATAAAGCCACCCCTCCACCTCTCCTGCCCTGCCTGTCTTTTCTGAAGAGCTTGTAGCCACCCATAGCAGCACTCCAGTCATACGAGTCATCCCACCATGTTTCTGTGATGGCAACTATGTCATAGCCTTCCTGCTGCACGATGGCTTCCAGCTCCTCTTGTTTGTTGCCCATACTGCGTGCATTAGTGTACATGCACTTCAAGTGGGCTGCTGATTTCACTCTTAATTCAGGCTTTTTGTCCTTAGGCTGATCTTTGGAGAGCCCAGTTTCAATCCCTTCCCCCTTCAAACCTAGTTTAAAGCCCTCTTGATCAGTGCTGCCAACTTATGGGCTATAGTCCTCTTGCTCTTCCCAGAGGGATGAAGCCCATCTGATTTCATGAGACTAGGTACCATGGAGTTTGCCCCATGGTCAAAAAACCCAAAATTTTTATGGTGGCACCAATCCTTTAGCCATCTGTTAATGAGATGGGCTTTTCTATTTCTCTATTTATTTGCCTCTTCATCCATTCCAGATAGCACAGGAACTGAGGCAAATATCACCTGTGCTCCTGTCCCATGAACTGACTGATCCAGTGCTTTAAAGTCTTTTTTAATTGTCCTGATACTTCTTCTGTTAATGTCCTCACTGCCAGCTTGGACTACTAACAGGGGATAATAATCTGTGGGCTGAATTAGCTCCGGCAGTCTTCTATTAATGTCCCTCACCCTGGCCCCAGGAAGGCAGCAGACCTCCCTGTGGGATGGGTCTAGGCGACCTATAGGGCCCTCTGTTCCCCTCAGAAGGGAGTCGCCGACTACAACCACCCTTCTTTGTTTTTTCCTTATAGCTGCGGTCGTAATTCTTTTTGTAGATGAGGTCTGTCCAGGAGGCTCTCCAGGCAGATCTTCTTGGCTGTTCTCTGATGGACTTACTGGGTCCAGGGCCTCATATCTATTTGTTAAGGGCACCAAGGGTGGTGATGGTGTTCGAGAGAGGGTTCTTTTGCCTCTCCGATCAGGGACCTGTTTCCATTCCCCCTCATCAACTAGTTCTGCTCCATCCGCCTTATGGCAAGAAGGATGGGGCTTCACCATCTCCAGTTGCACACCCTTAGGAGCCAAGAGGGTTTGATTCCACCAGTCAATTTCCGCTTCACTTTCCCTAATGCTCCTTAGTCTCTCCACCTCTTCCTTGAGCCCTGCCACCAGGCACAGTAAGTCATTGACCTGCTCGCATCGTACACAGGTGCCTCCCACACCATCCTCTGGTACCAATGCCAGGCACAGACACTCTGCACAGTCAGAAACCTGGGTGGCTGCATCCTTCTCGGAGGGTAGTGTCTGTGTAGACACCTCCTGTGTAGACACACTCTTTGTATTAGCAGCAGCAACAGCTTTCCTTTTTCTAGAAACCATTACTGCCTTTAGTTAGAAAAAAAGACCACCCAAACGAAACCCCCAACAAACTCACCTAAAAGAGCTGGTTGTGTCCAGCCTACCTGCACTGCCACACCCCAGTCTGTGTCACCAGCAACAGGTGAGAGGTCTAACAGCAAGGAGGAACAGAACCTCTGCACCCCACTGCACGAGCTACCACCATCGTTGCTGCGGCAGAGCGTGGGTACTACTCTCCTGCCTCACAGGCTGGCTCACCTCCCAGCACCAGGACGCGCCACTGCCCTCCCACAGGCTTTTTGAAGGCAAAGCAGAGGGGGCGTAACCACTGTCACCGTGGTAACGCCCACGCCACGTCAGTCGCCTCCGCAAGGGCTGCCGGCGACTTCCGGGTAGCGAAATCGAAAACGCGACCTGAAACCCCTTTCTTTACCCTCACCCACCTCTGTAGCGTCGAGGTTTCGCTCGCGCTCCGGTCGAGCTGGCTTCAGTCAACTGATCCCAGGAACATTTACTTGTTTTGAGGGACAGAGTTTATGTGGTCTTCAAACTCATTATCTGAATTTAGTATAAAATATCAAACATTTGAAATACGACACTCAAAAAACCACAATGCAGTACCTACGATAGTAAAACTTCGAAAGGTAAAAATTAAGTACAGATGTACAAAACCAAATGAGTTAGATAGCTAAGTTTATACTGCACCAAGCAAGCACAAAGCTATTACCCAAAGCAATAGCAAGCTGACTGATGATATCATGGTGACAAATGAATTCTCATTTTGAATTCTGCCTGCTCAATAATTAGTAATGTCATCAATATCATTACTAGCTCTTCATTCAACTTCATCAGCAAGCTGTTCCCATTTCTCATTTTTCAGCTTTTCATTTCTGTGCTTCGGTCAGAGGATGGATCTACATTGGGGACTGATTCTAGCAACTACCCAAGGGAGGAACAAAAAAATTAGGTATCACACACAAGCAGTCTATTGAAAGCTGAATTGCATTTTAATAGCAACTGCATCATGTTATTTTTAAGTGGTCACTAACCTAAGAATTAGTGTCTAGGACATGTTTTGTTTTTCTTTTTCTGGAATATATGTAGAAACTGATATAATCTGAAAGGGAAATAGAATTAATGACAAAAAAAATAAGGAAGAGACTGTGGGACAAAAGCTTATTAAAAATGTCTTCTCATCTTATTTTCTCATGGTCCTATGGTGGAAGGAAGCACTGTCAGGGAAGGCAGAAAATATATTGCCAATGCATATTTTCCTTAAATGTCTAGTGACTTTTCCGTATGAAAAAAAAAAAAAGGAATGAAACCTAATGAATGCTGAATGGAATATTTAAAATGCAACTGCATTTATGAGGCCACACTATATTCTGAGTTTCATTATAATATATTAGAAAAGGTCATGAGATTGTCAGTATTTGTCCTTTCCCATCTTCTCTGCAACGAACTCTGTATTTTAACAGAAGGTGATTAAATCATAGACTCTCTTGAGGTATTTTTTTTTGTTTGTTTTAAAGTAACTTAGCCATTGTATTTATTCCATAGCAGTAGGACTTTTCAGAGTTTATTTTAGTTTCACAAGCAGGCTTGTTTACCTTTTTATCCATTTGCCATTGTATTTTAGGAGATCTGAAACAAAACTTGTTAGAGATGTTTTAGTTTAAAAATATTTTTTAGAACATATGCTAGTTTTTGCTCAATATAACCGGATTTAAGTTTCTTAGTTCAAGTAAGTATATACCTATACAGTTCATTTACAGATTTAGCTATTCAGAAGGAATTGTAGCAAATGACTGAGCAAGGATGAATGAGGATGAAGGAGATATGTTTCTACTTAATGCTGGAGTCCATTTGAAGAAAAAGTCAGTTGACTTTTTAAAAAAAGTAATTTTATTACAAAATATGCAAAATAGAAAAATTTTTTCAGTCAAGGTACTCTTCAACATTGTAATTTTTTTTGTGTGTGTTTCAACTTTTAAGCAGATTTTGCATTGTTCAACAGAAAAGAAAGAAAGAAGAAAATACGTTAAATTTTTGCCCAAAGATATTCTCTAACTTCCCATTTCCAAGTTACTTTGTTTCAGACTATCTCATTCACCTGATCTTTCAGCACAATAGAAAAATCTCCCAGTTTTGACAATAAATCATTGATCTAATTGTTTCCAAAACAAGATTTCCTGAAATTGTCTTCCTGACAAATTGTCAGAGCAAACAGTGGCAAAATGGAGTTGAGATTCATGACAGTTATCAGTAAAACATAGACCCATCTAAGTTTTTCGCTAAAACCTGTCATAGTAATTTCATCACCAGAGAACAGAAATATGGTGACATTTACCTAAACAGAAACTTCTGTGCCTTGCTCACACCGCTGCTCATCTGCTCTGGCCTCCAGCTGCCTCTGTGGAAGGGCTGTACCCCCATGTGATCCTGCTTCCTACCTTCCAGACCCATCTCTGTGCACGCCCTGGACACCCTCATGCACCAGATACCCACATTTAGGCAACTGAATTGAGCCTTCTATGCTTTCCCATATTATCAACTGTTGAGATTAACAAAATGAAAAAAAAATCAAAAGAGTCAGTTAGGTCCATGGCAATGAGTTTATCTCCCCTAACTGGCTTATCTGCCCTTTATATGCCTCTTAATCCATCAGTACCTTGATCTTTTTTTGCAGACTTTTAACATCTGATATACTGAGGCAAGGAAAAAAGAAAAAAAAAGAAAAAAAAAGAAAAAAAAAGAAAAAAAAAGAAAAAAAGCTTCTCTTTTTTTTTTTTGCTGCTATAGCTATTGGATCATTAAAATCCAGTATATTTCCTTTAATATTCTTCACTGTTTTTTTCCTAAATGCTCTTAATTGCTATGTTCAGTAGGATCAGATTTTGTTATTTCTGCTAAAAAATTTTTAGGTTGAAATACATCACTGGAATTTGCCATTTGGTGTCACTAGTTTATTTCTTGACTGTAGGTAAGAATACAGGATATTCTGATATACAGAGATTTTTGTTTGTTGTGATAAGATGTATTTTACTTTTTTTTTTTTGGACAGTTAAACTTGATTTGCATGTTAAAAAGCAAATAAAACAGTCATCTGAATTTAAACCCCAGTCAGAGGAAACTGACATGAGATGATCATGCTCACAGTTAGTATATTGATTTTGTTTAATTATCACGAGCAAAAAAAGTCCTTTAGTGACAGACAACTGTATATGATTTTGTGTTTAGAATGTCTTAACAAGTTTTTCTATCAATTTGCAAGTTCAGTTACCTGAGAAATGAACTAAGTAATGGTAAGTTTTAATGCAGTTACGGAAGTAGGCCACAGTAATAGCATTTTTTTAAAGCTTCATTGTACCCTGTAGCTCACCAGCTTGCTAAAGCAATGATATCAGCAAGAAACATTAATGAAACCTGAATTCAAATCATATTTCAGTCTGTTTTTCTGTAGTTAGTTAATAACATGAGAAACTGACCTAAAATAAATTTCAAGACTCATTAAAAATAATTTTCAATAGCAACATTATCCTTAACTGAAACTTAGGATTCATGGTAGCATTTTATTGAAAAATGATAGTGATCTTTATGGATTTGTTCAGACCATCGTAATCTTGTGATAATGCTTCTTCCTTGATATGAATTTTTTTTCTTTGTTCCCAGTTTGTTCATTATGCAGTGATTCATTCTTGGAGTCCCATTTTTTGTTTTGGTTGACCCTTTTGACAGTCTTGAATTATATAATTTTCAAGGAGTGAAATCTCTTTTCCCCAATTTTTTGAATGTGAGGGATGTACCTTATAGGAGGTGAATGAATCCAACTGCTACTGATTGTCTCTTCTCCATTGATTTATTTCCTCATGGAATGCTTTCAGGGGTCTCTTCAGTGCATGCATACATAGATGTGTAACTGAAGTTATAAATGCTTGTTAAAGTTATTATCTTTTTGTGTTCTAATACAGAAAGTCTTCAGAATCCATGAGATTTTATGGGTTTTTTTTGTTTGTTTGTTTTATTATTCAGTCTATTTTTCAAACTGCTACTAGGTTTTAGAAATGCACAAGAGTATTGGGAAGGACTTTTCAGAAAAATATATATTTTTTTTCTTTTTAGATACAATAACCCTTTACATGAGCTTTTAGCCCAGAACTTGTCTTTGAGCTCATTTTCCATGGCACAAGTCCAGTACTTTTCAGACTTCTTGTATCAAATATTTTCTGAATTTCTCATTCCACGGTAATTAATATGACCATCCAAAGATGCATTGACTTAACCTTAATGTACTTGTGAAAATAATTTGGAGATTCCAGGTGAAGAATTTGAAAATACTGTGTCTGTCACTGATTGCAAATATTACAAGAATATGAGAACTAGAAAAATATACTCCAAACTACAGTATGTGTTTATGGTAAAATAAAATGTATGGAGTGCCTAGAATTATTACATATAAACACAAAAATGAGAATAGAAAAAAATGTATTAATTTGCAAGCATTAAATCCTTCCTTTCTGTAAATTCATAATGGTTTTAGTCAAGCCATTAGCTTTCATGAAGGCAGAGGCTGCTGGGCTGTTGGTATGCACAATTTCATACCACTGGTTAACTGAGCCTTTTTTGTGGTGACTAGTGAAAAGCCTGAGAAATAGTCATGTCATGAAAGTAAATTCTGCATATGAGTATGAAAGCTAGTAGGTAAAAACAAGACATAAAATTATTTTCAAATTTTCTTGTTATACATTTCAGAGAACAAAGGAAATTGACACTACAAGCCCTGTGGCTTTTTCCAATCCCCCTGCAAGTCACTAGCAGACAAAATCAATGGCTTGGAACCTGGGAAAGAGAGACAGTCTAAGAAAGCCTCAGCTTAGTCACAAGTCTTTGTTTAGATAGACTGACAAGAAACAAAGTGAATTTTATGGCATATAAGCTTAAGTCAGATAAAATCTCCTCCTTGTTTTTAGCAAAATTGGTATCCTCTAATTCGTCTTGTTTATACTGTCTGCTTACACTGAGGTTAACTATTATTTCAAAGATTGAGAGAGAAAGTTTTACAATGTTTTTTCCTCTAATGTGCTAATGCTAGCTTAATTAAATTCCACTGCCATAGTTTGAAAGGGATTAATTTTGAACACCTCCAAAGGGTAATCATATCATTCTGCAAAATTCCAGTCTAAATTGGCTATGGGTAACTGAAAGGCCCAATTTTTCCCTTTTGTCTTGAGGCAGGAAGTGCTTATAAAATATAAAGAAATTTACAGAAGGATCACTAAAAAAAAAAAAGAAAAGCCAAAACAAACAAAAAAGCACTAAAAAGTACAAATTTACCATGTAAAGAGAATGTTTTGATTTACAAAATGTTTAATTTATAAACAATAGGAAAATGAGAGCTATAAATACAATGGTTTTATTATGAACAACACCTTACACATTATTAAAAAGTTAACATAGAACTTTAAAGAGGCAATATTTTTTTAATCAGTAGACTGTCTCTTTAATTTAATTAATTTTGATTGTTGCATGTAAGAGATCAATCTTCATATATAAAAATGTAAGTATTATTTTTTTCTGTGCAAGAATCTTCCCTGTTTTTTCTGGAGTACAGTACAAGTAGGAAAATACAGGAAAAGCCGAGATAAAATGTGAGAATGACAAGGAAATAATATAAGTACTAAAAAAAAAAAAGAAAAAGAAAAAAAAGGTGAAGTTATTGCATGTGTGTTCTTGAAATATATGGTTGTTTATATGTATGGTTTTAGTGTATATAGGATTGCATTTGTGGTGGGAATAGGTTATAAAATAGAGTTTGTGTAGGCAGACTGTTATGATTCAGATTCGATCAACAGTCATTTTCATTCAGGTCCTCCAGAAATGTTATTTATGCTTTTACTTTAAAATGAAGTCTCTTTTAATGGTATAGGTGATTGAGTAGTAGAAATTAATTGGAAATTGCCCTGAATTTCTATGCACTTGAGTCCTGTTGAAAGAAAACATAAATAGCCATTTCCTGCCCTGCATTGGAAGGCTCCCTAAATTATGATATTAAGGTTTCACTGTGGGTCCCTCGGATTCTTGAAATTAATCTTAAGTAGGACACCAATGTTTAAAAAAAATAATAATAAAAAAAAGTTGTTTATACCTAGTCATATTAATCATTTTGTATCTAATTTGTACCCCAAAATCAGAGAGGATGCCAGATTAGAAGAAATAAAGTAGTTAAAACCCTAATTGTAACCTATCTCACACTTGTCTCCTAAATGGCTAATACATCAAAAACTGAATGCATGATGGTGTCTCAGTCTCAAATTTTTTTGGTGCTCCTAAAGTTATAATTCTCCTTGAGTGATACTATGAAGGAGATAAATTTATTCTATGTTATTTCCTTATCTGAAGGAGGTAGAAAAGAGTTCTTTGTGAAGGTCTCGTGCCTGTCACTTGAGGTATGTGGACATCAAGTTTTAGTTAAAATTTTAAGAAAATTTCATATTTCTTTACTTGCCAAGCATTATGTTGTGGAAGATGTCACATGTCATTCATTTTCTTTCCTTTTATAGGAAATACTAATTAATGAAATCATTATTAATATATTACACAAATTATAATAATACCCAATAAGGGCTCATGCTGATAGGCACTAAACAAACACATAAGTGCTGATAGACGATTTGTTAACTGACCAGGTGCTTTTTTACAGGATTAATATGGTGATTATCATTCAAAAATATCGGTACCCGAGGGAAAAGTCAACAATAACAAATGTGCATGTAGCATTATCTAAAGTGCTACCAGCAGGACCCACAAAAGCACTACATTTTTTTTTTTTTAAGTTAGTAAGTGCAGACAAGCAAACCACAAAACCTGCACTTTCTTCTTGCACGTTCTAGTGACTTTTAATTTCTACATTTTCATCTAAAGGATCATTTATATTTCATAACGATATAGAGATACTGAAACTGTCCAGAGCCATGAAGCTCATTTTACATTCCTGTTTCCTTTCTTTAAAATGGTGTCTATATTCTAAACATTTATTGGGAAACAACATAACACCTCTACATTATTTTGACAAAATTGATTGGATTATCTGGATTTTCAATAGCATTTATTCTTTTTAATCACCCAAGTTCTTCTGAAAAATTCTCCACTGAGTTACAAAGCTCAGCAGTTTAAATCCTCATGTTAACAGGATTTTCAATTATTTACAAGTCACCTAACACTTTTGAATGGTCAGGAGCACAGCGCTACCCATTCAGCAAAGACTTTGTGACTCACTGTGCTGTCTTATATCAAGGCACATATGGCAGCAGTTTACCATTCATTGAGAAATGTGTTCCAGATGCTCTTTAAAGACATGGGTTTTTTTTAAAAATCTACATTCTCCATTTTTTCTTATATGTACACCTGAAAGAACCAAACCATAAATGTGAAGTGACTGATAGTTTCATGTACAGCAAAGAGTAGATTATTTTGGTATTTGAGGTTAAGAGTATTTCAGATCTTTCAAATGAAAACTTTGGAGCTAAGGAATGATCATTCATCATAAAGTAAGTGGTGTTATTTACGGTAATATCTTGAGAGGGAAGGTGAAGGCAGGAAGCGTAAAGCCAGGAATATAGTCAGACATCTCAGAATCATGTATATGGCTTCTTTTGGTGGGCAGATGGAAATTCCCTACATGAATTCTGCTTCTTTGTGAATTCTGGCTACCATGATTAAGCAGAAACGTTTGATTGCCATGCTCCAAGGAATGGGAACAATTAATGTGTTGTTACATTAACAATTACGTATTAGTCTACATAGCAAACTGCACTCTCAATATTCTGCAGAAAGCTGAATTCCTTGCTTATATTTCTGCTTCATCCAAAGCACGAGTAGATGGAAACTTCCCACAACAAAAATTTGAACTAACACTCAAAGTTCTGTAGGGTATCTGCGTGAGTGTTTTGCTTAGTAGTTTTGTTTTAAGAACTTGTACAGGTATAAAGTTTCCATGGCTACTAAAATTTGTTTCTTTTCAACACATTAAAGTGGTGAATCAGTGTAATAACATTAGCTCACAAATGGGTGATGTTACCTTGTGGTGGAGTTCCTTTGAGGCTGATCTGCTACATTAACCTTCTTCCCTTTTTCCTCTAGTAGGAGCATAGCAGCAAGGTATTTCTCCTTCTTCTGACCCCCGTGTGACAAGCATAACTGTTTGACAGATTGCAGCTAAGGCATCCAGTTGTGATTGGCATGTAGGATCACAAAGTGTGACAAATGATTTGACTTTGCACTGTAAAAACATATGGTACAGAAGTATTGATGTGAGAAGGTGCAAACCAAGTGCCATGTGTCTAAGTCTCATGCTCATTGTGTGAGATGTGACAGCTCTGTTCATAACATACGAGAACTTTTTCTAATATCCTGGATTCTTTTCAACCATACAGCAGTCAAATACAAGAATATTGGCAAAGCAAAAGGAAATAGAATGAGACTATAGTGTCAAGTATCGTTTTAGAATTATATGTATATGGTATGTGTATACACACATGCAGGCACACACAGATATACAGCCATATATACAAACATAAATGCACAGAAATACTTCATTTAACTGTGAAGACAACCTTCATTGTAAAGCACAGCAAGGGTAGTCTAAAGCTAGCATACAGTAAAAATAATATCAAGTGTAAAAAGTGATACCAAAGTTCCAAAGATGTATAAACCAAAGCTTATAAAGAAAGCCGAAATCTTAAGGATGTGGCTTTCTTCTTACAGATACTTTTCATGCTAACATTTATCTAATTTCTCCTTGACATGATAGACTGAAATGATTCCAGCTTGTAACACTTTCTTTCATTCAACCATATAATATTAACAAAATGCCACAAATTAACTTCCCTCAATCTACATATGAGAAAATTAATTTCTAGACTGACATGCCATGTTTTGTATGCCAGGTTTTAGTCTTTACAGAGGTTTTAACATGGAATAAAACCTCAAAAAAATTAGCGTAAATAATTAAAATGCTGACATTTTTATTTCTTTCTCTCGTATTTCATTTTGTTGTTATTTTATGAGCTTGTGACTTTTCAATGTGTATTTCTTTTTATACTTTCATTTCCTTTCCTCTTAGTATATACATTGTAAGTTGACTCTAAAAATGCCACCTGTGCTTGTGTTAAAGCTATTTCTTTCAAGGTAAAAAAGAGCATAATTTGCAACACTTTTAAAAACAAGCATGGTGGTAAGGGCTGTTCATATGGCTAGTGTTTTTAAATGATTCAGCTGAGCATAGCAGAGAAAAGGACCAATAAATTAAGCATGCTGAAATCCCTTCAGATCACCCAGGAAGATCTTTTAAATTAATTCCAAGATGACTGATGATGTATCGAAATAATTCTCTTGGTAGACAGATGCAAGACTGTCACCAAAAACAAAAAAAAACCATTATGTCCTTCTTTATGTTCCCATGGATATCTTCCCAGAATCCCATTTACAAAGAGAAAGACAAACGAGAAAAACAGTGATGCCATAATCATCAGCATACTTAGTGGCTCTATTCTAATAGTAAATTAGAACTTGCAGTAATTCTGATCTTCAATTGCCACTTGTGCAAACTATCATTTAGAGTCTACTCCACTCAGTTTTCCATATGTGAGTTGATGCAATCATGAATTTTGTAAGGAAAATCTTCTGTTAGATATGGATCAATTAAACACCAAGGACTATAAAAAGTTACAACCTAGTTTAAAATGAAGGACAGAGCAGAACAATGAGGACAGCTTTTCCAGCATTTAGTCTTTGCTGAGAGAAATCCCATGAGCCACACTGATGGAAAAAAGGAAGAGGCAGTGGATTGCAGTCTGGGAAAAAAATCTGTTACTAAACACAACGTGTTCCCCTTCATTTTGAGATTTCTTTTACTGTGTACATAGTGGTGCTTGTAATAGAAAGGGAGTTTCTACTGAAAAGGTAGCTAAAACAAACTGAAGGCTGAGCAGAAACACAGAACCCTCACCAACCCAGCACATCATTACATCCGGGAGACACATTCTCAAGAGGGTAAAACATGCTTCCTCCTGTGCTATAGTTTAGCCTTTTCCTTCCTCTCACATGTGGATATGTAAGATAGGGACATTTAGAGAATGTTGTGCCTAGATTTGCTTCCATAGGGACGGAAATGTTGGCTAAGGGTCCTTGTAGCTTCAGGACAAGCATTTGTGCTTGCCCAGGCACAGTCTAGCCTAAAGAAAGATGGCCATTTTTGGACTAAATATAATTTAGAAGTTGAAATGAATGGGACTTGAAAGGCACCCTTAGGTGCCCAAGAATGGATTTAAAAGCCTTGAGGTAGGCTTCAATTTTAGAAATGTTATAAGTTATTTTGTTCAAAAAAACAGACAGAAGCTGGCTTTTGCTAGTTGTTTGTAAGGAAAGCTGTTACAGTGGACTACTCATTATTTAGGAACACCTACAGATAACAGCCTGCATTATCAGTATGAAATCTATATTACATGATCTGCGGGGTGGTAGAGAAAAACACGCACCTGAAAATCATGAACAAAAATGCTGCAGAAAATATTATCCTTTGAAAGCATGCTCAGGATTACCTTTAATTTCTCTATACTGCTGAGGGCTAGTCTAAACTAGAGAGGGATTGCTAACACATCTATCTCAGCAAAAGCTCTAAATGTAACTGCAGTTTTTACTGATGAAAATATGTTTCTTTGGATGTAGTATGCACCAGTTTCTCACATAAAATAAACTATATGAGAAAATGACAGGTTTGTTGTTTTTTTTTTCGAGTTCAGAATTGCTGTGTCTACATTAGGGCCTTTGGTGGTCTAAGTAGTATCATTAAAAAATTCCCAAATGTCTATAGCTGACAATTGTTGTGCCAGGCAAAGTTTCTAGAGTAGACTCAAGCATAGTTACCATGGTGACAAAACAACTTGGAGTTATCTTGGTTATTGTACACATTTCTGATCCGTGTAGTGTTCTGTCTGAGTGTTCCATCACCATTAGGAAACATGAAGAAGGCTTAAACTGGAACCAGGCAAATGCATTTCTGAGGTGACAGCTCACGTCTTGAGTATAAAAGCATTTTTTTCCCATTACCATACATCACTTTCACAGAGGAAAAAAACTGCTGTATGAAAATAAATGCCTGACATGTCCTAAACATTTTGTTCTTTAAGATGAACAGTGAGAGAGATTATGTGTTACCTGGAGGATATACACCAGACATCAACTGCTAATATTACTACTAAAGTAAACATACATTTTGAATTTAAATCAGCGTAGGTACTTGATGTAAACCGAATTAAAGGGACAGATCTAGAGTTTTCTATAAATAGATAAACACTGTGATATTGTAAGTGAAACTTGGTGGTTGTTGTGCACTGTCCCATGTGCATTTTAAGTTTACCTTAATTATGAATAATGATTGTATTTGTAATGAACAATAGCCAAAATATATATATATATATATATAAGCAGAGGTTTAGAATTCTGAAAACTCTCATAATTATCCCTGACAAAGTCTCTTTTGCAGATGTGACAAATTCCAGACCCATTCTCTTAATTAACTTCATCTAAAGAAGAGAAATGGTTTTACCACAGCCCCAGAACATGCATACATGTTTCTCTGTGTGTGTGTACATGTTCAAAGAGCAAATATATTCCTTCTAGTTTTTGGTGCTTTCCTATACAGCTGTACAAAGTCACTAACCCATATCCTTGAGTATTTTACATAAAGGAAAAAGTAGCTAAATGATGAATGAAGTTACCTTAAAGAAATACTTCTCTATGTGCTAAGTAAAAATGAGGTTGTGTAAAAACTGAAGTACCTGTCAAGGTGCCAAGGTAATACAGCAAAAAGCTAGTATGTAACAACAAAGTAAAAGGGACATATGCTTCATTGACACCAACTCAGAGTAGTGCCAGCTTATCCTCCATGATTTCATAAATGATCAAGCAGAATGTTATAATCAACAGTGTCAAAGATAGCATTCAGATCAAGCAAAACTTAAATGCTTGAGCAACCAAAACCAGACTGCATTAATAAATCATTATAAACAGTAACTATAGTGGACTCTGTGCTGCAACATGATTGAAAAGTAGCTTGTTATTTCTCAAGGAGTTGTTTTTTTTTTCCACTAAATGATGATATAATTGAGAAGCATTGACCTGCTTTAGGGTCTTGTCCAAAACCAGCAAACAGATCAATAACTCCAATCCCTATTTTGAATCAAGAACATTGCTTTAGTAACAAGAATCATTTCACGAGAAACATTTATTTAGTAACAAGAATTTAGAATCAAGAATATTTCTTAGTTAATTCATTCAATATTTAAATACAGTGGATCATTTCCAGAGCTGAATAAAGTGTTGAAAGTTTCAATAAACATAAGAATAATATCACAAAAATAACTGAAAAAATTTATTACATATGGATGTAATTAAATATAGATACAGGGATCAATTGTGGATACAATGTAAACAGGTGAAATACAAAATTCAGTCGGAAAGTAGACTGGTGAAATCCAAAGATGAAACACATAACTATATAGGGCTTAGGAATTTCATAGATGCATATAAACTGAGGCTGTTTTCTTCTATCGTAAAAGCAGGTGTAGCCTTGTTCACTCCACCAGGAAGCCAGATTTCTCTTGTATTTGCAGGGAGCATGTAACCTTCTCCTAGCTATAGTTGAAATAAATATTTTAAAATTCTGGATAGTATTACAGTAAGGTTGAAGTATGAACAGAGGGAAAATAAAGACATTCTTGAGTCTTCAAATAAAGACAGTAGAACTTCCAAGTAACAGGTCAATAAATATAGTGAAGGCAAATACTGATTCACAGAAGCAAACAAAAATGTTTGTACTTCACAATAGTTATATTAGTGTCTATCCAACATAGTGGAAAGATATCCAGAGAGCTATAAAAATATGCAGATAAAGAATACATTCAAGATAAAAATGCCACGAAGTAAAGAAAAAACATTCTGCTAAATTTAGGAATATATGCTGTAACAAAGAAATCAAAGCTACTGAAAACATCTAGCGTGCAACTATAGCTTCTGTATCAAACCCAGCATCTTTGCCAGTTAGGATCACAGAATCAAGGAATCTGGATTCTCAATGAATATTTAAATGCACATTTAAAAAAAGTCTGGTTTATAATATATAAGACATCAGTAATGCTAAATCCTCTTTGTGAAGTGTCTTATGAAATCTGTGTTTTAAATTATAGATTATAATTATGGGTCTTTTTTTTTTTTTTTTCCTAAAACACTTGAAAAAAAAGAGCACAATTGTCTCATTTACTAACACTGTTTAATTTTTTATTTCTATTTTTGTTTTTTTTAGTCTATATGCTTGGTAAAAGCAACGATATAACAAAAAAATTTCTGATATTTGTCTGGGAAAGTGTTTTCAAGGTCATGCAAAGTGTAAGTGCTATCCGCCCTTCACATGATTACACCAGTGAAACAATATCCAGTTCTTCACATGGGCAATTGTGAGGCTTCTCATGCATGAACTATCATATTATTATCAATTCAATTCCATTTGATAAACATTCAGTTTTGTTTTGTTTTGTTTTGTTTTTTTAAAAAAAGTAAATCGTATACTAAAATTCTTTCAATTTACTTCAGTGAATATTTCTTAACTGTTAAAAATACTGATAAATAACTAGAAAAGGTCACAGCCCATATACAACTAATTAGCATTTTGCTGTTTATTGAGTTTTTATGCATGGTTTGAAACTGAATTACCACTGCATAGTGCTGAAATGCACTTATGCCCTTCAGGAAATTTTGTACAGAAAAATCAAATTATATTATGAAATGAAGAGACAATAATACTAATACTAAAAGGAAAGAAAACTTGATTGTAAGGTCTGATTGTATGTTCTGTACTTTCCAATTATTCCATTTTGCAATAAAATTTTTTATTCATAGAATAGCAACCGTAACTGCAATCATATTGTTTCTTGGTTTGCTTGTTTTGTCTTTTGTTAAGATTTCAGGTCCCATGGCAAATTTAAGATAGTTGATAGTTCTGAGGTCTGTGCTGGCCACTTTTCACTTATTTGACTACATAGAAAGTATTAGTTTTGAAGCTGAGAATGAGCTTGTGATCAACTGTCACTCTGGGCTGCATGGAAACCACTAAATACCCTGAATAGGTTTTGAAAATAATTTTAATGAGAAAAAAAAAAAAAACAAGAACAATTATCTATGTCCTGTTTGCATATAGTATTCACAGAATGACTGATTTAAGGCAATTGGAATTTTTCTGAGAAAAGACAAGATAGGAACAAAATACAAAACCTGACTTTTCTATATGACTTTATTGGACTTAGTACAAATTTTATCTGAAAGAATGTACATAACTATTTTTATTTAGCTGTTGCCGAGTCTGCAAAAAATCACAGCTTCTACTTGGATGACATAAACATAATTTCTTTAATGATTTGACATTTGTGAATTCTCAGAATGTTGCAAAACACAGCATCTCTTAAAGAGTAAAGTTCAGATCCTGTTAACTGTTAAAAATTAACCTATAGTGTATTCCAGGCATAATGACTATTGCTTGCAGTTCTTCAGTAGAATGAACTTTTAAAATATTCAGCCAATCTACAAAAAGTTTTACTCTGATTTGCAAATTAATTTTTAAAAAATTAAAGAAATATATTTTATATGTTTTTTTCTCTTAACTCATTGAAACTGTTTTCTGATGTTGTCTCCCAGCAACACTTCTTTTTTAAACGGATCTGATGCACCTTATGCATTATTGAAAAGAACATATGTTTGTCACTTTTTAATGCTGTCCTTGGGGAATGTGTTTTCTGACCTAAATATCTTATTTTATGGTGGCAAAGAGGTTAAATTAAACTCTGTGTTCTGTTTTCTCTTTCATCTCCTTTCACATCTCTGTCCTTCCATTTTGCTCATGCAATTTTATCTTTAATGCCTCATTCCTTGTAGGAAAAAAGAAAAGGAAAAAAAAAAGTTCTAATAAAAATACGACTCTGTTTGCTTGCTACAAGACAG
Organism: Patagioenas fasciata; assembly: GCF_037038585.1. Taxonomy (NCBI): domain Eukaryota; kingdom Metazoa; phylum Chordata; class Aves; order Columbiformes; family Columbidae; genus Patagioenas; species Patagioenas fasciata. The sequence continues at coordinate 196,634,378 of NC_092520.1, read as the reverse complement.
TAAACCATTTGATGATGTCAACCCATATTGGTTTAGTAATCTATGATCTAGGCACAATCAGGTAGGAAATTGAGAAATTTATTCTTGCAATAGTGTACAAGTACAATTCCCATTAACCTGATATCCCATACTTTCAAACAAAATGTCTTTCCATTAGATCCATCACTCTTAAAAGTGATTGCTCATTACCTATTTCTGAGCTAGAAATAACTATCCTGAACAGGAATGGTGGAGGAAGAGTTAAAGGTCAAATCAAACCTAGAACATGTAATGAGAAATATCTATATTTTCACAAACAGTTTACAAGAAAATAATTAATAGATGGTGTTCATGGGTTCATAGGCTTCATGACACTGATAATCTTTTCATTTACCACTTTCTTGTCTGTGTCATCTTTAGACAGAATTATAATGTTGTGGATGCAAGTATAGCAACTAAAATTTATATGAACATTTTTTATGCAGCAGCCAGTAACATATCCCAAATCAAGTCACCTGTAGCTGCTGTTGATGTTGAAGAGGGAAAAATGTCCAGAACATACGTAGCCTCTTTCTTCCCTCTCCCAACCTCATAAACAGTTTAGTAATTTACTTTTATTCAAAGTGTGACATTTCTCATTGGGGTGGAGGAGGTTTTTGTAGATACGATTCCTGCAGTGCCCTACAAAAACCTATGATTCAAAGATTGGTAGTAAGTCTTTCTGTAGCATTAGGTTCCTCAAAAATATAATCTTGTTCCAGCTTGTACTCTTTAAAGGATCCAGACTAAAATTTCAGGATAAACTAGGAAATCAGGAAAAAGAGATAGAACTTCAGTACAGTGTTTTCTTCTACATCTCATCTCAGATGTGTTGATGCATATTGTATAGTTGGACTATCCAACTATCTTTTGCATTATCTCCATCAGAAAGCATTTTAATAGCTAAACTAAGGGTGAAAAAAAGGTGTCTACCAGAGAAGACATACAATAGAGAAAAAGGTTGTGTGTTTATTTGTCATGGTCCAGCAATGAGCTCAATAACCCTTTAAATGTCTATTACCTTTATAATGAGAAGAGGGCAAATGTTTAATTAACATCTTTAAAGTTTCTGAAAACATTTCCCTCTCCCTGCTGGTTACTGCCATTCTCTGGTTTGAGCAGGAGCCCTGCATTGGCTGGTGCCATATCTGTAATTGGTGTATGACCACTTTAGTCCATAGAATTAGATATTTTTTAGAAGCCCTTCACAAAAGAGACATCTCAGAGTATTGCAGGACACTGAAAATCAGCACTCTTAAGGAAAGGGTACAATTAACTGGCTGACTACTGAGAACTGTCTGGCTGGAATGAGCAGGGACTGCCAAGCCCAGCCTCACATTATCTTGCACAGAAGTAATTGAAAAATTGTGACGACAGCTTCTGACACATCCAACCATATCAGCAGAGATAACTGTCCTTTGTTATCCAGGGCATCCCTATCTGAACTATTGTTTTCAGTGTGTTTAGTTTGCCATCTTCACAGGCTTTCACATTTATTTCGAAAAAGTCTAGGTGGCACTTTTTTATTAAGTTGGTTTGACAGTGTAAAATGTCATCTACAGGAGATAACCTACATGTTAAAAGGAAAGCAGAAAAATTGCACAATATTTTAACATTGAAATATCCTGTTTTGTCACTCTGTGAAAAAAAACAAACAAACAAACATTTTTTCTTTTCTAAGTGACTTCTGAAATGAAATTCCTATTTATAGTTTTTAAACTTTTAAACATTCAGAATGTTTTCATTCTATGACAACAAAACTATTTGTGATAATTGTGTTTCAGGAACATCATTTTTCACAGGAAATTTTAATAGCGTATTATCAGGATAAGAAAAAGAGGACAATTAAATTCCCTAAGAAATGAAAACTATGGTACATATATCCTTTAAAGCTGAAACCCTTATTTCAGAGGTTACTGATCAGAAAATTCAAAAAAGAAAGTGCTGACATTAGCTGGCATTATTTATGGTATAGTTATATAGTTGGGAGATGATGATGAAAGTTCTTGCCCAGCTCCTCAACAGTAGAGAGACCAGTTACTCTCTAGGTTGATATAGAAGAATATTCAATCTGACAACAGTACTATTTGTTTCATGTGATTTAATGTCAATGTTAAAAATGTAGTGGTTTTTGTGAGCATGGCATTTATGAGGAAAAAAGTCATATATAATCAACTCAATTTGGCTTATCTGTAATTTATGAAAATAATAAGAATTAGCATCTGATATTTAAAAGGTTTTCGTATGTCAGTTTCAGGATTTTCAAAATTATTATTTTTGTTTGTCTTAGAAACAAATTTGAATTAAAAGATTAATCAGTAAAATCAGGAACTTTCTTGAACATTTCACAGTCTCAGAATTTTCACTGTGCTTATTTGCCTGCCTGCAAGCACCTACTGTTAATTTGTATAGGCCTTGTGCATTGCCATTGTGAAAACTGAATTATCTGAAGGTATCATAACTCATAATGAAGTGACTATGGGCTGGCAGCAGAAAGGATTTCCCCCCTAAACTAGGGTTAGAAGTTGGTACTTTTATTGAATGTCACAAGAAGTGCAAGTCAAATACCTTCTGAGACACAGCCTGACTCTCCTGCAGTTGAAGATGATGTGGTAGATAAGTTCAGAAACATTTCAATTAATTTCCTTTTCTTATGTAGCATCTGCAGTTTGATTGTTCTTCTGTCATTCTTCATGCACAGTTATAAAACCTTTCCTTGCAAATAAGAGGATAACAGAAAGATTTGTGTAATTTATATAAACCTGGGAAAGAGACAAGTGTCCCACCATTATTGCTTATGGCTCTTGGAGGTTATGTGTTTATTTGCTTGTTTGTTTGTTTTGCAAAAGCATTAAGGGCCTTTAGTTTATTATAAGGTAGACATTATCTAGGGGATGATGTCCCCAAATATTTTATAGGATAAACTAGCTGTACTGAGAACAAGGGAAACATAAACAAGATTGGAGTGGCATGTGAAATGCCCTAGAATATATTGTGTCACCTTCTACAGCTACTTCAGAAGGACTGAGTTTTCCTGTATGTCACATATCTTACCTGTCAGACCTGTGTGGATGTCTCGGACATCTTAGGGAAAATCCCATGGTGCTAAATACCTGCTTTTACACAGCTTGGTCCTACCCTCAACTTCTTTTAACTCTAATAAGAGCATAAACAGTTACCTAACAATGAGAAGTCTGCTGGTAGATGCCCAAAATTAGAGTCCTTAATCAGTGAACTGAATCACAGTTTTATATTCACACCCTCTATTGTTAGTCTATTCTGAGCCTTGTGGGAGTATAATGACACAGGCTTAATAGGAAAGGACTGTTTGCTCATTAAATACTGTCTATTAGATACTCACTTGCATTCCATATTTAGTTAAATCAAATGTGTGATATTCTTTTAATATCCTCCAGATCAGCACCAATAGCCAAGGAACACAAAGGTGAGATTAAGCTACTATAGTGAGGATTTCTGCATCCAAACTTGAACAGAAAAATATAGAGACAGGTGAAGTGCAGGAAGCTAATAATTGGAATGGGATAGTTTCAGAAAAAGAAAATAGCATCAGTAGTGAGTGGGATGTATAGAAGCTGTTAGAAACTGATATAATATAGAAACCAGCTCCAATGATCAAGTAGCCAGTTTGTTTGAATCAAATCATTGTCTAGCAGTGATTGAAACCACAGTGTGTAATACGTGCATACAACAGAGAACTGTGTAGATCTCCATACATAATAAACCTTACAACGTTTTTCTCACTATGTATGAATTGCTTACTCTGAGCTTTCCTTTAATTCAAGGGTAGCTGAATATGAAGTCAGTTCATTCAAGATATACTACAGAAGATTCAACCTCTACAAGATTTGTTTTTCTAGTGAAATGCAGTAGGTTGTTGCTAATCTACTTTGAGTAGCAATAGACAAAACAGTCTTGTCACTGATTAAGAGTCATTCAATATTTTCTAAAAATATATGAAAAATGTTTGCAAGTTCAGAATGAATTGGTTCTGAATTCAGAGATCAATAGTACCTAGGATATCCATCATTCAACACATTAACAGACCTCTGCCTGTCTTTTTCGAGAGGTTTATGATTTAAAGATGACTGTACTACATTTACTGTGCATTCAGAACAGATTAAATTAGACCACAAGCCTGTAACGTAAGAATCAGAAAAACAATATGCCTTATTCACATCCTTTTAACAATTATCAGGTGGCAGATTTTTTCCTGTGATTAAAGTATCTGCTTGTAAAACATACCTTCTCATAAAACATATCTATTCATAAAATAAAGATGGTTAGTGTGATAACAATTTGGTAGTTACTATAAGGTTATTTGGAACATTTATTATAATTAAATACAATTATTTTTAAAGTTAAGAGCAACAGTGTCAGTAGGATTTTCATATTCTGTCTGTAAAGCTTAAAAGGGAGCAAGGCTAATGTTTAAATTTTAAAGAATGACCACACTCCTTACAAAGACTTATGACATTATTTCTATGTTAGGATATAAAGTTGTTTACAGAAAATGTAGGTGAGCAAGACTGATTTTCAGGTGCAACAGAAGACCCAAATTCCATGCAAATCAGGAGAGATTTTGTGTGCCTCACTCTAACAGAAGCCACTTATTTGGGTGACAAGATATCATTGTGAGCATATCACTTTAAAGATATTGCTTTCGTATCCTGGATTTGATTCTGCTTGATCTTTTTGGTTTAGGTTCCTAAGGGGACAGAATTGGGCAGGAGCCTAATAGCTGGTAACAGACGATCAAAAAAAGTGCAAGTGTTTTCCTAGGCTTCCAGATTTAGAGTCCAACAAAAGCTTGGGATTCTTGTGTGCAGGAAAAGACCAACTTAGTACTTAAGAAGAGTCAAATTCAATATAAGCTCTGCCAGGAGACTTCACAACTTGGAGACATGGTGATGCCTTGCAATCACTTTCCCTGAAGGAACTATGAGACAGCTTTTCGGTCAGACCTGAGGAACAAAATCAAGGGGTGTCTGTGCTGTGTATTAGTTTCATGCTCTTCATTCCTATGGAGCATACCATGAAAAAGGTTTCAAAGAAACAAAATACCAGCTGTAAACAACTCACTCCCTATCTTGGTAACAGAGAAATGACTAACAAACCCTAAATTTGTTATCTCCACATTACTCCAGTAGTTCTGAGAAAAAATTGGTTTCTTTGAAAAGCCAGGTTTTTGCAATTGAAGGTAGTATAACAGTCATTGATTATAAAATTATAGCAAAATGTTACCTATTTCAATGGATTTTTTTTAAAAAAATATTAATTTACAATAGTAACATTGACCATGAACTACATTTGCATAGAAACACTAAATCAATACTTAACTGTACATTATTAAAGAACACAAAATTTTAGTATCTGTTCAACTGTCTGGAATATGTTATTTGAAATTAAATAGTATTTATCTAAGTCTGCAGGAAGTCCCTGGTAGTGTTTAAAAAATGTATAGATGAGGTTCTGAGAAATTTGCCTTAGTGCTAGAGTTAGGTTATGGTTGGACTCGATGATCTTGAGAGTCTGTTCCAATCAAAATGACTTAATGATCCTGCACAAAAGCACACAGAATATAGACAGAATAATCCCCCTCACTCCCCTCCAAAACATTTAAATGAATTTGATTTTGATTTTTTACTCAGTTTCCTGTCAGGATTATTTATTTTAACTGCAAAGCAAGAAATAAAAATTCTACAAAACCCCTGGATTCTTTCATTTCCTTCTTTCAAAGTTGCAATATAAAACTTTAAAAATAAAGAATGAACATAAAGATTTAAAATAATTATTCAAACATTCTTTAGTATGTAAATACCTTTATCTGATAGGATGGTATAAAGAAGGCAGATCTGGAATCTTCACAGTGGTATCCAAGGACAGGAAAGGTGCAATAAGCACAAATAGAAATACAACTTTTTTTTTTTTTTTAACATAATATACTTTTTTTTTTAGTGTGACAGTGGTCAAGCACAGGAACAGGTTGCCAAGAGATGTTATGCAGTCTCCTGTGGACATATTTAACACATAATTGGACACATTTTTGGGCAGCCTGCTCTAATTGAACTTACTTTGAGCAGATGAGTTGGATTAGGCAGTGTCCAGGGGCCCCTGCCAATTTTATCCATTCTTTGATTCTGTGATGCTTTAGAAGTGAAAAAACTGAGATACGTCCAATCAAACCCAACAAAACCGATGATAGAATATATGTAGACATACACATATGCATATACATACACATATATTTAAATTAAACAAGACAAAATACTCAGTTCTTCGTACTGTCAATTGTGAGATTTCTCAAGTATGTTTTGAAGAACTCTCTGTACATCATCTGGTTCAAAACTTCATGACCTTATTAGGTCTAAGAAAGTGTCTCACTTAACTCCTGAATTCACTGTGAGTAGAGGTTGCTTTCTGCTCTCCAAAACCCGCCTAGATTGTGTCCCATGTTGTCCTTGTGGCAGATGTTGAGGTAGAGTCCCCTACAGGTTCGAGGGTCTTCCTCTAGTTGTCTGAAGAAGTATTTGGTACCGAAGAGTTCCTCTTTCTCATAATGAAGAAATTATATTATGGTTCACAGTCTTCAAAGCTGAGCCAACACATAGACATGTGCAAACACACACACGTATGCACAATTCCTAGCTATGTATCACTCTTTATTTAATTAAGAAGAATGAACACACAACTTTAGCTTTTCATTATAAAGCTATTTATTTATTCATCTTACTCCAAAAATCTGTAACTTCTTGTTCTATGTGAAAATACCATTAAGCTAAGATGTTTACCTTGTTACATTATGTACGTGAGACAAATGCTTGATTATTTGCAAGTAAATCCTCCAAACCCAAACAAAATGGAAAAGGAAAGAAAGCAAATGAAGAGATTAATGATATCATGTAACTTCTACATGATTTCTTAGTTGTTGAATTTTGGTGTTCTTCCTGTCAATTGGTTTAACTTCCTGTCAAATAACTTCTCTGTTCTTATACAGACAGATGTTATAATCAAATAATTTTCTGGATTTAAATAAGTAGATTAGATAGATAGATAGATAGATAGATAGATAGATAGACAGACAGACAGACAAAAGCCTATCTCAAGATAGGAGAGATCTGCAAAGATCAAAAGAAAAATATGACAAAACATGTACAAGACTTTGGGCCTAACTTAAGTCAGGATTCCAAAGACATTCTGCTTGAGAAGCAAAGGAAACAGGGAGCAACAACAGCTGAACGCATCTGATTTTGTTCTAACTTATTATTTCCTGAAGAACTGTGTACATCCTCTTCTGCTGTGCAGAACAGTCTGACAGACACAAGTGGGCACAGAAACAGCTACTGCTTTATTCCCGCAGATAGAGGTGTCACCTACTGTTGCTAACGTTGAGCCTGGCAAAGAAATCTTGGGAATCTCTTTGTCAGATTTATTCATTCAACAGCTATTTGTATTCCTTCTCAGACTTCATCTCAATGTTCGTATGTACTTTTTTATAGGTCCATCTGTTAATGGTTAAGGCAGCAGATCTAAGGACAGCAAAGCCTTTTTCTTTATTTCCTTTATTTTTAATATTTTTTTTCTTAGTATTATTCATCTAACAACATTCACTAGTTAACATTAACACAAAGGCCCTTAGTTCTTTCTGTCTTATCACATGGCCTGTCAAAACTATAATCAAAGCTATTACGAGTGGAATTTTATTTAATTTTATGCTGCTGCTGCTATTGCTGTTGCTAATAATAATAGTAATAATAACAATTCAATTGTTTCATAATTAATTAAAATCTTAAATTAATGTAAAAATATTTTGGTGAAAGAGGCTACTGTTGGTATAATTTTCATACACAAATGACAAAACAATTTTGTGGATGTTGTTCCCTTACCTTAAATATGTAGCGTAAGCATCATAAGTATTTACAGTATAGCAAAATATGTTAATCGTATGTAGATATCATGCATTCCTGAGGTAAATGGATTTCAGAATGCTTCCGGAGATTTGTTCTTATTTCTTGTTATCCTACTCTGTTCAATTGGCAATAAATTAAATTGATTTTCCCAAGCAGATTCTGTTTTGTCCGTGATAGTAATTGCCGAGCCACCTCCCTGTCCTTGCCTCAATCTGTTAGCTTTTTGTTACATTTTCTCTCCTGGTTTTGTCGTAGAGGTGGAATAAACAGAGAGGCCTGGTGGGCACCAGGAAACTAGCCAAGATCAACCCACAATACCACAAAAGATTACGTAGTCTAATTTTTTCACTTGCAATTTGTTTGTTTGTTTGTTTGTTTGTTTGTTTGTTTGTTTAAGACTCTTGAGTGACAGAATGTAGAGGAATTAACACCATTCCTTACAGGAATTTAAAAAAAAAAAAACCAAACTTTATGATTTTGGGAGGTTTGTAAGAGAGGTCTCAAGATAAATCAGTTAGTCCATGAAAGTTTCTGTGATTCTGTTGTCTTGAAGGTGGTTACTGACTGAAGACACCTGAAAACTGAGCTGTTAACTGGTATCAATAGAAAGCACAGATTCCCTAGCATAATACAACTATATTTGTTCCTTACTCCTGGACAAAGTCTAGATTACCTGAATTCTTCAGGTGCCTCTCATCTGCACATTTCTCCAACTCTCTGAAGAGCAGTGGTGAATGGTCTCATGGGAAAAAAAATGGAAAAGACATTTAAAGATAATGTTCAATTTTTTAAGGTTAAGAAGACTTAAACTTTGAACAAAACAAATGATTGAACAATGCTAAAGCCAAATACTAAACCTATTTAGTGAAAAGAAACACCAATTAACACATCAGACAAGTTAGTATAATCATGAAGGATAAATGCTAAACACTGGGAAAAAAATCCAATTTTTATATTAGTTTCTTTCAAATTAAGACCTTATACCACTGGGATGTGACCTGGTATCTGAGAGAACACGTATATCACAGACAAGCATAAAACTTCACTATCTTGGTATCTTTTATTTTCTGTCACATCAGATTAATTTTGTAAGGACATGGAAAAGAATTTTCAAACATGTATCATGTTGGCATAACTATTTGTCACTGATTTTGGACATCCAAAGCTATTATTTGAGTGGATCTAGACTCACCCAAATGCAGTATACTCTTGAAATTTGCTGTCTGAAAATGCAAGCTCCCTTACTTGATTTATTTTTTTTTTCTGTGGCTTGAATGGAACAAATTGTATTCTCAGCTACTGATTTTAATTTTATGTATCATTTCAGATGAGTAAGAGGGTAATGATAGAGTTCAAAAGGGTAATAGTCATATCACAGTTAAGACAGGAAATTACAAACTGTTACTCTTTGGGTGCTAATTTTTTACTTATTAGAAAACATTCTGGAAAAAAAAAAAAAGGTCAGGTAGTGGCAGCCACTCATAGATTCCGACATTTTCTGGCCTCCCTGCTACTACCTCAAAAATATTAAAAGAGAGAGAGCAACAACATGCAGCTCCTGATATCTGCTGGTCCCACAACGAAGTGCTTGGCAGATCTGAGAGGTATTTAACTAAAAACAGCTTTAAACTGACATTCTGTCCTCTGGATTTTGCAACCACTCTTATATCTATCAGGCATAAAGAAGTTGTTCTAAGGCACCCTTCAAAGAGGTCATTGCAACAGCTGAGAACTATCAGGGCAGTGTTAACGTTTTTGTTTTTCTAATTACATGTATGGCCTGTGCCAGAAGAGACACGTTGGAGGCTTAGTCCAAAGCCGGAAAAGTCTTTGAGATAGTGAAGAGGCTTTTAAGACTTAATTTGTGTTCCCAGAATGTGCTGTGATTCATATGACACAAGTAGTTTAGACCTTGGACAAATAAAGGTCATACTGACAGAAACATAAGTGTCTAAACTATACTAGTCTAGGGATGAATTCTGTGTTTCAGTGACAAAACAGTTATTAGCACTTTGTGACTTGGCTTATAGAAATAGAGTGATATAGAACTGCCTTAGCTGGTGATCCTGATAGCATGGGGATGCAGAAGGATGCAGAAGGATCTCTTCCTTAATGAGAAGGAAGTTGTAAGAATCTGACTAATGTTTAGGTGCATTCCCAAAAGAAACAAAAGATAAAACTACCAGGCTGTTATAAACTAAATACACAATTCTGCTTCCCCCATATGACTTTAATGGAATTTTCTATTTGCTTTATTTGCAGATTCAGTCTGATGATTTATTGTACTAGATCCATCTTATTCCTAGATGATTACAACTGCTATTTAGGTCCAGCTGGACTGGCTGATGTTGATAACTCTATTCACAGTTCACATTTAAAGGGTCAAATCAAAGCAAGCAGGTGTGTGGCACTTCACAATATTGTTTCCTTCAACACATGACCTGTGATCTGCTAATTTGTCCAGTCAGAAGAGAGCACAAGGATATGTCTTAGTAAGTAAACAGAATATTAAGACATGTGAGACTAATCATCGTACCTTATAGCTTGGTCTTAAGCTATCACTAAAAACAACTTAATGTTCCCAAATAGACTGGTACTGAGAAACTCCAGAGAAATTAAAGTTGTATAAATAGCCCACAGCTTGTAAAATCACACTCATTGCAACACACATTGTGAACCACCTTATTAAGTCACCTAATCAAGAGCAAGTGAAAAAAAAAGGGTTACTTGAGCCACCAGAAAATGGCAGACTGGGAAACTGAAAGGAAAACAATTACTAAAATCTTCAACAAAACCTGAGGATTTACAATCAGGGGGATCTCTTAATAATGTTTCTGTTCATAGTTTCTCATTAATCAAGAATGCTATTAAAATATGAAAATCCAAAGTAAAACTAACTCTTAAAATTATTTTCATTGTATGAAAAACCACATACACATTTATGCTTATATATATTTTTGTATAATCCCATAAAAGCAGTCACTCCCTCAAAAGAGCACATGAGCACACTTTTCTTTTCTTAGGCCAAGACTAACCATTTCTGAGCCTTAAGTGTAGGATCTTTAGAGTAATAACTGAGTTACAACACTTGAATCAGGAAAAACACAAGATTAGTTTCAATTTGGATCTGTAATTTGAGACAAAAAATACTGTGATCATCTGGATTACATACTTTCAGTACTGTTTTCAAAAGCAAGTGACTTCAGGGACTGCTTTTACTGTTACTTTTTCCTTGGGGGTTTCAGTGAAGCTTAGGGTAAGAATCTTATAAACTACAGTACACAAGGCAGAGTTTCAAGGAAAGAACTGTACAGCTATGGTACTTGAAAAAAATTGGGAGATTTGTTATGCAATTATTCTGTGAGGCATTCTTGCAGATAATTTTAAGTTGTTCAAACTAAGGGAACAGCCAGAATCTTTTAAGATCCTTTCATAAGGAACTCTAGATCTTTTATGTAGCGTACCAAGGCCAGTGTGGTCTCATCGACAGCAAGCTAGTCAGGGAGTCTGGAAGATATTCTTTATTTTAAAGTTTGTTCAAAAATTGATCTTACCGTGAACTAAAAAATCAATCTTATCAATCTATGTAATTTCAAAAAAAAAAAAAGCCATATATAATTCTGAAATATTTTATAAGTATTTCAGTACACCTGAAAAAAAGGTAGAAAAAAACACCCTTCTGTACCTAGAGAGCTGGGAAGGTATCTTTACACATATGATTAATTTTCCATTTGTATATCTGTTTTTATTTTATACCCTAAATCTCTCAATAGGAAGATAAACATTAAATATATGCATTACATTTTTAAAAGGTCTACAACATAGTATACTTTAAAAATAGAAATACGAGCCTGCATAGTAATAGACAGTATAACAACCTCCACGGGTTAAGGATCGTCAGGACTGACAGAGGGTGTTGAGGAACCGTAACACACAATAGGAATATATTTGGCTGCCTTTATTGTTGGATCAAATACCTTGGGAACAGAACTTAAAGACACATTAGAGCTCACCCCCATACCAGTGCATGACTATCCTCTAATAACTGAGATACTCTATTTGTTCTTCACTTAAAACTCATGGTAATATGAAATTATTCACTTTATAACCCTGTCTCCTTCTTTGACCAAAAAAAGAAATGAAGTCCTAGAAACTGTCTCAGGACATACCTTGTTCTTGTGAAAATCAGAAAAGGAGCTTGAAAATTGTTGTTTAAAATTGGACCTGTGTCTTGCCTTTTGAATCTTTACTTTTTATATTTCCTAGAAATTATATAGGCTGGTACAGTATTTCTACATATAATGTAGAAAAAATATGCATTGGACTCTCTTTTCCTCCTACCACAAGAGCCTGTCTTTGAATGAGGAAATTTAGAAGGTGAAGGAGAAGAAAGCTCAGGGGGGTGCAGGACTGAGGCATTTATTCCGTCACTGCTGGAGCAGCAGTAGGAATGTTAAGGGAGATGAAGCAGAGACTGAAGGCAAGTGCAGAGACTATAGTGCAAAACAATGGTGGAAAGGAAATAGAGGTTTGTGTGCTTGCAAGGGAAGAAAAGAGAAGCTTGCAGGGAATTATTTGTGATGAGATGCAAGATGACAGGGAAAGGAGGAGAGATGGGAAAGAAAACAACAGGGATCGTGTTTGAGTTTGAGCTTCATAAGAAATGGACAGAGAGAGGATAAGATATAAAGGAAAGAGTCACAGAAACAACTGTGGAGTACATTTGGCCAGGGAACAGCAGAATCCAAATCTGAAAGGCTGACAATACCTCTCCATAAAGACCTAACCTCTAATCATAAAACAAGATGAAGATTAAGCTTTGAGACTCTCAAACCTTCCTCTGTTCATTGCTTCCTCTGTGATTTTGGGAATAAACCTAACTCTTGCACATGTGCTGCCTGTGCTTGTCATGCCTCAAAGGCATTTATTGTGATTGCACAGGAAGTTTTCTTCATTCTCCCAGAGGACTTTCCACACCAATCCACAAAGGTTCAATAAGATAACAGGGACTGATGAAGACTTACACAGAAACAGAGAAAATTATCTTTGAAAGAATCATTCCTGTTACTTTTAAAAAGATATTGTTTTAGAAGGTAAACTATGTCCATGGAATGCAAATTTTGTAGTCAGACTGCTGCATGCTGTCCTTTAGAACTGATTTTTGACTTTTTCATGTTGTTTTGTTTTCTTTTGCAGTCTTTTCATCTACTTACCCATAGGGATGGACTCTCACCACTACCACCATTTTTCATCTCACAGTTGATGGGTTAATTCTGATCCTCAATGTAGTTTTATTTTTTCTTTTTAAACTTTAATTTCTTTACTTCTAATTATACTATCTTGTATCAGGTTAAATTATTCTTCTCCCTCCTCGGTGTTTACTGCTTTCAGATGTTTGTAGTTGCTTCTTATGTCTTCCTCTCTTTCCTAACCTAATTACTTCACTAAACTATTAGTATTTATGCTTTTAATCTTTTCTAATAAGTAAGTCCATTCATCCCTTTAATCATATTCATGAGTCTTCTTTGAAAAACCTGTTCTGTTTTTCATGACTCGCAAAATGTTTTCCTTATTCTTTCTTGTCAAATACTAATTTAGAATTTGTATTTGATGTCTTAACCATGTAAGTAACTGTCCTTTTATATTTACTTTCATTTGTTTTTAATAACTCATTTTTTCTCGTATCAGTTTTCTCTTTATTTGCATGTCTTTTTTTACATATTTTTATCTTGTTGGCTTACGTATGAGTACTTACCTTTCCCTCCAATTTTATTTTACAGTTTCTTATCATGTAGGTATCTGCTGAGTATAGAGAGAAATGGAAACACAGATGCCCAATTCAGCTATAAGTGATTTAAGATTCAGTGACAAAAATAATTTCTAGCATATGTATCCTCTCAGGACACTTAGTTGCTTTGATTTCTGTGCACTCTCCCTTTTGCATCACCTACTTTTGTCTCATACTGACTTCAATCCTGACATTATTTTTGCAGTCTCACTTCGTACACAAACACACTTCATCTCCTGTATGGAACACAGAGTGTATTTCCTTTTCTGCATTTTGACAACGTGTCAACTAATTTTACAGCATCTGCTGATGGATGATATTCCACTGTGGAACAATTTGGACAAAATTAAGGTTGAGTTACAGAGATATTTTTACTGAAAGGTAAATTAACTTGTTCTCTAATTTCAATGAGTAGTTGGAGAGACAAGGTATCGTAAAATTTGAAAAAGCCTTTCGATGAATATAAACCATGACTTAATGTCTGTTACTACTAAATGCCAATTATAAATGCATCTGCCAGGGTGTCAAGAAACATGAGCAGGATTTTAGGGAGCAGAACAGATCAGCTAACTGATGCTGCTAAACAGACTTCTATTTCTGTCTGCTTCTACAATAAGTTGGTGCAGTTGAATGAGACTTGTCTGGAATAGAAAGACCTCACAACATAGCATTATACAGAAATAAGGATAGTGAGAGACATGAGTTTGAGCTTAGGAATACATGTATGTCCCTGTGAACAGGAAGCTTCTGGCTCCACCAAAATGTGAATCGTGCTGTTTCCTTCAGCCAGACCATGGCTCTTTCCTTTGAGCCTGTTTGACATACAGGTTTTCACTGAACACTCTCTATTTTTTGGACGGAGTAAGCATCATTGTGTGTCAGTCACCAGCAGTTTCTCTGCAGTGCTCTTCCCGTCCCTGTTTCATCTACACTTATTAACTGGGGGGAGGGCACACACAAATTTACTGGAGATGATAGGTGAACATTTCTGTGTTATTGTTACAATACAGATAGATTCAGCCACATTAAACCCTCTCATATACTGTCTGTATATTTTGTAATTATGAAATAGCAAAGCATATATATGTATTACAATTTCAGAAGAAAAAATAAATTTAATTTGCTTTAAATTAAGAGTTTGATCTCATTTTGAAATATTTATATCAAAGAAAATATTTTGCAGAGTTTAAAATATTTTTAAAATTAATTTAAAAATTAAACAAAAAACCAAATCAAACCCCTCCACACCCAAACCAAACAAGCAAACAACCAAAACACCCACACCTGGAATGTTTAAAAACATTTAATATTCTAGAGGAGATATTGTTTTAGCAAGTGAACTTTATTTTACCAGGCAAACATAGTGCTTGAAGACAGTATATTATAGAGGTTACAGTACTAAACATAAGTGAGCTGTTTATTGAGAAGATATGTAGGAAGCAAAGAAAGCCATCTATTTGCAGCGTATGCTTTTAACTGTATTTTTGCACTTCTCTAATGGTAGAACATCAGTCTCCACTTGATGTCCTGTGAGAGTGCATGCTGTATTTGCCCAAGAACACTTCATTACCACACTCATTTTACACAGTGTGAATTGCACATAGAAGGTTGCTTCTTACAATGCAGTAAGAATCAACATCACATCTTTTCCCTCTCTTACTCTGTTTAATTAGTAGCCGCCAGAGAAAAGCATGTGATCCTGCCTATGTGTGATGGTTCATGTGGTGAGTTAGCACATGGAATTATGTTCGCTTGATGAACTTCGGCACTATATATTGTTACACAACCATAACCGGAATTTCTGGTCACAAGAAAAGCAATGATCTGCTGAAGTTTCAGGATAAACTGCAGCAATTATTGAGCTGCATCCAAGAGTAGGAGATCATATGTGAAAACTTGTCACAGCTGCTAAACAAGAACAAAAGTTTCACAAAGGCACAGCTAAGTATGTGGCTTGGGTTTACACAGCAAAGTTTTGGTAGTGGGGGTGTTCAGTCGTGACTTCTGTGAGAAGACACCAGGGGTTGCCCTCATTTCAGACAGTCAGTTTTAGCCAGCTCCACAATAGACCCAGCACTAGCCAAAGCTGAGTCAGCTAGTGATGTTGGTGGCACCTCTGTGACAAGATAGTTAAGAAAGTACAAAAAACACCACACTGGAACTATGAGGGGTAAGAATGACTAAAATGTGAAACAGTCTGGATCAGCTGAGAATGAGTTGTAGGAGGTGCTCCAGGTGCTGGGGCAGAGATTCCCACACAGCTCACGAAGAAGACCATGGTGTTTACAGCTTGTCCCACTAGCAGTGGAAGCAGAGGAGACACTAAGGAATTATCACCTTCTTAGGTACTGAAATTATAGAAAGAGTCCAAATAGGTTCACAGCACAAAGCAAAGACAATTTTAAATTTACCTCAGTCAAAGCACAAACAAAGCCTATAAGTATTCCTTGGAAATCATGCTACGGCTCCCTGCCATGAAAAGCAATGATTACCCAACCTCTTCTCTGCTTCTTTGACAAGACAGTTCCACGGAAATGGACTTCCCAACACAAAGTGCATTTCAAAAATGTGAGCAAGTGACTGACATCCAATTCCACTCACCCACTATGACAAACAGACACTTGTTTATAATTTATGATATTCCAGTCTATGGAGTTAATATCTGCTACATATAACTAGATGAGAATGAAGTGCTTATTGCTTACCATTCAAGAACTTTGACACTAACTGAAAGAAAATGAGTGCATGATAGAGGTGCTTTCTATTAAATTTCTAAATGATGTCTATAGTTATAAGGTGGAGATTCACACAGATCAGAAACATTTTCTAGAGAAATACAAGCTGACATTGCCAGTTACATCCTGATGACTGCAAAGATGGTCCATTTGATTGCATAGCTGTTTGCAAGCTAGAAAAAAATGACATAATGAGCCAGCTGCTGATGTAAATGTCAAAGTACTTTCACCTCAGTCTGAAAATCTGATACTGGAATCATTCCCTGATTGGTATCTCCAGGTCAGACAAGATTGTCAATGCTCCTATAAAAGCACAATTCAGCCTGGAGAGAACCAGAAGAGACCAGAAAAGAACTGGTTTGCCAAAGTGACTTTTTTTCATTCTTCAGCATGAGCAACAGTGAAGGAAGATTCTTCTTGTGCAGAAATAATATTATTCTTCCTCACTGTGCAGTCTAGATCCACTAGGAACATTTTGGAGCATAACAGAGCATTGCTCCCTTTAAAGCCTTGCTAATGAATCTGTGCCATCGTGAAGACAGTGGTAAATTAATGTATTATTTTCCAAGTCCCTTGCTCTCAAGACTCTTCCCAAGAACTTATGATTGCTCTAGATTTCTGTTTAAAATGGCCTAGGATGATTCATTCTCATCACAAATATATAACATGACACTTGATGCTCTTTACCATCCATTTGAAACTCATATGTCAGCAGATACTGCATATTTAGTAACAAAACAGCCTTCATCTCTGATTAGTTGAAGGACTTCAGAAGAGGTAACTTAATTCAAGTTTCTGCCATGCAATCTCTAAGGAAATAATCAACTGTACAGATGGTGATGAGATACAAAGCTGTCCCTCCTTGTCCACTGCTAGAGTCAGTCCTGCTGAGCTTCTCATATGATGATCAGTCAAGACCAAATTCAACTGTCTCAGTTTTCCTATGTGTGTGAGTGTGTGTGATGTTTTCTATATATATATATATATACAGATATATACACATATATGCATTCATAGATGTACATTATTTTCTTAATTTTTTTTTAAATTGAAAGTATATTTTCCAGAAGTCCTGAACCTGGACCTAAATGATGTCCTTTAAAAATTATCAGCGTCATTTGTCCTGTCTCAAGAAGATTCAGACTGCTACAGAGTAAATTGTGTCGTATCTTATCAATGAAATCAGAGTCACTCCTCTTAGAGGAGGGTTGCTCTGAGGAAGACTGCAGGTAAGTTGTGTCTGGTATTTCCTGTTACTGATCTAATATTTCTATGCTGAGACTTCTCTCAAAAATGTCCATATCTTCCCATATAGCTTGAAGTAAATTTGTAGCTTTCCAGCATGAATGAGGAAGAAGTGCTGAGATCAACCTCCGTAAAGACCCCCATCCTGAAATGTATTGGTTGAGCCTGGCTAGTGTATTCAAGTGCAACCAACCCCAAGAACGAATCCTCCTAATGGAACAGAAGGTTAGTGGGGCAGGACATGGCAGCCTAGAAGTTCAAAAAAGGACAAGAACTGCTGGGGACATCTGTCCTGTTGCAGACACTGTATTGGAGCTGTGGGATGCACCTGTTGCAGCGATCTCAGTTCTTCATGGACCTTTGGCTCAGCCTGCAGTGTAGCCAATTTCCATGTAAGTTTGGGTGTGTGACTGTGTGTATGTCTCTGAGTTTCTCCCCTGAATTGCACCTTGGATATGACAACCCTGACTGGGGTATGAGAGGCTGGAGAGCAGCTGCATGGAGAGGGATCTGGGGATTCTGGTCAATGGCAAGTTGAACATGAGGTAACTGTGCCCTGGCAGCCCAGAGGGCAACCATGTCCTGGGGTGCATCTAGCACAGCATTGCCAGCCAGGCAAGGAAGGTGATTGTCCCACTCTGCTCTGCACTGGTGCGGCCTCACCTGGAGCACTGTGTGCAGTTCTCGGCATCACAGTATAAAAAAAGATATAAAGCTACTGGAGAGTGTCCAGAAGAGGGCCACAAAATTGGTGAAGGGTTTGGAGGGGAAGCCATATGAGGAGCAGCTAACGTCACTTGGTTTGTTCAGACTGGAGAAGAGAAGACTGAGGGGAGACCTCATCGTGGTCTACAGCTTCCTCACAAGGGGAGGAGAAGGGGCAGGTACTGAACTCTGGCAATCAGTGATAGGACCTGAGGGAACGGCAGGAAATTGTGCCAGGGAGATTTAGTTTGGATATTAGGAAAACGTTCTTCACCCAGAGGATGGTGGAGCACTGGAACAGGCTTCCCAGGGAAGCAGTCATGACCTCAAGCCTGACAGTATTCAAGAAGCAATTGGACAACGCTCTCAGACACATGGTGTGAAGAAGTCAGCCTCTTTCATGAATTACATGGTTTTCACGTAGCTGGTGTGGGAAGATTTACGTTCATTGCTGATTGCTGTTTCAGCTCCATGAAGCCTGCTCCAAAAACCCAACAGTGTACAATGGTATAAATCACCTGTCCAGAAATGAGGCCAGCCTAAGTTTAAAGCTTCCAACTACATGGATCTTCTTGCCTGTAGCTTCTCATCTCTGCCCAACTACCATGGTTCACACTCAATCAGTTGCACTGACACAATCATATTTTTGCAACCACAGTGTAAATCTGATCCTTGAAAAGCTCCAGTGAAAAAAATTGCCTTAGAAATGTAAAAAGGTGAACATTTCATGAATTCCACGTGTAGCACTGTAGTACAGTAAATATGACTTTTCGCCATTCTAGCAAAACCAAGGGCTCTGCCCTGAGCTGAGAACGCAGGTCTCAGGCCTGGCTTGGCCAGAGCTGGGTTGTACTTCTTTCAGAACCTTCCTTGGGGCCAAGTGTCTCTTGTGTCCCCTGCCTGAACTTCAGCTTTGCCAGTGCCTCTGTGGGAAGGGTCTGGCAAATTCGGGTCACTACCTAAAAACAAGAGCCCCTGTGGGGCTGAGCCTGAGAAGGCTGTGGGGTCATGCTCAGCTGGGAGAAGCCAGAAGACAGCAGCCTGGGGGGAAGAAAACACATAAAAATAAATTCAAATATATCCAAGACAGAGGAGAAAGAGACTCTCACCCAGGTTGTACTCTCCTCAGCAAAGATCTTGAGACATTGATAGCTCATTGTAACAACTTACTACCAGTGCCTGAGGAAAACTGGTGCAGTTGGCCACAGATCCAGGATATTAGAAGTGAGAGTACAATACTAGTAAAACTGCTGATAAAATTAAAAAATCAAACCAACTACATAAAAATGGGAACAAAATAATTGAATCCTTTTCACGAAAGAGGAAGAACTGTGTTGAATGGCAGCATGTCTGCTCAGTAAAAGGGCCAGAAACTAACTTCTGACTGTAAACGACAAGGTCTGAAACAGTCTTGCAAAAACATCCAAAGGAGTAAGCAATCTTTATAACCTCAAGATTAATCATGGTATCTTTTAAACTAAGGCAGATTTTTTTCTAAGTCCAGTTATAAAAATACCCCAAATATTCTATGCCTCATAGAGCTATTCAGGCTTTCATCTTTTTACTAGGAAAAAAAAAGATTAAATACATTAAATTTTCATTTAAGTCTTAATTATTAGTTTACAGAATTTTCCTACTTTATATGATGACTCTGAGATATTCTTGTGATGCTAATAATTTATTGAATCCATGAAAGATTTAGAGATGTCACCAAAATACATGAAATGCAATTAAACTTTGACACTAACCATTTTGATCAAGTAAGGTCAGAGACAATACTTGCATCTATTAATATTTTATGAAGTGAACTTTTTGCCTTGTTTTCTGAATGAGAGGGTGAAACTAAAAGGACATGATATGTCAGTGTCAAATAGAATTCTTAAAAATAAAACACAAGTGAATCACCTGATGACATGAGTCAAGCAAAAGTCATTCAGGTTCAAGTTGTTGTGACAATTGTGTTAGCAACATTTTTTTTCTCTAGATACTGTCAATGTTTTATTTAAAAAAAAGAATTTGAAATACACTTTTATTTTTCAGTCTATCTGTCTTTGATTTCTACTGCAATCAATTTATGGACCCTTTCATCAACAAAATAAATAAGCAAATGTTCATTTTTAAGAAAATGAATATATTATATGAATAAATAATATAAAAATATTATAAATATATAAATATTTCTTTATAAATGGAATCAGTTTAACTTTTAAAACATTGTTTTGAAGTTTGGAATAGATATAGAATAATTAATGTTTGTCTTTTTTGCACTGCAGGATTGTCCTGAAATTAAGTTAAAAACCAAATGATAAGTACTGCATTTGGTAATTAGGAGCAGCCCAAATATAGTAAATTAAGAAATCGTAGAATTAGTAGCATCACATTTTGTTTTGTTTTGTTTGTTTGTTTTGTTGTTGTTTTTCTTTTTTGTTTTGTTTTGGTTTTACTCCAACAGGCATTTTTGTGCAGTAGAATCAAGGAATATGTTAAAAATTTGAAGTCACACCAATATGTTGTTATTCAGCATCAGAGAACTCACTCCCAAGCTACTGTCTCCATCCTTTGAGGCTAGCTCCAACATGACAGCAAAAGCAGACTGGCCAGAGAGAGTGCGGGTGGATGCTCCAGTATTTTTTGTGTTATTTTCTTGCCACATCTGAAAATATTTTTGACAATATTCCATACTGAATACTACTTAATCTCTGTGAGAATACAGCAGCATTTGGGAGGCCTCACTCAGTAAATCACAATCCATCCTAGTAATCTCAAACACATACAGTGGGAAATCTCTTGAGGAAACATCTTGTGAAGTCAGTGCCATTCTGGCTCCAAAAGCAAAATGTAGCCTAAGCAAGATGCTTTGTACACCTTTCCCCAAATGCGCTGGAAGATAACAAAGACTTACATCCAATTATGACAAAATTCTCTAGCACTTACTGAGAAACTTACTTGTGATATGTTTTTCGGTTTATATGTTTGCAGTTTTTCCTTATCCCTCTATATTCCAATCATACATTCATGCAGCATGTTGTTCTTTTTTTCATACAAGCCTCCTAAGTCTCTCATCTATTTTTTCTCTGTTTAACTATTGATATCCTCTGTTCTCAAGAGTCTTTAGAAGAAAAGGCAGCTGGGAATTTGCTGGAATTCTAAATACTAATTTTACTTTTTCTAAGACAGCTGTTTTCTGCACAGCTAACTGATTCACCAGCTTTTCAAACAGTAATAACACAACATAATATTTAAAGTCATATGTGTCATTTCTACCACATCGTATGGAAAACAGTTTAGTGAATCATTAGCAAACATTTATAAATTAGACAACACAATAAAAGGATATGGGGATAGCTGCTGACATTTGGTAGTGCCAAGAGAGAAATCTTTCTGTGCCACTTGTTCTTTCGTTACACATGCACAGATGATAGATATAAAAAACAAGCAAGCAAAACTGGTCAGTCTGTGATCAATGGTCAAAGGGAATTTTTAGAGATACTTTTGAAATTCACAATGTTGGTAAAGTATAATGGACAACCAAACAAGTGTGTGTTAAACAACGCAGATTAAATACCATACTTCATCATCATACTTGTCCAGTCTTTAATTATCTGTTACTATATTTACCATAAAGTAGAGTATGCAGACCCAGGAGATCTGAAGTCTAAGCTCACAACCTAACCAACAGTTACTCTCATTCCTAACTGCCAGGTTACCGTTGCACGGTTTCAAACTCAAGTATAAATCTTAGTGACTGTGCATGAAACACTACACAATGTGCGGTGGAAAATGTTCCTATTCGTTATAAGGCACAGTGCACATTTTCTACATAGAGAATTATGTGTCATCTCTTTCAAAGACATCAAAGGAACTAAGTGAAGCATAATTGTTTTTGTATAAATAGTACCCATCAAAGCCTTGCTAACGCCAATCACTGAAGTATTTCTAATGATCACTTCATTTGACAGTGTTATCCAAAACAAAAAGAAAGAAAAACAAATAAACAAACCTTAAAGTATGTTTTCACTCTCGATGGGGACAGTTTTCCCAGTGCTGCTAATATCCCGTAGTTTACCTTACTGAAATCACAGTTATATGAAACAAAAAGACATTGAAGTTCTAAATTCCTCACTCACCTGCTACAGCAGGGACTCTATTGAACTTGCTAGTGTGTCCCAGTACCCAAAATTATCCTAAAACCACACACCATTTCTAAGGCTGATATCTTGAGATCCAAGACCCTGTATGATGATCAGAAAACACAATTTACGGCACACAAAGAGAACACTTACTTTCCTTCATTTCTTTATGACTTCCTATTTGTCAGTTCATGGTGGTTTAAGGTTGTTTTCTCTTTCATTTACAGATATTTCAAGAATATCTGAAGTGATAAGCCAGACATACATTGCACAGAGAGACAGGTAAAACCAAAACAAAAACAAACAAACAAAAATCCAAACAAAAGCAAAACTCAGACAAAAAACACACAAAGCCAAAACCCTTGACAAATATTACCGGTATTGGTTCAAATATTTTTGCTCCTCCAGGAAAGAGAAAAATGGATTCAATTCATAACTCACAGTCATTAATATTAATTATGCTTCCTTTCCTATCTGGACATGGATCAATTAATTTATTAACTATTGAGAGAAGTACTTACTGTTCCCCTCACTTTCCATTCATTTTTTTTTCCGCATTTGAATTCCTACTCATACTACATTTGAAATACTTTTTGCCTCTACATGAGATGGGAATATGAATTTACATGAATAAACAAACAAGTAAATAAGCAAATATGATCATGGTTATGGTCTGTGTAAGAAGCAAAAAGGCTGAGAGGAGAGAGAGAGAATCGTAAGCTAAAATTATATTGCCATGACTAAAATATGCTTAACTGTCATATCTGAATGGTATGAGGGCTTACAAGAGTCATGCAAATACTCTGCCTTCTTGTGCAGTATTCAGTAGATGGTTAAACAGATGGAGTTACTGCACTGAAGAAAAAAGGCAGAGTTGTTAATATGTTCCTGTGTACGGTTTCATCTGGAAGTGATCAATTAAAGGTGTTAAAATGTGGAGGCATTACAAGATCCACAGGTTTTCAGATAGGTTATGTAAAAATAATGTCATACGAGTTTTGTTCTGTGATTTTGACAGAAACAAAGCACTGGTTGATATGAAAAAGCGAAGTGTTTTATACCTTATTTGTCGGTGTGAGGGAAACAAGTGGAAAAAGGTCCAAAACTTTTAGGGTATTATTTTCTGCATATATAGAAGAGAATCAATCCTAAATTATAGTGAGGGACTGGGACTTCCACAGAGTGATTGAAATGTAAGTCCTTACAAATAAAGAAGCTTGTTATATCTTCTAATAATTTAGTTTTCTTCAAAAGGAAATGCTAGTATGCTAACTATGCCGATATGGACGAAATCAACAAAACCAACCAACCAAATAGAACCAGTCTTTGGTTTTAAATCTTGAGGAACAAACTATGCAATGTATGACATACAAAATATGAACCCCTGTGGACAAGAAGAGCAACGTAGATGCTGTACTTCTAGAAAAGTCATCCTACAATTTTGTTGAAGTGACTGAATGAAAATTTCAGAAATTACATTTCCTGTATTCTGCCTATCTTGTTTTAAGGGATGAGGCCTGTCTCAGAGGATGGGCAAACATTCGATGATAATCCTTTTTGCTCTAGAATTAATTGATATTTAAAGAGAGTAAGGAAAAAGACAAGATTTGAGCAATATGCTTTAGGGTCACATAAATACCTATTAATCAATTGAGACATTAGATTAAGAACTCTGGGGATAAAAGGTCACAAAGGATTACATTAATTCAAGATCTTTATTTAATTTTAAATGCATTGTCAAACGTACATGTGGGACAGAGGGAATTTCCATGTAAATTCATTGGTATGTATATATAACACTGATTTTCCTTTCAGTGAAGAAAGGTGGCTTTGTGGTTTTTTTGGTTTGGTTTGGTTTGGTTTGGTTTGGTTTGGTTTGGTTTGGTTTGGTTTTGTTGTTGTTGTTGTTTGTTTGTTTGTTTTTAAATTCAATGGAATCCACAAATTCCCACTGCTTCTGCTGTTTTATTGAAGTTTTCTGTTTTCCTTTCCCTGCATATGAAGAAGGGATCCTTGTTGGCTCAGGTGTTTAATGGAAACAGATCTACTCAACTGAGCCCTTAATTAGCATCTTTACCTCACCCTAAAGCTTGTGCTCTAAATTATATAGAATGTTGAACTAGATATTCAGTATACATTTTGTAATCTTAAAAATATGAACCTATAAATCTCTTAAACTGATTTTAGTAATTATGTCCCCTGCTTATCGATACGTAGATTTATACTAGGTCGGTGGGGAGGAATGAAAACTGATTCAAGTTTATTCTTTCTTAGCATTTATGATGAATGACAGAAGTATGCACACATATTAAGTTATGCAGCTAGTTTTGATAAATACTTGAGCAGATAAGTCTTTTTACTATACTGATACTGTGTATCCTATGACAGGGTTCATAAAAGAGGCAAACTCATTTGGTGTGAATTTCTACACTGCTGAAGTTTTAGTTTTTTTCTTTTTTTAATTTAGATCCTTGATTTAAAAATTGTTACAGGATTAGCATTTGTCATAGGACTCTATTTTTATTTTCAACTGTAAATTCCCATGAATATCACTGATGCCATTTAATGAAATGAAGAGCTCGTAGCTGGATGTTTTCTGGGCATTTGCAGAAGATTACACATTTCCGATTGCATTTCAGTGGGAGACTTATGAGGCATAAAGTTTTCTTTATTTTTCCCCATGATTCCCCATAACATCTCCAGTAGATAGCACTGTGTGCAGAATAGGTGAGAAGTTAAGCCCCAAAGTATGTGTTTTATTTGTAGCTGGTGCTAAAGTAAATGATATTTCTTCTTTCTAGAGTAATGTTTATTTACCTTTTTTTTTTTTAATTTAGTTCCTTATTCCCTCACTGCTTACTTTTTCCAATTATTTGTATGTACTTCGGGTTTTTCAATTACCTCCATATTACCTATTTGAGGAGCATTGTTTTAAATACTTATTTTAACAGCACAATTTGCTTTGACAGAATGATTTGTAGAGCTGCAGCAAGCCATTCACCAGAGATTTGAAATCTTGTGCACAGGCTCTCTAATCTAGCAAGCTTTAATTCGCAAGCTTACTGCTGTTCCTCCATTAAGGTAGTGATGAAATGCAAATCGGAAATTGTTCTGCAGAGCTTCTAAGCTGCTAAAAAATTCAGAACTGCTTGATATCCTACAGTATTGTGACATTTACAACATCACCGTATCAGAGTCGTCTTTTTATTTTAATTGGGAGCAGGTAAAGAAGGGTAGGGGGAGTATTTAAGTGCATGTTAGGATGATGAAAACAGAATGAGGGAGTAGTGTCCTTAGTAGCCTCAATAGATTACTAAATTGCTTATTCACTCTCCATTCTTTTAGACCATGTATTCTCTTCACAATGGCACATTTTCAGTTACAGGTAGGGAGACAAATGCCATTCCACCTTTACCAGGAGCTTATTGGTTAAGCCACACTCTAAGAATTCAGTGCTCTGGGTTTGAACACACTGCTTTGGTTACCGACATTTGCAACCCAGCTTTCTCATTACTTAAATCACCAAAAGAGTTGCACTTAAAAGACCACTACCCTCTTCTATTACTGGGTGAAGAGTTAAAAGCATCAGCTTTACTTCAGGGAAAGAATCAGGCATATCATACTCATATATGTTACAGGGGAGGGACAAAAAATTGCAATAAAGTTAAAGCTGAATTAAAATTTTTCATTTTTGTCATGATGAGAAAATTGCTTACATTTTGTATTTCTTATTCTGCAGTTAAACTGTGATATAAGAAACAACAGACTTTTTGTGTAGGCAAGTGAAAACAAAATGATCACTGCATGTTTACAGGAAAACAAGAGTATGTCACTGGAGTCAGAGCTCCTTTGGGATGTATAAATGTGCAGGCCATTATACTTCAGGCTGAGGTCAGAGTTTTATCTGAGGTTCTGCAGATGCAGGATCTGCTCCTGATATTTATTGTATATGGCAATGGATGGCAACATTCATTATATTACAGATATGGAATTACATAAGTTCATAGAATCATAGAATAGTTTGGATTGGAAAGGACCTACCAAGGTCATCTAGTCCAATCCCTCTGCAATGAGCAAGGACATTTTCAACTAAATCAGATTACTCAGAGCCCCATCCAGCCTGGTCTTGAATGTTTCCATGGACGGAGCATCTACCACCTCTCTGAGCAGCTTGTTCCAGTGTTTCACCACCCCCATTGTAAAAAATGTCTTCCTCATATCTACCCTGAATCTCCTCTCTTCTAGTCTAAAACAATTACCCCTTGTCCTATCACAACGGGCCCAGCTAAAAAGTCTGTCCCCATCTTTCTTATAGGTCCTGTTTAAGTACTAAATGGCCACAGTAAGCTTTCCCCAGAGCCTTTTGTTCTCCAGGCTGAACAACCCCAACTCTCTCAGCCTGTCCTGAGGTGTTCCAGCAATCTGACCATTTTTGTGACCTCCTCTGGACCCTCTCCTACAGGTCCATGTCTTTCCGGCACTGAGGGGTCCAGTGCTGTATGCAGTAGTACAGGTGGGATCTCGCCAGAGCAGAGGGGCAGAATCACCTCCCTCGACCTGCTGGCCACATTCCTTTTGATGCGCTGATACGACTGGCCTTCTGATCTGCAAGAGCACATTGCTGTCTCATGTCCAATCTTTTACCCTCCAGTACACTCAAACCCTTTTCTGCAGGGCTGCTCTTGGCCCCTTCATCTCCCAGCCTGTATTGATACAGGGGAATGCCCTGACACAGGTTCAGGATCTTGCACTTGGCCTTGTTGAATCTCATGAGATTCATATATCTTGTCCTTGGAGACATGGATGATCAGAATCACTAAATCATATTCTTACTACTACTTAATGCTCACCCTTCCCATACCTCTATTACCATGTTTTAAAGACATTGGAAACAATATTTTTCAAGAGCTCTAAAGTTAAATGCTGCTTTAAAATTCTATAAACAAAAACCTATATGTACTTAATTACTATGTTTATTAGTATACTTAATTGTTATTTTTACTTGTCAAAGACCTCTAAAGACCTGTACTTCCTTCGTCACATTCTAATTAATGTTGACAACTAATACAAACTGCTGTCACTACTATTATTGTTACAAAGTCTGCATAGCTTTTAGCTGACTGTCCTTTAACCAACCTTATTGATGATAAACTACATTTATATGATGTTCTGCATAAAAGGATTAATTACTTACTATTCCAGATTGTCTCATTAAATGTCATAACAGCTCTCACTTTTCCCCTCCATAGCATCATGTGGAGATTAAAAAATGAAATTCAGAAGAAAATCCAAAAGAACTCTATTGTCTGAGCAGTTTGAATAGTATGAATTAGAGACATATAGAGACTCCAAATTAAAAGAGTATTAATGGAGTTTATTTGTACAGATTCCCTAAATTATAAGAGTATCTCTGTAATAAAGTTTGTAATGAAGTTTGTAATGTATATACTTTTGCATTATTTATGCTGACTTTTTATGTCATTATAGGTGTTTCCTGAGAGGTTTTAGGTGTGATTTATGAGAATATACTAGAGTGTAAGAATCAACTGATGAAGTTGCAACTGTAAATTGCTTTCTTGTAATGAGGATATATGCCTTTGTCTACAATGGAGTCAAAAATTAGGAAAAAACAAGTCTTACTTATTTTTTACAATGAAACTTAGAGACAGAGATCTAGAATGATTTCTTTTACAAACACTTGAAATTCTTCATTCTTTGATGTCAAAAGCATCTATTCTGTAAAATAATTTCCAGGATGTACTTGTCATGAAAAAATAATGTTTCTACTTCCCTAAAAAAAATTGTTTAGTTACTTAAGGGATTAAAAAAATTATGCTTGAGTCAAAAAGTAGTAAATTAAAATGCAAGTCTTTTGTTTCATTGCTATTTAACACGTAAAATGTTTAACACACCAATATACTAAGGTACTTTTATCAGTTTTAAGGTAAGAAACCAACAAAATATTCATAGTAATTATTTTACTTAATATAAATATTTTCAGTAATCGACCACCTCACCTTTCCATTGTCCCAGACTGCTGCTGCTACTGCTGACCCTGGTCTCTTTCAAACAGAGAGCTTGTCACAAAAAAGACTGTGGCGACCCAGACAGAGGTTCTGTCCCAAACCGTGGCTGTTCAGGTCTCCAGCTGCAGGGAGTGGCAGACCCTGCTGCTGCCAGGAGAGGGAGGCAGCATTCCACATATGTAAGGTGCAAGCAGGTGGAATATCTGGTCAACATAGTGGTGAAACTTAAGGAGTAGGTCGAGAGACTGAGGACCATCAGGGAGGAAGAATTTATAGATCATGGAAGGAGGGGCTGGCCACTTGGGGAGAATATAAGGCTGTTGTCAGAGGGTGTAGGGACGCAACTAGGAAAGCTAAGGCCTCCTTAGAATTAAACCTGGTGAGAGGGGTCAAGGACAACAGGAAGAGCTTTTTCAAATACGTGGCAGGTAAAACTAACACCAGAGGCAATGTAGGTCCACTGACAAACGAGGTGGGTGCCCTGGTGACAGAAGATATAGAGAAGGCAGAGTTACTGAATGCCTTCTTTGTCTCTCTCTACCCTGCTGGAGGCTGTCCTGGGGAGCCCTGTACCCCTGAGACCCCAGAGGAAGACAGGACAATGGAGGAGTTTGCCTCAGTTGATGAGGACTGGGTTAGGGAGCAATTAGGCAATCTGAACATCCAAAAATCCATGGGTCCGGATGGGATGCAGCCGCGGGTGCCGAGGGACCTGGCTGAGGTCATTGCCGGACCGCTCTCCATCATCTTTGCCAAGTCTTGGGAAACTGGAGAGGTGCCTGAGGACTGGAGGAAAGCATATGTCACTCTGGTCTTCAAAAGGGCAAGAAGGAGGACCCGGGTAACTATAGACTGGTCAGCCCCACCTCCATCCCTGGGAAACTGATGTAACAACTTATCTTTGGTGTCATCTCAAGGCATATCAGGGATAAGAGAGTCATTAGGGGCAGTCAACATGGCTTCACCAAGGGAAGTTGTGCTTGATCAACCTCATAGCCTTTTATGAGGACGCAGCAAGATGGATGAATGATGGCAGAGCAGTGGATGTGGTCTACCTTGACTTCAGTAAGGCATTTGACACAGTCTCGCACAGCATCCTTGCTGCTAAACTGAGGAAGTATGGATTGGAGGATCAGGTAGTGAGGTGGACTGCGAACTGGCTGAAGGGAAGAAGCCAGAGAGTCGTGATCAATGGGGCAGAGTCTAGTTGGAGGCCTGTATCTAGTGGAGTGCCTCAGGGGTAAGTGCTGGGGCCTATATTATTCAATATATTCATCAACAATTTGGATGAGGGAATAGAGTGTACTATCAGCAAGTTTGCTGATGACACCAAGCTGGGAGGATTGGCTGACATGCCAGAAGACTGTGCTGCCATCCAGCAAGACCTGGACAGGCTGGAGAACTGGGCAGGCAAAAATTTAATGAAATACAACAAGGGCAAATGTTCTTGCATCTGGGCAAGAACAACCCCAGGTTCCAGTATAAATTGGGGAACGACCTATTAGAGAGCAGTGTAGATGAAAGGGATTTGGGGGTCCTGGTGGACAGCAGGATGACCATGAGCCAACACTGTCTCCTTGTGGCCAGGAAGGCCAATGACATCCTGGGGTGTATTAGAAGAGGGGTGGTTAGTAGGTCGAGAGAGGTTCTCCTTCTCCTCTACTCTTCCCTGGTGAGATCACATCTGGAATATTGTGTCCAGTTCTGGACCCCTCAGTTCAAGGACAGGGAACTGCTGGAGACAATCCAGCACAGAGCCATGGAGATGATTAAGGGAGTGGAGAATCTCCCTATGAGGGAAGGCTGAGGGAGCTGGGTCTCTTTAGCTCGGAGAAAAGGAGACTGAAGGGTGACCTCATGAATGTTTATAAATATGTAACAGCTGAGTGACACGAGGATGGAGCCAGGCTCTTCTTGGTTACAACCAATGATAGGATAAGGGGTAATGGGTACCAACTGGAACACAGGAGTTTCCACTGAAATACAAAAAGAAACTTCTTCTCGGTGAGGGTAACAGAACTCTGGAACAGGCTGCCCAGGGAGGTTGTGGAGTTTCGTTCTCTGGTGGCATTCAAAACCCACCTGGACGCCTTCCTGTGTAACCTCATCTGGGTGTTCCTGCTCTGCCGGGGGGATGGGACAGATGATCTTTTGAGGTTTCTTCCAATCCCTAACATTCTGTGATTAACAGTGATGTATCTCAGGATGTGGACCTTTGAAGCAACAGTAGTGAATTTAGTGTATTTGAGCAAAATTATAAAAGTACAGTTCTTGCAACAGTCTATAATGATGCAGGTAATTTTCTGTGTGGAAAAATGACAAATGAACCCAACATATAGTACAGGGAACCAAGACGCTGTGTAGACAGGCTTAACCTTAGTAGACCTAAAGTTGTTCTTCCTATGATTTATATAGTCTTGCTTGCTTTTTTTTTTTTTTTTTCCCCTATACTGAGAACTCTCATCTATATTTTCAGTAGCAAGAGAATTCATTTGAGGGAAAGGGATTTTGCAGATTCTCTTGTTCTGTCACTTTCTCAAACATAGATCAGTATTAACAAATTCTTAAACACTAGGAGGTCTCTGATTTAGGCATTTTATAGATTTCTTGGTTCTTCTTCATCTCTCTCATACCATAGCCAGACATGGCATTAAGACTTTATAAAAGTTTGTTTATTTTATTTGAAATTGTTTTGAAAAAAATGATCCTGATCTAGTAATAAAATTATGTCTTGGTAGATTTCTAATCACATTTATTTGTAACTTTCTTGTTTTATCTTCTGGCTAATTACCTATCTGGAGTAGGTAGTTAGGTGACCAAAGAAATGTGTTTTCATACTTAATGGTACCCCAGTTGAGAGAAATAAAGATAATAGCTGTGTAACACTTTAGAGATGAGACACTGTTTCCAAGTAGAGATTCTGACAGCAAGTAGAGGAATGAGAAAAAACTATAGGTTTTTCTTTACAGTTAATTAAACATGTAAAAGGTTTTGTTTTATTTTCTTGATTTTGTCTTAGGAAAATCAATACAGCCGTGTGATGAAAAGCTGTTCACTGTTATATTTGTATATTTGCTCCTCCCTTCCACTCTTCTGTATGAAATGTGACCATATTTTTCATTATCTGTTTCAGGTCCTTAGGCTTCTGAATAGCTTTCTGATACAACAATTAAGAGTCAATTTAAATATAAATATCAGGCTATCTCCAGTTCTGGCTAGAATAATTGATTTAATTCCCTAATGACAGAAGAATTTAGTAATAGGACCTAAGTAGGAATGCAGGCAACCATGTGAAACCATGTGCCAAACTGATATTTTAGCAACTCTGATAACTTATTAGGATGATGGCCACAGGATGTCACAGGGCTGAATGATAAATCTTCAGTCTGCTGCTTTCCTCCTTCTTCTTTAAAATTATTTTTCTATTGCAAAATTAATTGGTATTTGTGTTGACAGTGTCTTCTTTAGTAGTGTTTAAACTGAGAAGCTCACAATGCTACTAAATGTTGTGAAAAAGTGAAGCAAATCATCTTGCACAATCAACAGGCAGCTAAAGAAGGCTGGAATCCATTTTGCATAGCACTAACCCAAGTCTGACGCGTCATTTAACGTCATTCATGGCAGGACACAGCACTTAAGTACTGCATAGGCCTATAGACAGGGAAAATTTCACAAAGGAGGAGTATATTGGAAAAGTAGGTTCAGAATTGCAGACCTAAAATCACAAAATGCCAATAGGGGTAGAACAAATATATCTGAAGGCTGAAATAAATTTCTGTCTGCCATGACAGTTTTGGAGATGAAAGGTAGAATCACAAAGTAGTCATGAATCTTCTGTAACACATTCATGGTCATATATGTTTTCAAGTGATTAAAGAGAGTCAGGAGATTTTAATAGAAAAATCAGTGCCAGTCATGCATATAGGTTAGATATTATGTTTTCAAATGAACAGAGAAATTCTTGAAATGGTGTAATGGCTGTGCAGTTCTCCCCCATTTCTCTCAGTAGTAATTTTACCCAATTTTAGAGGAGCGAAAAATGGTATCTTACCTACTTCCTGAAAAATATCACTAATATAACGCAACCTTAACAGAAGATGCTGTTTTTTCCCTCATCCTTGTAGTGTGCTAAATATTGACAGAACTGTAGAGATTTCAGTTGGTAACCTTCAACTTGCATATACTTCACCGTACTCTCTTACTCTGGATCTTGTTCCAGAAAACTACTACAGATGGGGTATTTTTCTGTTTTTCTATGCCTTCAACAAAAGACACAGGTTTTTCAGATTGTCTTGAGTATCAAACAAGCTGGGAATGCACCCTGGTAGCAGTGGTGCAGCTCTATCCAACTTTAGGTTCTTGAAACAAACTATATATTAATTGTTTGTAGTGCTTATAATATGGAAGAAAAAGCTCTACCTAAAATAAAGACAGTGTAACTCCTGGACAACACTGAAAATCAGGATCAGAACTCTTAAAAGGATTTGTTAAGCAGTATCTGAAGGAAATATACGTTGCAGAACTATGTTGCTGTTGTTGTTCTTCTGTATACTATGATTCCTAGTGATTTTCCACTGTGCCTAAGGAATCTGGTTTTGGAAAAACAAATTACTTCAAAAATTAGCATAGATGAGGTGTTTTGAAAATTAGACTCTCAGGTAGGGAAATAGGGTGGATACTTCATAAATGAGATGTGTACCCTCCCTGAAGCATTTCTGTCCCGGAACTCATTTGCAGGTTTGCAAGAAGCTTTGTGTAGGGGGAGCACACATTGTTTCTGCTGCAAGAAGAAAACAGGCACTGGCTTGTGTGCAAGTAGTTCTCATTAATGAATAATTGCTAAATGTATATTCCAAGCTCCCTCCTTCCACCCCAAACTCCACAAAACTGAAAAAATTATCTGAAGAAATATGAGTTTCTCTTAACACTCTATCTCTAGACAATTGTGACATTTTAATTGCTGAGAGGAAAAATAACCTCATAAAATAGTGATTAGGGTACTTTTAATACTAAAAGTAATAGAATAAATTTGTTATTAAGTGCATACTTTCATGTACCTTTTGAAGAGAAATAAAAAATTACAATTGGATCTGGTGATCCCTGTGTGCATTAAACAGACATTTGTATTAGTAAAAGAGATACTTAATGTATCCAAAATATCTGAAGTTGTTTGAGATATGAATTCTTTATCAGATAGTATAATGGTGGTACAAGAATTTTCTCTGAGTAGTAGAAAAGCTAAAATTTCCAAAGAAATAAACTCTATCATTTATGATGAGTGAGACAGTTCTAAATAAACTGCATAATTCAAAATGTGAATAAAAGACCTGGAGACTTAACCTTACTAAATTATCAAATTCTGTCTTCAGATACGTGAACTTTGAAGGAATGCTCATGGGCAGAGTCTAGGCCCTGATGTACATAGTACAAATTTAGCAAATATATTATTGAACTTCTGTCTTTGTAGAGAGATTTCAAAGTCATGTGTGTTAACTATATTGCATGGGGAACAGGCCTTTGTAAAAGAACTCAAGAGAACCGAAAGCAATTCGCTGTTGGAGGTAATCATAGTTCTGAGCATTTCTGACAGTTTAAAGTCACATGACTGAAATAATTTATTAACATACAACTTATAGTAACATTGATGAAAATAATTTGCATGTGGAATTATATGGAGAGTTGCTGGTGCTCTGATATTGAGGTTATTCAATTTTCCAGTACAACCTGCCATTTTCAGTTGTGTATCATAATGCCACACTTCAAAAGTGTGAATTAAATAAATTGATAGTTCGCTTAAATATTATTGTTATTATTATTATTTTAGAGTTCAGCAAAACTGTAAGGGATTTTAATTTTGTTATGTTCGGGTGAGCAAGTTTAGCAACAAGTCCTGTAGGTAGTTTTACATGGTTTGTTTGTTTTTCAATTACTTTTTCTAAAAAGTCTCTTTTAGAAAGTGTATCATATGTGGCAGGCAAAGTTCTGGGGTCCAAATGATGCCTTACTAGATATTCTTCACCATTTATCTTCATTTAAATAACTGGAAATTGCTATTTGGGGGGGGGGGGGTGGGGGGTGGGAGGTGGGGGGAAGACAAGTCAAGATCACCCAAAACCAGAAACGCAACCAAAAAAACACACAAGGGGACAGGTACTCTTCTGTATTGAGTATGAGGAGTGCTTAAAGTGCTTCAACACTGATTTTTGAGGTGCGTGTCCAGTTTCCTCATCAACCTGAGAGGAATTAAGACCCATATCCTGGGAAAATGCTTTAGGCAAAAAGATTTGTGTAGGCAACAAGGAAGGAAGAAGAATTAATATCTCTCTTTGAAACTCTTCCATCGTACACTGAAAATTACCATGATTTTTTAGTCTATTGTGTATACCATTCAATAAATGGAGGTTTATAGGTTCCAATCCCCAGTTCAAAGCCTGGTCCTGTAGTCTGGTGAATTATCTTCTTCATATACATTCTTTTTCATACACATAGCCAGTTACTGAAGCCCAGATATATTTCTTAGTTTTTGCCAGAGTAACAGCAACTGGTAGTAAATCCCCCCTGATACTGAGGAAAAGAGAATGTAGGTTTCATCCAAGATAATTGTAAATCCTATGACAGCCATTGAGTATAAAGGAAGTAGGAAAATCTATTTCCATCTGAAATCTACAAGGAACTGGTAGTTGTCATTACAGGACTCTAGGAATGATAAGGGAGAGAACAGGCAAGTGAGGTTTCATGATTTCAGCCTTGGGCACTCAGACATATTAGTCTGAGGGATTTAAATACTTATTTTGCTGATAAGTCCTACTTTAACTTCCTAAATAATGGTTCCAGATAAACAGTTAGAAATGTCTCATCAGTTTCAATGGGAATAAAGTATCCAGATTCCTGCCTGTGCTGGGACGACCATGAGTTTCTGGATTCTTTCTTCTTCCCTTGTGGAGGAGCTCTGCTTTTGCTTCTCCCTAACATGCTTGTTGTGGGCCTCAGTGAAGTCATTAAGTCATTTGCCTCTGAAATGGAAATCAGAATGAAAATGTGATTGTAATATCATGATACACATTTTCATTACGCTTCTCATCTGAACCTATGTATTCACTTGTTCGTAACATCCATTCACAGCAAATGAAGTCAGGCTAGTTAGGTGCTCCTCTTTTGATCTCCAGTATCTTATATTTTAATTAATATAGTGGTGTTACTCAAAGGCTCTGGGTGTACTTGAAGATGCTCATTACCTTGCAATCGTTAGCATTAGCAGAGGTTCACTTGTTTGAAGAGCTGAAAAGCTTTATTGACAGATGGTAATGCCATTAAGACTTTCATTTAAAAAAAAAATGCATGCAGTCAATGTGTTTTAGCAATTCAGTATATCAATCAAACCTATGAGCAAATTCAGGTTCAGCTGAAATAACACTACCTTTAGAGCACAAATTCTTCTTTTAAATGTAAAGAAACCAAAAGAAAGGTCTTCATAGAGATCTATGCAGTGATTTAAGGAGAGCTTTTATGTTGCGATGGTGTTTTACATAACACGTATTCTTACCAAGATGAAGAAATAAGAAGGGTTGTTTGTTTTTTATTGTATTGTATTTTTTTTTTTTCATTTTAATTCCCTACTTGAGACCAAGTTAATATTTCTAGTGTTGTGTAGTGTGATTTTGACATGGCACAATACTGTGCGGTAAGAATTGTGCAATCTGTGATAGACATAAGTAGGTATTAGACAAGATCTTATGATGCTAGCTGACTCTTATTATTTTATGATACTATATACTTATATCATGGTACTAGTATATTATTTCTTACCATGGATTCTTTCTTTGATAGAAATACTGCAAGGTGTACTTCAGCCTGCCTTCTGCTATTAAAAGCATTGAAATGATCACACATTTAACCAAGCAAGAAAACATAATTTGTTTAAAAAAGTCATTCTGAAATTTATTCTGTTGAGATTTTACTGGTTTAATTTTGATTTGATTCTCTTACCCTTTTGGTTTACCATGCAGAAACGTGAATATATGAACACCAACTTTTAGTTGGTAGTATTGGAGGCCTCCAATACAACTGATTTCATTCATCCTGCTGGAAATTATGTGGTAAGTCTTCTGGCATAACATTTTCTCATACATAATGGCAGGATTAAAAGAATCGTAAGACACTTGTCTAAGTAGAATTATCCATCATATTTGAAAAAAAAGAAAAAGGAAATGTGGATATCCCATGGAAATTGACTCAGCTATTAGCAGTTTCCTGTTACTGTGGTTATTGTGTAACAATTTCCTATAAAGATAAAATATACATGTCCTAAAAGTTACATTTGTGAAGAATTAAGTTATTTTTCACCATGTTCATGGAACAGTTTAATAATGTATATAGATTTTTCATCTTTTATTAATCGATAATAACAAATTTATTTTACTTTGTTCTTGACATTCTTTCATATCTAAGAATTTGGAACACAAGTTAAATTCTCAGAGTAACTAGTTACGCTTTCAACTATCTTTTATTATTTATCCACAGGAAAAAAAGCCTATTCATGTTTAAATTGTTGAGAAGCTTAAATTACATTTGTTTGCTCTACAGTATATTAAATTTTCAATATTTTAGTCTCATTTAAAGATATGGAACAAGTGGATTAATTATAATCCAGCCACTCAGGCAGTATCTCTTTCACAGTCCTTGTAACATACTCTAACATACTGCATTTATCTTGAGACACAAGGCAAAGCCTATGTTCACATTTGCTACTGCACATTATTTTGCCTGAAACATGACATCACGTTTTAAAAGTATCAGGTATCACTCTTCTTATTTCATTATATCACTGTGAAAAGTGGTTTAGGAGAAAAATGTCTATTGTGCTTATATCTTAGACCTCATTAAAAAAAAAAACACAAAAGAAACAACAACAGAATTGTATGAAAATATTTACAAACATACTTTTATTTGTCCTGAAAGTATTTAATTTTTGAAACTTTTGAAATGTGTTGTGACAGAAAGATGGTACTATTTCCTTTTAAATAACTCAGGCACTTCACAGGAAAAATAAAATGTCATGAACTGCTAGTAACTTTACAGAATCAATATTTTTCAAGCAGCTTCGCAGTTCCATGTCATAATAGTGTATTCCACTGTATTCTACCACCTGAAAGTTCCATCTCTATATCTGTGAAAAGATGAGAACATCTTCATCTAACACTGCAGTCACCATACTGTTGAATTATGAATTTTGCTTTGAAACACATAAACTGCTAACTCTGCATGTGTGAGTGACATTAACCAAAATCTACATTCAAGTTTCACTCAGGTTCACTAATAAATGAATAAATAGTAGGAAGGAATAAAGGAGGAAGACTAATGGAAGAACTGTGGGTCAGGAATGGATTTCAAAGCACTTACTTGCAATTTATAAGATAGCATACATTTGAGAATGTATGGAAAGTCCTTGTCTGATTTTTCAATTGTCAGTGTAATTGTGGTTTAAATGTGGGAATAATATTATGCATAAAGACTTCCAAATCAGCAACGCAGTCTAGAGAGAGAGCAATTATAGCTTCAAATTTTAGTTTAGAAATGTGACTGCCACTGCTTAGTCACATGGAGCTATTGAAATATCTATAAAAAGCTATGAACTAAGTTCCCTAAAATAATCTTGGAAAAAAAAAAAAGTTATTTTTTTAAAGATGCAAACAAGCAAGCAAGATTAAAACATTCCTCACCTGCAGTATATTTTGTAGGTCACTGTGCAGGGATTCCACTGAAATACATTTTTTTTTGCTTACACTGGAATTATGGAGCATGGCACTTTCTTTACTGCCACTTCTGTTTTTTATGAATATTTTATCTAAGGTAAATTATATAAATAAGGGATTGAGTTCTGAGTCTTATACCTTCCAGAAGGAAAAAAAATGCTGATCCTCGTATTTTTTCTTTGTTCAAGGAATTTCCTTTCTTTCAGCAGAGGGTCATAGCCTTTTGAAAAGGATCTTTTTAATTCCTTCCTACTTTCCTCATTTCCGTTATTGTCTACAACTTGATGATTACAACACACTTCTGGAAAGCAGCAGATGTGGGTTCAAATCCTGGCAGACTAAAGTGAGAATAAAATAAAGTCTTGCACCTCCTGGAAAAGTGCAATATCCATTATGCTATTATGAAAATAAGCTGGTGGTAGGAGTTATATATGGAAAGAAAGCAGCAGATACTACAGTATTGCGTGAAGTGCCTGATCTTGTTACTATGTGTTAGGGATTCTCAGAAAAATACTAAATGATCAAGCCCCTGAGGGGACTTGCACATAGAAGTGCTAGTTTCTGAATTCTAGTCAGGCACAGACATTTATATGACAATACATATCTCAGCAATCTCCAATTTGAGGGACTTATAGTCATATTCAGGGCAAGAAGTTTTGAGTACTTTAGGACTGCTTAAAAATAAGATTTAAAAAGTAGATTAAAATAAGCTGTTATGAAATGCAGATGTCTTTAACCTCAGGTAGATGTTTGAGTTTTCAGGATCTCAGCTTTTGACACAGAATACTATATGCTATCTAGGTGATTGCGCATCTGTTTACACTGGAAGAGGGGAAAGGGGGCAGGTGGGGTTAAATTTGTACCATTGTTTTATTGTGGAATCACACTTAAATTGCTTGCAGAAATTTTTCCTGAAGATAGATAAACTTTCAGATTTCACAACCCAACTTTCAGCTTAAAATTGTGTATTTGTGCATACATTTGTGTTTATTT
The DNA here is from genome assembly GCF_037038585.1 of Patagioenas fasciata. Taxonomy (NCBI): domain Eukaryota; kingdom Metazoa; phylum Chordata; class Aves; order Columbiformes; family Columbidae; genus Patagioenas; species Patagioenas fasciata. Next base: position 196,595,058 of record NC_092520.1, on the reverse strand, counting down.
TATTAATTTTAGTGGCTAATCAAGCAAATATTCACCTAAAGAAACATATTAGTACAATTAGTAAAAAACAGACAGATCAATTTTAATTGAGGTCACAGTGAAGATGGAGCCACTAAGTTTGTTTTCAAACATCTAAATCTTGAGATAAACCAGGTAATCACTGAATTATGGGTTCACCTGAGATTACATTTTATACTAAGCTTGCTTTAGGAAATAGAATTCAGTCTTTAAAACTGGGGACCAAGCAATTCCAGTCACTGCAGTTGCAACTTCGTACTGGAGAAAATGCAGAGAAATAAACAACATGTATATGTTCTCCATTTAAGTGTTCTGAGCTAAGCTACTCAGAAAATGTTTTAGATTCTTAATCAATGGAGATGTCTACTCTTTCTAGACACATTAGTAATTAAAAATATTATTTCCTTCTGAAATATTTATTTCAAGTAATATATTTTTCAATCCTGCGTTGATTGATTTATTTATTGGCAGATGTCCTTATTTTGGAAAACTACAAATGGTGTTTTCCTCCTACATACCTGCATTTGAGCATAGCTACACAGAAAATAAACTTGATTAATGTAAAGTTTAATATTCAATGCTTTGTTTCTAAAAAGAACTTGACCTCAGCTTGTTGATGTTGAAAATTTATGGATGGAAGTTTGATTAGAACTCCTAGAAATTGTTTTTGGTAACAGCCAGATTATTGTTAACAACAAGGCAAGTCTTTCATCTATTCTCCTCTGGATGTTATGCCAAAAGAGGGAAGAAGCACACAACCATTGTCATGGGGACCCTGGACAGGGTTGTTACCAGAAAAGACTCACATCATGCAGCAATGTGTCATCTCCAGTTTATAGACTCAGCAGGAGAGGGAATAGGCATAGTAGGGTAATAAACATTCCTGTTCCCTAATGTACAAGCACACATGCAAATCAGAGCTCCAGCTCCACCAGATCAGTTTAGCCCAGTAGAACTTGAAGATGTTCCTGCTCATTGCATGATGGTTGGACCAGGTGACCTTTAAGGTTCCTTCCAACCCAAAGTATTCTATGAATCTATGAACCGAGCTCAGAAGAGTGGGACATTGCACTTCTGAGGTATCAGTTCTGCAGTTGACAGTTCAGCACCTGAACATAGCAGTTCATCCTCAGGGTCCAGCTTCCACGCATATTCCTGAATTCTGCCTCCCTCTTTTGAACTATTTATTAGCCCTTTTTAATTATCTACTGGTTTCTGCAGTAGTTTATCAGCATAAGATATGGATGACTCTGTAGTTATGTATCCCCAGGCCAAGCTACCACCACCACAGTGGTTTTTATCACCCTCTGGCTTCCACCAAAAATGTCACAAAAAAGAAAATGTTACCTTTGTTATTCAGATCTTTTGAGGTTAATCTGATTGGTATGAGCTCAGCAGCTGCAGTCCTTCATTTGTGTGGCAGCCCCAGGGAGGCTGCACTCAGGGCTACTACTGTCCAGAGAGATCCCTTTCGTTATCCCAATGAGAAATACAGGTCTAACCTTTCAAGGTTTAGAGAGATCAGGCTATAAACTGTCTGTTGATAGTTTTACTTAATAGAATGTATGTGTGATCTGGGTAAAGAGTATCATAAACAGCAAAATGTTGACTACTTCTACCAGCAGTCCCCTAAACTACATGAGAGACAATCCCTGATGGAACACAGGTAATGTAATTCTGTTTTTCTTGCTATGTGTCACGACAATCCAAAATTATAGCTGATCCTCTCTATTTCACAGGAAAACTAATTATTCAATACTTGAAAATGCCCACTGTGGTCCCACCAGGGCAGAGGAGAGGGGAAGGAGAACCTCTCTCGACCTACTAATCACACCCCTTCTAACACACCCCAGGATGTCATTGGCCTTCCTTGCCACAAGGAGACAGTGTTGGCTTATGGTCATCCGGTTGTCCACCAGGACCCCCAGGTCCGTTTCCCCTACACTGCTCTCTAATATGTAATTTCCCAACCTATACTGGAACCTATTATAGCTATTGATGGTTGCCAATATATCGCTCGTAGTAGGACTTTTGCTGTTAATGTGTTGATAAGTTCTGTTATACTTTTGCCAAGTCACCATTCGCTGTAACCAATATTCCAACAAGTACTTTTAGTAAAACTCACAATTGAATTGGACCCCGGAGGTGATTGTCTGTCATTCACTTCACATAACTATGCAGAATTAACCCAGAGTTAACTCTCATCTGTTGAGTCAGGGCGCATGTCGCGTCTAGAGTTAACTCATCCCTCATCCCATCTGTTGGGACGGGACAATTCCCCTCAGACTACGGGATGAAGCTTCCTTCCCATCTGTTAGGAAGATCAGAAGTGGGTAGTAGTCTGGGGGTGGCACCAGGTTGGGGAGTGCTCTGGTGATATCCCTGATCCGGGTTCCAGGTAGACTACATACTTTTCTATGATAAGGGTCAAATCTGCATTATTGGACCCTCTGTCCCTCTCAGAAGGGAATCACCTACTACAATTACCATTCTTTCTTATCGAAGGCAATCTTGAGGTGTGGAGTTAACTGCCTCTTCCTATGTCACCTTGTAGATGGGCCTTGCACCACATCCTCACCTACTTCTTCTTCGAGATCCAGGGCCTCAAACCTATTGCGGAGGGACACCTGCAGAGGAGGGTTGCCCATGATGCTGAACTGGAACTTGCTTCCAACCCTCCTCACCTGTTTGGTCCCCTGCCTCTGCTCAACAGCGACAGGGCAGGGGTTGTACTGGGTCTCCTCCCTCTGCCCAACAAGGCAGGTGGTCCATCACCTTTTGGGGGGTGTCCCCCTGGGGCCTTTCTGACTGACATGTCAGAGAGTTACTCCACAAATCAATCTCCTTCTCACACTCCCTGATGCTCCTCAGTCTCTTGACCTCCTCCTTAAGTTTCACCACCATATGGAGATCTTCCACCTGCTCACATCTCACACAGGTGGAATGCCTGCCTCCCTCTCCCAGCGACAGCAGGCTCTCCACTCCTGCAGCTGGTAACCTGAACAGCCACAGTTCGGGGCAGGCCCTACGTCTGTACTTGATCAGTACAGATAAACAGTGCCAGTGCCATGGCCATCTGCATAGGATTAACAGATTTTTGTAGCTCAATAAGATTTAATGAAATCCCACATGAAAGACAAAATTCCTATTGATTCTGAGGATGTGTGTGTGGGCAGGGAAGTCATGTGAAGAAAAAGCTGAAGTTATGACAGCTTTTTGTCAAGGTATTTCTATGGTAATTCAAGGTAGTTCTATGAAACTTTACTTTAGGGATCTGTGTCCAAACTGCGTACAAAACATATCAAACCTTATGGATTTATCTGCAAAATGCAGACTTATTTGAAGGGGAAGAGGGGGGAAAAAATTAAAAAAGAAGATTATGTGTTTCTTCCATCTGAAGGTAAGACACTTTCCTGAAACACAGTACATCTAGATTCTGTATGTGTTCCAGCAAACACTACGTCATGAAAGAGCTTCAGATAAGAGGAACGTGAGTTCCTCCAGCCTCCCACGTATTTGCCAGTACTCACAGGACACAAGTAGCCAGGAGTTAGGGCAAACTTGTCAGTCATGCAGCCCGTTAGTGATGTGAATGTGAACACATGTACAGGGGAAAACCTTTGGTTTTCGTGTCTTACTTGAAGGCTACATTCTTGAAGCTTTCTTACAAATGAGACCTACTATAGCAAAAGAGGCCATGTTTTCTACCCAAATTGACCAATTTCTGTCAGAAAAACTCTGCATTTATCCAATTTCTCTTTCTTTTTTTTTTTTTTTTTTTAATGTGCTTTAAATTTTTATTTGTTTTGTAAGAATAACAGATGTATCTGACAGAAGGAACACATAATTTGTAGACCAGGGAGTTAGCACACAGAACATGAAGTTGTGTCATATTTCTCATGGGTTGAGTGTTTTACAGAATCGCAGAATCATTGAATTGTTTTGGTTGAAAAAGACCTTTAAGATCATTGAGTCCAACCGTTAACCCAATACTGCCAAGTCCACCCCTTAACCATGTCCCTAAGAATCTCATCTCCACATATTTTAAACTTCCAGGGATGGTGACTCAACCACTTCCCTGGGCAGCCTGTTCCAGTGTCTGACAACCTTCTCTGGGAAGAAATTTTTCCTAATATCCAATTTAAACCTCTCCTGGTACAACTTGAGGCCATTTCCTCTTATCCTATCCAGCCTATGTCATCAAATTCTGCCTGTTAGCAGCTGCATGCCCATGGCTTTCTATTCGGATACTTGCTGTTGTGTGCAAGGGATTAAGAGCATTATTTGTGGTTGAAAATTTAGGGTTTTTTTACAGGAAAATGTATATTTAGCTAATTATTGATTAGTTTATGCAAAGAGGAACAAGCTGACTTCTGCAGCAGACAATTTCTGGTTTTGGTTGAAAGGTTTGGTATTTATTAATTTACTTTTATAAACTCGAGTCCTATTTTTACCTGAAAAAAAGGAAAAACCTTAAAACCCAGAATTCTGCAGCCTTGGGTCTGCAATTTTATTCAATAAGGGACTTTAAAATTTTGAAAAACTACTTTTAAAAGAAAAACTTCAAGAAATTGCCTTTTTCCTGACTGTATGCAGGCCAGATGCTGAAGTCTCACCAGCCTCCTGTCCCTAAGCACCTAGAGCAGACCACCATGCCCTGACCAGTTCCAGCCCTCCCATACAGCCAAGCCACCCACCTTGCTCTCTGCATGCAGACAATGTTTACCTAGTTTTAAAAATATTATTGTAACAGGGAAAAAATTGAAGTAGTATTCAACCAAATTTATATACATATATAAATACAGAGAGACTTTCTTCAGTTAGAAAACATGGAGAAATCTGTTATTACTATTAACATCATACAACTATGGACCTCGACACTGAGAGAAAAATTTGCTCAGAAACAAACATGAAATTGCTACCACTGATAAAGAAAAGGAGGTTGTAGTCTCTGTGGGATATCAGGTAGTCATTTCAGTAATCTCTTGTTTTAAATATTTAAACCTGAAGGTTTGGCTTGCTTTTCAATTTGTTTTTAAAAATGGTATTGCAATTTAAAGATCCTACTGATCGTACAAAATGCAGTGAGTAGTTTTACAGTCAAATAAAAATTCCCCAGTGGGAACATTTCCAGTGTCTGGTCCAATGCTTATTGAAATTGCTGGAAGTCAGATGTGAAAGACAGGAAATCTTCTTTGTCTTAATAGGCATTGAAGAAAGCTTTAACGAAAGGAAGAATCTTTGAGCATGATCCCATTAGGGCACTATTTCAAAGCTAAGAGAATTCTTTTGTGAATTTCACTGAGAACAACATTTAAAGAAAAATGTCTGATAGACCTTTTTAATTTGGATGCTACCTGTGTGATTTCTACAGCTTGTCAATTTGGTAGGTCACAAATTATTCTACACAAAAGTTTACCAAGCTCTCTTATTTTGTCCTTAGTTTTGAGTTAGCTCTTCTACAGTAAGATGAAATTGTCATCTTGTGTTACCTGTGTAAGATTTTCTTCCTGATTTTGATTTAATTTTCTCTATTATTACTGTTTATAAACTTTCATGAAGTAAATCACATTGGATGAAAGAGACAGTCTTGGAGAGCTGTATCCTGACTTATGCAATTGCCATGGTATTTGCCATAATTTATTTATGATAGCATTAAGAGTTTGTTTCATACCTTTCACAAATAGATTTCATTAATTATACTTTAAATTATTCTATCTTTGCACAGATCTTTCACTTCCGCTAACCAACTTTCATTCTCAAACAGCGAAACAGATTAGCTTTTTGATATAATATTAGAGGTGTCACTCCACTCTGGTAATTCAAACATCATCTGTCTTGTCGTGTTTTCAGTTTCACATAACTAATCTGCTTAGATGTTTTTGAAAATCTCTTACACGACTAATGACATATTTAGGAGACTTTTGTAAAAAAATCTCCTGATTATTCTGTAGAATCTTATACTGTCTTATACTGTAACTCTTTGATGTGCAGACTCTCTCCGGTTAAAATCATGTAAACTCCTGAGCACAAGAAGATGACTATTCTTATCGGCTTTAACATATATGATTAGAGGAAAGAAAAAACGTTTTGAGAAACAGATGCTTGAACAAGCCATAAGACTACATACTTGCAAAATCATTTTATGTGTTTAAGGAATATTTGTAAAAGCTTAATAAAATCACCTTAAGTATGTTATTGAGTAATAACACTACTCAGTCATAACACTGTACAAAGACAGAGCAGTATGAGATATCTGAAGTACTTATCTGGTATCAGTCCATTAAAAATACCAATCCATTAAAGGTATAAAAAAAGTCACTCATATTTCTTTATCGAAATAGATCAACATTTGGCTTAACTTCATCACAGAGAAAGTATTTAATGGAAGTTCTGTAACTGTTTTCAAACATTTGAGAAGCAGCTGTGTGCAAACAACAAAAGAGTATATGTCTCAGTCCATAAAGTTCTGACATTCCAATAAGAATGAATTTGATCACATTTGAGTCAGTCTTTGTTGCAATTTGTGAGGGTATTTTCAATATGCCTGCTGAGGAAGCAGGCAAAGAGCTACAAATCAAGAAGATTCCTTTTAATCTGAGGGAACTGTAGGATTTATGATTTTAACATTGACCAAGTTGGCAATAGTTTTTAATGCTTTGCAGAAGCAAAGAATATTGATCTCAGTCAAAAGCAGAACAGGAAGTTGCTATGAAAACCTCTCAGAAAATAGCACCCAGAGAAAGGAAAATGTTCTTTATTTTTTCCTGTTCTGGTGCATGAAGACTTACCAGCATGTTAATTTTCTGATTAACTCTGCTACAGAATAGTACAGGATCTTTTGAGATATACATCAAAGCTTGAACAAAGCTGACTAATTCCTGAATACCAATTTTCCCTTAAGTGTTTGATACATTTGTATCATAAAGATGAATATTTAACTATCTATTTCCACAATTAATCTCAAAATGAATAGGAATTTGTTGACAAGCAAGAAGAATTTTATCCAGAACCTCTATAACCATGACAGTGAGTTTTTACAAAGAATTGTGAATGTTTTGAATTATGCCTGATCAGCACAAATATATTTTAAATCTAAAAAGCTGTTAGATATCTGCAATAAAAATGTGAATTAAAAATGTAGAACCTAGAGGCACTTCTTAGTATATGTTACCCTTGACTTTAAAGTTTGTTTGTCAATCACATTTCCAATCTGTGGACTCCATATTCCTAGGAAAGAAGACAGTTCCATCTGCTGTTACTGTTACGGGCAAAGCATACACAGCATGTATATGAGCTAAGATTCTATTGTTAGGCTCATCAAAATTTTATCAATGAATCAAATGAAGTACCATTACTGTCATTAGTCCTATTTACAGAATCACTATTACTGACCCCAAAACTCCTTGCTCTCTTAGAAGAATGAATATTGCATATACTTTCATGCTATAACTCAAGAAGGAAATGTTATTCAACTGTAACAAAATATCAGATATGATGAGATGAAATCAACATGCTTCACTGATTTCCAGTCATATTGCTAAATGTTTTTGCTGCTTGCTGATAAACATATCTATTGGTGTTCATTGTAGAATCAATTAAAAAAAAAATACTGAAGGAAAAAAAATGAAACTCAGTTTGGTTTTCTGGACATAATGAATTTTTGACCTAGATATTTGTCTAAGAATGAGGACTTGAAATTTTACCCTAACAGAAAAGGGTATGGGAGAATCAAACTAAGATGTTTACTTTAAAGATCAGATTTACTTTGAAGATTAGAAAATGATCAGAGGTATCCACTGGGTTTATTGTACAGTCTCTATCAGCAAAGATCTCAAAAAAAAAACCAACAAAAAAACAAAACACAAACAAGCAAACAAACAAAAAAGTATTCAGCTGGACAGTAATTAACAGTAAGTTGATACCATCCTTGTCATATACTACGACACAACTCCCCCTTCTCAACTGCACTGAAAGCCTGGCATTCTGTAAAACTGAGATAGTAAAAAAAAAAAACAAAAAAACCCAAGAAAATTAGAAAAAATAGTTCAAAGGACTTTTGCAGCCACTGGATATTAAAACTCTCATCCTCAGATTTCAAAGTGTCACTATGCATATCCATGTACATACATACATTTACATATATATATATACACATATACATAGACAGATTTTGAGTTCCTCAGATGCTAGAGTCAGAAGAACTACATTTCACATGTATGTATATTCAAACAAGAGGAGGGTAGGAAAAGCTTTTTTTTTTTTTTTCCTCAATCTAAGATTACCCTGTAATTTATTTTTTTTAAGTTCTGAAGAATATCAATCAGTTTCTCATATTTCATATTCTCCGTGTCAGAATTCAGAGAAGATCTTACTTTCATGATTGCAACTAAACAGGCTTTGAATGATGAAGCATGGCATCATGTCTTGGTCTGTGTTCTTGGCCTGAAATAGTACTCTGAAAAAAAGAAAAATAATAAGAAAGATCAGAATTTGATTCTAGTGTACTTGCTTATACGAACAAAAAATTTAAAGAAATAATAATTTAGTCACCTATGTGATTAGAATTTGGACATTCAGACTATTTACCATATGGAAATATGTACACAAGGCTCATTCCCATCACTGTCTAACACTTCTTTGATATAGCATATCACTATATTTTAAGATATATAATCAAACCTGAGTATATAGTTTGTAAAATCACTTGTCTTTGACTTCTTTTTTATTTCAGTGAAAAATACATCAGAGGTTGTTTTTCTACCACAAGGACTCATACAGAAACAAACCTACTGAAGACAGTTTTTCATCACCTTTCTCAGTGTAACATTTAATATTTTTGTTGCTTGGTGTAAATCAAAATGTGAAAAAGAAGCTTGCTTTTCTTTAAAACTATATTTTTTCCTCTGCAACTTTTGACAAAAATGTCAAGTTGGACAGTGTCCTTGATGCTATCTTTCTCATCAGCTGGAAAACAAATTACGTCTTATAAAATAGTACTGACAAGTCTATTGCAATGTCAGCTTTTCTTTCTGCAGCTTCATTGTGAGACAGTTTCCCCTGAATGAAGTTTTGTTTTAAAGCGCTTTAATTTCAAGTATGGTTGGAAGTTCCTCTCTCTACAGGCTGTAGGCTCTGACAATTTTTGAGTATTTTGCATCTATTAATTAATGGGGATGAATTATAGACAATGAATTGCAGGTTGCTCTTCCTGATTCTGCAAGTCACCTTTGAAATTTTGCTTAAAAAATCAGTTAAATTTGAAAGTTTAAGGAGAACTATAAAGAACTATCACATGTAATATTTTCTTCAGTATTTCAGAAAAGTTAATCACAAATAAGTTTTGCATCAATTGTAATGATAACATGAAACATTCTAATACAAATTTTACAGTGTATATGATATATATGCATGTCTAGTTATTGTAGAATTAAAGAGAACAATGAAGTCTAATGTCAAAAAAAGGTCTTCTGAAAAACATTTAGAATACTATTTAATGACCAGTTATTAAATAGCAATAATACAATTTGTGTATATACAAAACCTTTAGAGGGAATAATTTATACCAAAGTCACATTCATATAAAATTTAATAAACTTACTAGAGACATTTCATGAAACAAATTGTTACATACTCCAGAAAGCTAATAGAATTATTGTGTTTTTTACTCATCTACATGTACACCTCTGGTGATATGTTTATAACATAGCAGATGTCTATAACAAACTTTAAAAACCTGCAAATAATTTTTGACAGGAATTTTAACATTAACTGTGGCCCACTAAATAATGCTAAATTTTACACAGAACTTTTCCACCAAACTTTTTATCGTGTATTGATATAATTCCCACCTCAGTGGAGGACAACTCTGTGCATATGGTAATGTGGTCATAATGATTTTTATATAATATGATTAAAATATCACATTTTATAAAGAGATCCTCAAAAAGACAGGTTATAGAATAACATTGAATGAGCACTGTGACAGCTTAAAAGATTACCCCAGTTTTAAAAATGCATTATTATTTTATAAGGCAGTCCCACTCTGTCCAACTACTAAGTAGAACAGATGTGGTGGAAGAAAGAGTTAGACAGATTGACACATTTCTGACCCTTTCTCATGTATTTCCTGAAATGAAGCTGTAATTATTATGCATGTTGCACGTTATGCTGATAAGCTGATAGAGGAGGTTGTCAAATTATACAGCACACAATCACTCACTGACACAGCAGAATAAAGAGTGGAGCAGGATTTCCAAATCTGTCTACAACACATAAGCTTCCAGACAAAACGAGCATTCTGGAAAGCCATATGTCACACTTAGGTAAATTAGACATGCATATGTTATGGACAAGAAAACACCCATTTAAAAAAAAAAAAAAAAGGAAATTAACTGTTTGTAAGTTATCAAGTGGGATCCAGATCAATCATTCTGTATAAATGAGAGAGAACCAAGAAGATATACTTTCCTGTTTCCAAAAGGACACAACCTGTTCTACTCAAGTGACTATAATTTTATATGCTTTGCTTGGCAAAAAAAAAGAAAGACATATAATGTGAAAACCCTATTATTGAATCCAAGGTAAATAGTACCTTAATAAAAAACATTAGCTGGCAAAAGTCAAAGAGAAAAATGAAGAAGTTGCCGTTGGGTGGCAGCATAGACTACCATTTTTTCAGTGATCCATACTCAGTTCTCCTTGGTTTTGGGCATTTCCTATCTTTGTAGTAACCCATTTGGAATGCTCTTCTCCTTGAGTGACATCATTAATGATGAAGATTTCTGAATATACTTTACAGAATTTTTCAGAGAAGAAATTAAAGAGAAGAAAAGAGAACTGAAGAAAATAAAGGAGAAGGAACAGACAAAGGAAAGGGAGAGTGTCTTTTTTATTAGGTGCCATTTGGTTTTGATACATGAGCCACTTCACTCTAAAAAAAATAATCAAATTCATATATGTACTACCTGGTGCTCATGAACTTTTACACTTTGAAGTGAGCAATAAAACTCATAAATCTTCTCCATTACCTTTTTTTCCCTATAACTACTTCTTATCATCTGGTAGTTCAGAATATATATCTGTATTCGACCAGTTTGCTCATCTTGGGGTGAAAATAAAAAAAGAATAGAAGAATTCATTATTCTCCTCAAGTTCTGTTGTGATGGTCCTATTCACCAGTGCATATTTTTCTTCCTATTAATACTTCCTTTCAGATGCGTTTTACTTTGATTTGGTACACCTTTGACCTGTGTCTTCAATAAGAGATGATAGAATTCGCCCCACTGTGTCTAATTGTTACCAAGCACAGCATGTAAGTAGAGACAACATAAACATACAATTTCAAATTTAGCCAATGTGTTAGGGCTAACGATTTTTCTACAAAGACCTACTGATCTTTGTCCATCAATGTTTTGAGTTTCTTTTGACTTTAATGGTCTGTGAAACTCTTGCCTTCCAGTATTTAAATTCTCATTAGATCACACTGTGAATGATTCAGATTAAATACAGAACCACTAGTAAGCCCTGCAGCACTTGGGATGCCCTTGAGGGTTTTAATTTTTAGTACTGGTCATATTTGGCCTTTTTTTAGTTAAGAAGTTCCTGTAAAACATCACGTGGCAGTTGTATGGGTTACACACTGGTTTAAATCCCCATTTTAAACTATATAAATTGATTATAAGTACTGCTTAAAATATGTCATACAAATATATTGTTAATGATAATTTCCTGAAGATAAAGTGTAAATAACTCCCTACATGGAATGTCAGATATTAAATGCAGCTAGTGCCAAAGTTAACTGAAAAGCTGTAGCATTGTCATTGACAATATAGTATTGCTGTTCATATCCTATTATAAAAATGCTGGACTTCTCCACTCTGAAGATTAAAAAATTTTAGCTGTAATCCAGGTCTTGTCTGACATGATATTTTGGAAGCGAAAGCTCAGAAACTTTTGTGCTTAGCAGTAATAGGATAACATGCTACAGTAGTTACAGTAATTGACAAACTCTCCTGTTGTTAGCTGCTTTTAAAAAAAAAATCCTTCTTTTTTTTTTTTTTTTTTTTTCCTGTCCTCTCCCTCTGTTTTCCACAGGGAAGATACTTGCAAAAGCATTAGATATCTCAGGAAACCAAAATAAAACAAAACACACACACAATCCTCCAAACAAACAAACAAACAAAAAACTACAGACTCCCCCAACCTCTTTCTGAGGGATAGACAGCACAACGATTTGTACAGGTAACAATACACTTCTTTGACCACAACAAAAACTTGTCTATTATTGGACCAATGTTGCAGTCAAAGCATTACTACTTAATTGACTTACAAATTTGTACATGCTGGGAAGATATTTTTTCTTGAATTATCATGTTTTTGGTCATGGTCATTCTCAGAATAACTAGTTCGGGATATCTATAGAAGCCTCAAAAAAAAAAAAAGAAAAAAAAAATATATATATATTCTCTTCCCGGAATTTTCCTATTGTCATTTTATTGGAACAGGCTTTTGAGATATTGTTTTTTTCTTTAGGTTGAAAAGAAAGATTAAAGGAAGCCCACATAAGAATTTGAAATAAGTCACTAATTGGAGTTCTACACTTAGTTTTGCTAAAGCAAACTAAAGGATGTTATCCAGTATGAAGCATATGAAGTGTGAATGGCTTTTTAGTAGAAGAGGCATATGGCTGATGGATCAAAATGAGAGATGTCACCTGAGACAGAAAGACACACCGAGTTTAATGCAGAAGTTAATGAAATCTATTAAATATGGGTACATATAATAAACCTTCATCAATATTATGCTCCATGTTCAAGAGGGAGGGAGGGAGGGAGGGAGGGAGGGAGGGAGGGAAGGAAGGAAGGAAGGAAGGAAGGAAGGAAGGAAGGAAGGAAGGAAGGAAGGAAGGAAGGAAGGAAGGAAGGAAGGAAGGAAGGAAGGACACAAGCAGCAGGAGAGTTATGTAAAGTTATGTTAAAGACAAATGATTACAAGAATCCACTGACTAAGTGAAATTTTTCATAAGAATAATGGGTAATATGTGATAGAAGAGGAGTGGACTAGCAGCCTGGAAAAAACGGAGAATTTCACTTGGACACATGCTTACTGCTCAAACTTGATCAAATGAAGAGTAATCAGAGATCGTAGTGAGCAACTGAATGATATTTTGGGCTAAGATAATGAACATAAAGACAAAAATTAAATATATGGATAAATAAAAACCCTGAAATGTGTAATTTGTGGGAGGATCACGAAAAGAAGTATCTTCTGCTTGGTTTTAAATAATATGTTGAGTCTTTGGTCTCAGAAATAAATTGTATCATTGAAGTTTCAAGTAAGAAAATAAAGTTTAAAGATATTTTTATCCCCAAATGGGAATAAGGAATCCTTTGATCATGACAAAGCTGAAAAACCCAACTGTTTCACAATTTACTATACTACTCCTTTTGCCTTAAGGTAGGACATAAAATATAGGATGAAAGAAAGTGACTACCCTTGCTTGTTACTGTGGACTAGAAGGACAAAATGTGGTGGAGTTTTTAATTTGTTTGGTTGTTTTGGTTAGAGCTTGGCTTTTTTTGCTGCACTGACTTCATCAGCAGTGCCTGGACTGTTGTCCCAAAAAAAGTAGAAAACTTTGTTGTTCACATTTCACATCCCTGTGGTTGAAAATGCAAAAAAATTTACAGACTTTGTTAATGTTTACACAGATTGGGTTTGTACAGGAAGAGGCTGAGATGTAACCAATGTGTAGAGGTGTGCTGCCTCCTGTGGTGGGATATAGTTGAGTCGACCGTAAATCTCTGTAAAACTTACACAAATGTGTGTCCAAGTAATTAAGTAAAAAATTATAGGACACCTAAAGTAGTACTAATAATCTGATTATTTCTTTCATAGCCAGTGCACTTAACATCCCGTAATCTCCACACCCATACTCCTTACCCCATAATGAAGGTAAATGTGGCACAGTAAGGAGGGAAGTTGTGAGTTATTGTTTTGCCTAGATTTCAGTTTTGTCTGTTGCCTGTTTAAGTTTCATGGAGAGAAAATATTTGACCTGCTTTTCTGTCTGTTTTTGCCATCTATTAATAAATGTTGCATCTAGAACACAGCCAGACAGATTCACACCCAACATAAGTACGCTAAAAACTAATGCTCTGTGCAAAACCACTATCTTTTCACACAGGAATTTTGTTTTCTCCAAAAGCATTTTTTCTAAGTAATCAAAATTATATTCAAGAATTTAACTTCTGTTTTCAATACTTTCAGGATTATAAAATTGCCAGCATAATTTCTAAGTATACCTTCAGGTCCACTTGAGTGTGTCTCTCCAGTGATTGCTCCAGGTCTACTGAAAGACAGACACATTTTGTAATCAAGTCCCATGATAGTCAAACATTTCTCCAGCACCTTTGCAGTTTAGAATTTTAAGAATAAGAGCTAATAGCCGTCATAATGACAGTTAACATGCCATCAATTTATAGTTTGCAAGCATCTGCCTGGTTACCTGGAGGAGTTCTCTTAATTGTCATTTAATTAAGATAAAAGCATGTTTCTTGTCTCTGTTTACTTTAAACACTCCCTGTGGGTGTAGCTACCTCTTTTTTCACATTCTTAATGAATGCCCTGGCTTTTAAAATACAGTGCAACAGTTATCTTAAAAAAAAAAAAAAAAAGTTTGCTTGTTTGTTTGTTTTAAAGAAGCAATTTTAAAGACCATTATCTTATATCTGCTATCTTAGCTGTTTTCACCTTTAGAGAGAGCTTACTCTAAGGAAGGTCCAGTGCAGGTCTGCCTTAGTGCTTTGGCTAGCTTTGAGCATTTTCACAGCAGGTTTCCAAACTAACTCTTAAAATTACGCAAGGTGATTTTCTTCCATGAATTTTACTATGAACGACTGAGGCAATACTTACTTCATGGTTTAGTTTCCCCAGGCATAAGGAGGTGGAAACTATTTTAAAGTTCTGGTAGCAATCAAGATGTCTTGACACTTTTAGTCTCAAACATCCAGGTGCATGTAACACAATGCAGGTCAGACAGATAGGCAGGTTTGAGGCAAGATTTAAATTATGACTGAGCTTGAGTCTTTTAAAATGCTGACTTAACTAATGATTTGTACAATGTTTCAATAGATGAAAATAACACAAAAATTTTTAACAGATACTGTAATCAGCTTCTGAGAAAGAATTTCAGAATTTCAAATGATAAATGCTTCAACACCTGCAAGGTGTATTATCATTTCTAGAAGAAGTGCTAGTAAAATCATTTGTTGTGATCTGAGAATACCTCGGTTTCAGATGCTACCAATTCTGTGGCACAATATGCATTAAGTTATACTGAGAAGATCATATTCATTATTTTAAGACATAAACTCTGAGAATGTATGAGGTTGTGAGAACATGCAAATATGTATATCTTGCAGGGGATTGAAAATCTTCAATTATTGAAAATGCTCAAGTTTTCAGGAAATAAATATGTGATTTCCATTACATGGATATCTCTAGTACTACAGGTTAAATTGGATCATGGAGTCATTAAACATCTGTTTAGGTATATTTCAGTCCATATGGATTCAGTCCAACACTTAACAAAAGGAAGATACAGTGCTTGAAATGAAAGCACACATTGCCTGCAAAAGCTCAGTAATTTTACATGCCAGAAATTAGCTTCACCACGTATAGCTCAATATGCATAAGTAAAACATGCAAAGATATCACAGATTGCTCTTTAGCCTCCCATAAGAAGGCTATGTCCTTCTTAAAGTCAATAGTCCTAGTAATTCAGAACAGAGTACAATTACAACTTGTGTTTCCAATATGCGAAAATCTTAGTGTAATGTACTTCTTTGGTGGGCTCCATACTACCTTTGTGTTGTAAATTTAGCTGTCCTACAAAGGTAATGAAAAGAGATTAATCTCATTTCAGGTATCTACAGTGTAAAATGTATCAGTCTTTTGACTATAAAGGCAATCTAGTCAACTAGGCAGTCACATTTATCACACTTCTAACGTGAGCATGATTACAAGGCATGTCTAGTGCTTACTGAGATATTTTTATTCTTCCAGCCAGCCTAAGACTACAGCTAAAGCACATATCAAGATTAAGACTTATCTACTTTAATTCAAGAAAATTTATCTGTCAAACAACTCTCCTACTGCATTCTTGTGATGACAGTATTACTATTATAAACACAAATTAACTTCTGAAGCTGCAATACTCACCTTCCATCAAAAATTTAGAATATATCACTATGGAAAAAGGTTCACTGTATTACTGTTATTTGGATTTTTTTTTTCATAGGTAAAATGATCAGAGGTAGTTATCCATAGATCAAGAGAATCTAACAACTTCTCGAACATTTCAGCCTTTGCCATAACTAAATGAAGAAATCATCTAAATATGAAAGTGTGGTATTAATTTTAAATGCATTTTCATTCTATCTGTTCATGGCAAGAAAAGTATGACATTACTTTGTTATTGAACAAGAAAAGGAAGAGTCATTGTTGTACATTTACCCTCATACATTTGCTTCCTCAGATTTAAAGCCAAGTACATGTCTCTCCAGATCCATTTGTCCTAAACAAAAGATGTAGTCAGTACTGGATTTTGCCATGAGAAGTCTTTATAAACAATTCAGTGGGATCTTGAGACAACTAAAGGAATCAGGGTTTGAATGTGCTGTGGGGTACAAATAAATGTTTGATGAAAGATTTGCCCTTCAGGAGCTATAACTACCCACACTGGGAATAACAATAACAATCATGATCATAAAAATTGATTGAAGAGTTGGGAAATGTGATGTTACTGCTATTAAGAACCAAAATAGTAACAGTCATAATATAATCAAATTTTACAGCAGTTATTATAATAATCACCAATAACATTTTTCTACTTCCTCATTTTTTCCTCTTCAAGTAGTATAACAGACCCCACATACACAATTCAACTCAATTTAAAAGCTTAATTTGAATCTTCTGTCTTGTAAATACTTCTACACCTGAAAATAGTTGTATCTTCAATTCATTGTCAATGTAAATAATATCAAAAATTTAAAAGCTTGATGTAGATAATTTTTAAAAAGAGGATTTATTTCCAAATTCTGGAGGGTTTTATTCTGAGTTATATGATTTTCAGACATAATCAGATTTTTAGACATGTTTATTAGAAAGACCAAAGTTGTGTTTACAAAACCAAAGGCCACTTGTCAATTCAGACAAAAAAAATCCCATACCTATTTCTTTTCATGTCAGCAATCCAATATAGTTATTTATTACATCCTGTCTGATTTCTTTTCTATATCTCTAAAAAATGGTGATTTGATGTCCTTTACAAGTATGTGCTTCTATTGTCATCTAAATTCCAGCTGTTTCAGCTAAACCATTTAATTGTTTCTGTGAAAGAGATGAAGAGGAATTTTCTTTAATCACATTGAAATAAACTAATCTTAGTAATATCCACATCCTCATTTGAACATTTTTGGGGTTTTATCCTGTTTCTACTTCCACTCTATATCAGAAAACAATCTGACTGCTCCACCTTATGTCTAACCAGTCCCTTTGCAGCAACTAACAGGTGTACTTCCAGATGAAATGGCATCACCCAGGGCTGCTTTCTTCTCCGAAAATCAGGATCTAGTGAACTTGCATCTGAACTACTGACTGTACTTCTAATTTATCTACCATTAACAATGTTGCCATGCCACCAAAGGCTTTCTGAGCTTCATGTCTCACTACTTCATGCTTCAGCTCAGTCCAGGGAGGATGTTAGCACAGGTCCTATTAGCAATTTCCACTGCCACCGTCTTCCATATTGCAACTTCAGTTAAATCAAATGCACTATTGTGCTCACATGTTGGTATTTCTGTTTAATAATACTAACCTAAATAGGGTTAATACAGTGAGATAGATTAGCACATGGCTATACACAGGGAAATATATACGCAAGGGTAAAAGAAAGAGGTATAGGGTTAATACAGGATTAGCATGTTGAGATGAATATGTACTAAATAGTGCACTGACACAAACCATGAAATATTATTTGCCCTTAGGAATATACAGACCAGCAAAACAAAAGAAAAAGATGATGAAAAATAGCTGAAAATAACATTTGAATTCTGGAATTTCTGAACTGTGATTTGGAAATGCCTGTCAGAGATCTTGCTCTGCACTATCCAACTGAAGCATTAACAATATCTTACTGAGACATCAGTTAAAAACAGCTAGCATAGTTTTAAAACCCCAGGCATATATAGAAATGCTACGTGCTGGCACAATCCAAATATAAAATGCATTATTTTCTGCAGTTATTTTTGTGACAAAACACATACCAGTGAGCTGGACTACCTACATTTTACTCCAGAATGAGTGGGATACTGGTATTGGTTTTAAGAGGGGTGTCTTTGAAGCAGATTGCCACCCCAGCTTATACAGAGGGTGCTTTCATTCATTTACCTACACCCTTGTGTATGGATATGCCTGAAGATATAGTTAAACTGGAAGGCTATGATTTGCAGACTCACGGTAAAGCTGAGGTTTCAAAAGGACATAGGCAATTAAATACTTTTATAAGTCTTATTCAGAGTAATTACAAAGTACTGAATGCTGGGGGGCGGAGATCGGAGTGAAGCTGGAATGTAACCTCATTTGCAAAATGAATTAAAACAATTATATCTTCCATAATTCTCTGTAGAAGCCTGTTCAGCCTGTTCTGCCATTTCTTTAGGCCATTTGTTTTAAAGTACAGTATACTTCTAGCTTCTCGATATTAGGCTTACCTTGTTCAAAAAAGTCACTGTCAGATATTCAGAATTGTTTTCTGTGGTGCTCATTAATGACATCAGCATTTAAATGCTATTATTACCATTTTAAGGAAATTGTACAACACTGAGACATTCAGACTTCTGTGCATTTTTCTGTCTTGAATATGCAATTTGGATAACACATAGTCAACTTCATCTCAAACTTTTAATTATTTTTCTCCTTTTTTTTTTTTTTAATGTGTATGAATTGAGAAGTGAACATAAAAGGAATAATTAGTGCATTAGTGGACCAAAAGCCTTGTAGCTGGTGTATATGTAATATATTTGCTTGCTGGGTTTTAAGTGTCTTTAGTCTGGGCTCATATACAACTCTTTCTGTCAAGCCCTGGGTTACCTCTAATATTTTGGTAGCCATTCCTACTAAGATAGTAAACAGTTCAGCTGAAAAAGAGGCTTAATAAAAGCTTCTGTTGTGGCTGCTCTACTAGGAAAGGTGACAAATTAATTTTGCAGTGATAAGACAAATGCTCATAGAATTAAAAAGAGCTGACATACCAATGCTTGCTATGAGTCAAAGCTGCAAATATCTAAAGGAGTAAGAGCATAGCTAGTCAAGGATGTATTCAGTTTTATTCTGCAAAAAATGTTACATCAAAATAACCATTACCTAGGATGAGAGAGAAAGAGTAAAACTCACTGGAAAAATATTACTAGATACTTTATGCGTCACTGAATGCTGCTCATTATTACATTTATGAAGGTGATATAAAAATAGAAATAGAATGGAATAGATTCTATCTGTGCTGATGGATAAATCACTAAATTAATAATAGTGCTAAAACTAGTAATAAGTATTTTTGAAAAAAATGGCCATATAGCTAGGCATGTGGGTAAAATTATGTATATGTGCCTTAGTAATACTCACTTTCATTAATGGTTATTTAATCTAATAATTTAGATGCTATTATTACTTGAACAACCAATGCTTTGTATGTCTGTATGCTTGAGTGAGGACAAGACATGCTGATTGAGCGCTAAAATTATTTTACTGCCTAGATGCATTGTTTAGATGAGAGGTGTGCTTATTAAATCTCTTTCTGTATTCTAAGAAAACACTTTCTAATAGGTTATTAGGAAAACAATCATTTTTATCTATTAAGTAGCAAAAACTGCAATATATTCCATGTAGAATTTCAAGCTCTACCATTAAATTTATAGATAAGATTGTTTAAAGCTTGAGAAATCATTCCATTTCTAATCATCATTCAATTTCATAAAGAAAAATCAGAAAATACAACAGTTTAAATGTTTGTCTCAGTACTTCCTCAACATTTTTGTTCTTCATTTTGAATCATTGCTTCATTTAGAGATCTTCTTAAACTGAATTTTTGCCATAATTAAAAATAAGAAAACAATTTTTAAAATATCTTGTTTTGAGACAAAAATTTTAATTATATCCAAACCAAAATATTTCTAGGTTTTAATTTCATTTGGAAAATTAAAATATTTTTCACTTCTGCTTGAAATTGTCTGAATTTCAAGACCTTTAATGAATCTGATAAAAATCAACTACAGCTATAGCTCCACTAATATACTAAATTTTTTGCATGCATTCTTTTCAATTACAATGTAGAATGATGATTTTTAGCTGAGAATCTTTTCATTGTAAAATGAGACATTTCAAATTTTATTTACATGCCCTCCCCAAAATTTCATAAATTAGTAGAGGGAGAGGAGGAGTGATTAAAAGGAGCACTTCAGGAGAAGAGTGCTTACAAGTGGCAAAAAAAAAAAAGACTATTTTCTTTCATCTTGATGTTACATGCTTCTGCTAATTCCTTTGGATGGTGATAGAAATGACTGTGTTTAAAAAGATATCTTCTTAGATGTCCTGAAGATGAGAAGCAGGGATGAATCAAACCTCAATTTCACAGGTATTTTTGTAATTCACCTACATTTAGGAAACAGAAATCTTTACTTAAGGGCAATGAAGATGATCAAGGGAGTGGAGCATCTCCCTTATGAGGAAAGGCTGATGGAGCTGAGTCTCTTTAGCTTGGAGGAGACTGAGGGGTAACCTCATTAATGTTTACAAATATATAAAGGGTGAGTGTCACGAGGATGGAGCCAGACTCTTCTCGGTGACAACCAACAGTAGGACAAGTGGTAATGGGTTCAAACTGGAACACAAGAAGTTCCATTTAAATTTGAGAAGGAACTTCTTCTCAGTGAGGGTAACAGACACTGGAACAGGCTGCCCAGGGTGGTTGTGGAGTCTCCTACTCTGGAGACATTCAAAACCCGCCTGGATGCCCTCCTGTGTAACCTCATCTAGGTGTTCCTGCTCTGGCAGGGGGATTGGACTGGATGATCTTTCAAGGTCCCTTCCAATCTTTAACATTCTGTGATTCTGTGATTCTGTGATTTCTTTTTTACATTAACTGGATTGTTTAAGAGATGAGCTATAAGATTATTGCTAACATTATTATCAAATTATAGGTTGTAATAAAAATTATCTTTACCCTTGAAATAATTAAAATACAGTTCTCACCATCACAATTTTCCTTTCAAAAACATTGTTAAATATTTGTAGAAAGTTTGGAATTCTTATTTATATTCAAATCCATGAAATCCACTTTATCTTCCTGCTCCTATAAAATGAAATATATTTTGTTTTCTACTTGGCTTATTCATTTGAGCATTAATATTGCAGTAACACTTCAGAAAATATAATGTTTACATTTCAGTTCATTGAAACAATTTTGCCCAACAAAGACATCAACACATTGTACATTTTTTAATGGCAGAAGTCTTTAATTGTCTATCCATAAGACTGAACAGGTCAATTATTACATATGATACAAACATATTTTACAATTAATTTAACTGCATTTATTTACCTATGGGGTGGGGGGGGAACAAAGGAAAACAAACAAACACAAACAAGAATGTAATATACTATAGTGTGACAAAATATACTATTCATATACTATTTATATACTATTGGTAAATCAGAGTGTTCTGCCATTGGAAATTTTTGCAGGTCTAGAACTTAAAGTAATGATGTCTAGCATTTGAAGTAATGATTGTCATTTCAATGCCTATGAAAATTCAGGGTTGAACCAAGGAGAAAGTCATATCTCAAAAGCACAGCTCAAACAGTGTATAAGGAAGGATTATTCCAGCCGCTTCCTCTTGACATGGGACATGTGTATGACACTGACAGGGAGATTCTTCAAATCAACAATGTGTTGATTTCCCTACTGTTTTATGACAGTAGAGAAACATAAAGCATTCTTCTCAGCCTTTCCCTACCCTAAGGATACTTTATTACATCCAGATGTCTTATGTAGATCTTATCTTTTATTATTAAACAATTTACCATGATACAGTAACAGTAATATTTGCCTGAGAGGTCAAAAAGGAATTTTGTCAGAATGATTATCATAATATTCTCTTGGGAATCCTAACTCTTTTCAAATAAAACAGTCATCATCATCAGGCTACATGCATTGGAATGATTTAAGGAATGTTACTTTAAAAACTCAAGCTACAAAACGTTATATATCTTGTGAATATTACATCTGACTTGTGCATCACAGATGAAAAATCTTGAAGTGAATTAATGTAGTTTTAGAGTTTGAAATACTCAGCAGTACCAATAGATAATTCATTCACAAATACCTTATAACGCACTGTTTTCATTATTACGGTATTTGGTTTTGACACATTAACAGTAATAGCAGTAATAGTAATAAGACATACATAGGTTTCAACTGATTCCAACAATCAGTTACAAGAGCTTGACCAACAAGCTACCCCTTTTAGTAGACAGAAACAAATCAGCTATAGAACAGGATCTGAAAGGTGATAATTCCAATTTGCTTTGGAGTTGAATTGTAGACCAATCTGCCTTTTTCAGCCATAATGTTTGTTATACTCAGAAGAAAAATATAGGTACATGGATCTGTTATTTTTTTATCTCTTTTTAATTAGAAGTAGCTGCATGAACAACCACAGAACATTCGTTTAAAAATCCTGATTTTTTGAGCTCTTGCAATAGGGTAATGCTTACACAAGAAATCCAATACTCTGAACGAGGTAGTCAGTCACCGTCTAGAAGGTGAGAGGAGTGTTTCTTACAAGGGTCCTTGCAATTATGTCTTCAGTTGGACTGGGTGAGATTCCCCACACTGCTGTTCTGCTCAGTTATAAAATTCTCATAACCATTTGGTTTGTGTGCCTACATGACCAGTCCAGCTCAAACATAATCTGTTTCATTGCTGTTGTCTTAAATCACATACAAACCAGCTAACTATGCCAACTGTATACAAAAGACTCTCTTATTTGACCATGTCTGCATCTGGAAGAACAGTTTCTGACTATTTACAAGTGTCTTTTCTATGTACGACTTGGTCAATTCTGCAGTAGTAACTTTCTTGGAAGTCCCCAGAATGTTCAGCTTCTTCCACAGGATTTCTAAATGACACTGGAACATGTCGCTTAGTCTAGGCACTGCAGGTTCTGACTAAGGGAGTTTTCAAGTCTGTCCAAAATTCCCACCTGGAAGGCTCCTACACCAGTTAATCCAATGCTTTGTTGCAAAGGCAGTGAGCACTTCAGCCTTCTCTCCCAGCAGTCCATCACACAGCAGTCCACTATCTTGTCTACGCAGATGACTAGCTAATGAATTCGTGGACCACCATGGTGTTTACATAGCCACAGCCCTGATATTCAGCCAGACCACTTTAACAACAGGACCAGCTCAAATTTCATTCTTATATGTTACAAATTGCATGAGTCTTGCCACAAATACTATTGAAACAGATAATTTTGCCTCCTTTTCTTTAAAATAACAACACAAATTAACTTAAAACAGTTTTTAAGATCTCAACAGGATCACTAAAGCAAACAACTTAAAAATTGCATTAGCATTCACAGATTTATTTGTTGTTTATCTGAAAAGTCTAAATTATTTTTGTTTTGTGAAACTCTGAGTGCATTTAATGCCCAAGGTCTTAGTGTTCAGCTCATTAACAGGCTTTAATCTGAAAGTCACCTTGGTTGATTAACTGTCTCCTTCAGGCTATCCCCAAAATCATCTTCAGTTTCAGCTTTTTCTTTCCTAGTTGCACCACTGTGGACATCTTGCACATAGGCTAATAACCACCTCAAATTACATTACTTTTAACTTCTTTTTTCCCTGAGCAGTGTTAATCTGCAGAGTCTAGTGCATGCTTCTGCACTCTCTCCACAGGTCCTAAGTCCCCATTAACTCAATCTCCTCTCCACTTTTAACTTTGTCATGTGCATTTATTCCTCTGGCAAACCCTTGCCAAAATCTGTTTACCTTCACTGACAATTGTCTATAGACCTTAAGTCACCTTTTTTTCCCTAACATTCAGAACCTTTCATTGTCTTGCCGTTGTTAACCTTAATTCTGTACAATTTTATGTAAAAAAAAAAAAGTAAAGCAAAACCTTTTTGCGGAAGTATGATTTAAGTATGATTTTTTTTTGTATAAGACTACTTCAGTATAGGTTGATCCTAATGTTTCTTTCACACTTGAAGACCTATAAAATATTATTTAATCCTGTAAGTTATTGATTGAAGCTTTTTATTCAGGAGTTTATTCATACTAACATGATACGTTAGTGTGTATATTAACCTGATGTTTTGAACGGCTGTAAGGTTCATTCAGATTATGAAAATATTCCCAATAATAATTGCCTTGATTGTCTTTGAAGGAGGGGAGGGGAGGGGAGAGGGGAGGGGAGGGGAGAGGGGAGGGGAGGGGGAGGGGAGGGGAGAGGGGAGGGGGAGGGGAGCGGGGGAGCGGGGAGGGGGAGGGCGAGGCGAGGGGAGGCGAGGCGAGGCGAGGCGAGGCGAGGCGAGGCGAGGCGAGGCGAGAAACCATACAAACAATATATCTCTTGCTAATTCTGCTGGGAAAATTACCTTGAAAGTATATTAAAATGAAGTTATGAGTTGTAATAATTCAAATTCTAATATTTTGTTGATACTTGTTACCTCTTACAAGGCAAAACGTATTTTCCTGGCAGTAAATAAAATTGAAGTCAATATCTTGAATGGTTAAGGGATCTGCAGCAATGGGATGTTTAAATTTTAGATCAATGACTTTGCTGCTGTTTTAATCTCAGGGTTAGATGCAGTATAAGTGAGGTTAATGTTATTTGTACACAGAGGTTGATTTTTAAGCAATTTGTCAATATAATGAAAATATTCTGCTAAGGTCTGTACTTTGAGCTGAACAGGAAATAACTAAAAATCCTCAGTGGCTGTGATATCATTTGAACTGATACTATACTGAATAAAGCTTTATAACCTTGACACAAAATTAAATTATGTAATATATTGTATCCCTTCAGTTATTTTTGTTTTTCCCAACTGGCTTTTTAACAGATTGAAAGTTTTCATTATACAGAAATCCATAAAGTTAATGTTATATCACTTAAGTAACTACACTCATTCTCTCTGTGATATATGCACCTCCCTCCTATTAAAATTTGCATAAGCAAGTATCAAGCTGATAATGTACCTTTGAATGTACTTATTTGCTGAAGTAGGTAAACATTAATAATAATTTCCTCGCTGTAAATGATGTATTTGGAGGATACCATTTTATTTTTGAAATTTCCTTTTAAATATAACTGGGTTCACTGGTCTGTTCCCAGGGAAGGCAAGATAGAGAGTTCTAAAGAATTCCTTTCCAGTTCTCTGTTTTTTTGTCTCAGTCTTCTGGAAAATCATATTAAAAACTGGACACTATTCAGGTAGACACAAGTTCTCATTAGAATGGTCATCAGTGTTAAATAATTTGAGTATTGCCTTGCATATGCATTCATGTTTTGAGTCATTTTTTTCTGAAGATTTTGTTAAAGATCTAGCTTTGATCACATCTTTCCCTGACTTCAAATTACAGAGGATTTAGGTCTTCTAATTTGATGTGCAACTTTCCCTTGCAGCATTACAAATCATGTAGTGTTTCATGGTGGTGTATACCCTTGCCTGGTAGGAAAGATAGCATAGTCTGACTGAAAACAAAACACAAGTAAACTGATCTACTTCCATTTACAAAAAAAATAAATAATTTTTTTGTGCATGTGTGTGTTTCTTTGTTGGGACTTTTTTTTTTTTTCCCTGTAGAAAACTTGGCTTCTGTTTCCATGTTCAACCCATGTATGTCTGGTTTGTTTACCACAAATTTCTCCTAGAAGGAATTGTACTTTACTGTCTCCAATACTGCCCAATGTCTAGTACAATGCATTATTCATTTCACCTGGGTTTGCCCTTTACTACAATAGCAAGTCTCTTACACAGTAAATCCCACTGAAGGAACACCATTTTGTCACAGGCCACAGATCTTCAACAAAGCTTTTAAAAGCTGGGTAAGAGTAAGCTACTCTGTGATTTATTATGGCTGAGGGGAGTGATCCTTGAGGTTCTGCTTTAAACCTCCCCTTTCTTCTCCCTGTAGACATTCTGCTCGCAAAATTTTTCCCCAACAGCAACACAGAATGTAAGTGGTGCGTGATGCACTAAGGAAAAGCAGAGCAAGTCATGTGCCTGCATTTGTTATACTGTGACAAACTGGGCTTTCTGCTCCACTAAGGGTGGGTCATGCTGCCGCTGGACGATATGCACATCTGGGGTCACCCGTGCTTGTAGCATATGACTGCCAGGCCTCTCTCAATACACACAGGCAAGACCAAGGTGAGCAGAATGTTAAGAGTAGTGCTTGCAAACTGTCAAAAACCAGAAACTCTTGTTCTCAGAGTGTTTGATAGATACTCTTTTATTCTAAACATGGGCTTCACTTCACTCTGTTGCATATTAACTACTGCTTTTTTGTTTCTGACAGTGAAACTTGTTGCCATTGTCCTTAGTCAAAGGGAACTAGTGAATGAAGGAAAACAGACACAGTGAGCAGCTGTGCTGTTCATAGTGTTCTTCCTGTTCTTATATGAAAATACAAATGTGTTATCTGAATAAAATCAGTAATATTAGAAGTAAGCTCTGATAGCAGTAGGGAGACACAATGATGCAAGGGGAGATAACTCAACATGGCACAATAGCCTCTACTGCTGGTTCTGAAGGATCCAACTTCCTGTCACTTCAGCTAGTAAAAAACACCATGTGCAACCAAATCTCATTTTACATTCATATGATTGATATAGTATTATTCCTGGGACATAAGAAAAGGATTGGGCTAAAAGATGATTGCAAAAGAAAGTGCTCATCATGGATGCACTTCAGAAAAGTTAATATTTTGTTTGAGAAAGTATCTTAACCCAAACTCTTTGAGGTTATCCTTATACAGCAAAATCAAAAGAGATGGAGGGGGAAATTTTCAATTCTATAATCTTTTTTTTTCATGTAAAGTAAAAACTTTATTGTTTTATTCACATACATTTAACCATAATAAATTAATAACAAAACATATCTTCAATGTATGGTCAATTCTATCACAGGGCATTTCTGTGGCTAGGGTCAGCATGACTAAAAGTGGAGGTAAATAATAAAAAGCTGACATGGGACTGCAATCAATGTATACATACATTGAAACTATATGCAGTAATTTATATTTAATTTTCATCAATAAAATTTGATGTGTTCAAAGAACCTGTCTAATGGGTTACCAATATCTCCAGACTAACAGTTTATGTAAGCACTTTCAAATAACATTACAACTTCAGAAATTCTCTCTCTGCTACTTGAGCTTTCTGTGGGTTGCTTACTTTAGCATAAATGTAGCACACAGTTCAAAGGACAAATTATTTTCCGTTTATACACACTGTTTAAAATAACAAAATGTGTTTTAACTTGATAAGTTACAGTAATTTCAATGACTCTAAATGGTTTTTTGCTTGTAGTAACTTTTAGCTGTTGAGGTATAACATAACAGTATAATCTAAAAGCAAAAAAAGCAGAAATGAAGCTACTTCAGTAAGCTTCCATTTTGTGGTCATATTCTTGTTATTCTGGATTCTAGGCATGAAAAATCAAAAGCTTCTGGAAGATACTAAAGCTGTATGGTCTTTTGTTTTAATAACAGCACATGTATCTACACTAACATGATTGAACTTTATAATACCTTTACCTCATCTACACCTACAGAAATTATTGAAGTCATCTGAGATGAGAATTAAAAGTTCATGGTGTCACGGAGGCACCCCGAGGATAATTTAAGGGACAACAGGGTCCAAAACAACTTTTATTAAACCGGTGAGAAACAGGGGTTTAGCACTCCAAAAGTGACTTAAATATAGGTTCGGGTACCAGTTGAGGAAAATTATTAAGGGGCAGCAACTAGTACAACAGGTGGTCCACAGAGTACATGCACGTGGCTTCACCCAAAACAATGCCGGAACCACCCCCGAGTCCCAGAGGAGTACACACTTGCCTGAACATGGTGCGGGATTATTCTTAAAGAGATACAGGTAAAGCGTACGCTCGCGATTCCGCGAGGGTAAATTTATGATACACTCGCAATTCTGCGAGGGTTAATTTACTTACACGTGCGAATGTGCACGGAATAAAGTTACACTTGCGATTGTGCGAGGAAATAATTTAAAGTACGCGTGCAAATGTGCACGGAATAAAGTTACACTTGCGATTGTGCGAGGAAATAATTTAAAGTACGCGTGCAAATGTGCACGGAATATAAATACACTCGCGATTGTGCGAGGAAATAATTTTATACGTGCTTGTATTAAGCACGGGAAGTTACACGTGCATATGTGCACGGAAAGGATAAATATACTCGCAATCCTGCGAGACGTTTTACTCACACCCGTGGCGGCAAAGCAAGCGGGGTCTCCATCCCGGGGAGGCGGGGTCTCGGCGGCAGCATCTTCCTTGTGCTCCGAGAGACCGGCGACAATGAGCTCAGTCTCGACGAGAGTCCCGTTTTTATACTGGCTGATCAGACCTGACTGTAGGCATTCTAGAAGCTTCTCTGCACCCCCACACCGTGTGTGGGGCGCCCCTGAAGCCTCCAAACACCCCCCACACTGGTCACAGGTGCCCAGCGGCTCACTGGCGCCTCGGCAATCCCTTCTCCTAATGGCCCTGGCCAGGGTGCTCTGGGCCAAACAAAAGAAGCTGTTAGCTTCAAGTAGCAGAGAGAGGGAGATGTGCCTACTCCCTCCATAGTGAAGGAGAGGGGGGGGGAGAGAAAGGGGAGTTTGCATTCTGCCACACATGGCTACATAATACTAAATTTCATGGAAAGCCCATGAAAACTACTGATTATCTGGTGAATTTTCTCTATCTAAGAAGGCTAATCCAGAATTAATACCCTAAACAGTAAAATAAGAGCAAGAACTGCAAGATCAAAGCATAGTGTTGTAAGCAATAAAATTGTATTAATTCCACCTCAGTGATAAACATTGGTGATAGTACACAAAACATTCCATCTGTACACTGGTTATAATTAGAAATATAGTTTCTCTGATCTCATCTTTATTTCTTTTAACATTGCATGATATATCATGAGGTTAGACAGCAAAAACAGCAGTCGGGCAAATTTTGTGAGGGAATCCAAGGGACGATACCCTGTGAAACAAAGTTTTCAACTTATTGTGAAGATTTTATCTTCAAATATATTAATAAGTCTGTCTCTTTTTGCACCTGCAAAAGCTTCTTCTAGAAAAGCAACCAGATTCAGCATTCCACTATGCAGATCAGTTGCACAGGTTGTGGTCAGCATTTCCCTGAAGGACATGAAAACACTTTCTGTCACGTAAACTTCCATTTGGAGTCTTCTAGGAAACAGGTGGCAAGCCATTAGACAATAGTGGCCACCATTTGTGATTGTGGTAACTCTCTGTGGCATTCAACTAGATTTCCAATGACATGTAAATGAGCTGGCTAACAAATGAACAAGGAGGAAGGTATTGTAACACAGGAGAAAACTAGTGTTAGCCTTAATTCGAGGTAGGTCTTTCCCACATTGCCATTGGTGAAATCAACAGTTTATATGGTTTTGGTGTCATGGGTTCACCTTGATGTCAGAAAGCAAGCAAAGAGAACTCCAAAACCTTTCAGACCTGTGGTTACCACACTCAAGAGGAGATGTAGCGTAGTGACTGATAGATCTCCAAGGGTGAAATGAATGAGCCTTTTCACACACTTGACTAACAGTCCTGGGGTGAAGTGCTACCTCAGACAGCTGCTGAAACAGCAGCTCAGGCTGCTCTGAAAGCAGATCCTGCTCCACCTCCACTCACTGGCTGCTACCCTCTGCAGTTTACTCACCTGAATGTTACCAGTGCTTTTGAGAATAACCATAAGCAGATGTGTGCTTAAAAAAATGGATACTGCTATGGTCTTCTTCATTTCAAGCTTTCTAGACTGCACACAAATGTATGTGTAGGGAAAGGCATACAGTTAGGTGACAATACTGGGTGGCTGATATTGCTGGGAAAGCAAAAGGGCTATTGAGCAGAAATTGCTCCATGTCACAAAGATAGTGCTCTCATGGGAAAAGTTTTAAGTCATAAAAAATGGTAGATGGAAACATAAGGCCGCAACTCAGAATAAAATCTGAAAGTCTGAGGAAAAGCAAACGATAAAAGACATTTTTTTGTTCTTCAAGGATGGGTCTTAAATCAGACAGGAAAAAAGTGTTTCAGTCTCCCGAGAAGTTTAACTGTATGGGTGCTACTGTAAAAAGTAACACAAACAGGAAGGCTTTAGCATAGAAGCAAATTTATAAGCTAATCGACAGAACAGAGACTTTTAGGTTAAGGAACATAACTGGTATATTCCTGTAGAAATGTTCAAGAAGAGTAATTAAAACAGAATGGAGTGATACAAAACAAAGACCTAATGTGCACCATGAGATAGAACTGTTGAAACTGTCTGGGTATTAAGAAGATAGTGAGAGCACATACTTCTGACAGCAGTGAGGGCATAATCAGCATGTGACAAGTAAAACTGACTGGGAGGGCATTTTCCCAAAACTGATCATGTTAAAGAGGAAGGTGACCATCAACCCGATTAAACGACTATGCGAATTACAGAGACTTTTGAAGCAAAAGGCAGCTTTAAAAGCAGCATGAAAGGAACATGAAGCTTCGTAAGGGAAGGAGAAACGGCGGGTGGGGAAAGCGGTGGGCAAGCGGGTGGGTGCTGCCGCTCGGGGCGGGCCTGGCAGCGCTGCCTCCCCCAGGGCGTTGCCCCTGCTCTGGGCAGGGACCCGCCAGAGGCGCCTCGGGAGCCGAAACGGCTGCGGCTGCGGGGGGAAGTGCGAGGAGACTCGCACGGCCGGAAGGGGATGGGGAGAGCGCAGTGTGTGGGGGCGTTAGAAGAGTTTGGGTCTAGTTTTAGAAGGATATTTGCAATTTTTGAAATGTTCATTAAATACAGTTAACCTGTTTTATTGGGGACATTGATCCTGAATGTGGAGTTCAGTGGTTGCTGGTTAATAAATCCTTTAAGTACTGAAATCCTGATTTTGTTTAAACCAAGTGAAACAGTTTTTCACTGGAACAGAAAGGGAGAAGAATTTCCTTTTTCTCTTTTCCCCTTTCCTCTTCCCTTCTTCCTGCTTGTTTAATAAAACATCAGAATTAGGACATGCTGATAAGAAGGGAACATATCTACTTGAATACCTGCCAGAAAAAGTAAACAGTCCATCAAGTTTATGTGATGCCTTTCTGATGAGCTTTTTGACACAGAAAATGAAGAATGCAACAGCAGTGGGTTCTTGCCAATAGGAGAAAAAAATGAAGGTGGAAAAATGTAGCATGGAAAGTGTTTGTACTTCTGAGCAAGGGAAAAATGACTGATAACAGTAAGAATAGAATAACATTTTTATTGCTATTATTTCAGATAGGAGAATAAAAGTGTTTCTTTTATAAGTGCAACATACAGATAACAGAATAACATTTCAGTAAATTCTACAAGTACCTTCTCAAGTTCAGTGACTTTGTGAATCACTCGGTTAAAGAGTCTTAACTTCCTCCGAAGAGGAGGACTGGATTGTTGTTATTACCAGTGGCAGGCGACTCACAGATGCCTTTGTTAAGAAACTGAACAGGAGATTATTTAGTGTTCTGTTTTCTTTTTTTTTTTTTTCAGTCTGGGTATTTTTAATTTGCCATTGGAGCCAAGGATTAAGATACTTCCTGATGATTGTGACAACACATATTTACCTCTTAATCCATGTATATATACATATAAATAACATCATATTGAAGAATTGCACATTTCCTCATGATCTCGACATGGAAGCAGTCTGAAAAAGCTGACTCTGACCTGTTTTAGATATTTTTTTCTTTCAAACACTGAGCTGTGTGACCTACTCCTTGCCTTACACTACACCGTTACATAACAGTATCAATGAGAAGTTGCTATACCAGGTAGTTTTTACTTTTAGACAATTTTATTTGCCACCTTCATTGTTTAGATTCAGGTTATATTTACTTCTCTGTTCACCCTTATTACAGTATCATACCCTCATGAAAAAAATAAGATGCCTGAGTATAAATAATTAAGCAATGAGGCAGCAGTTCATATTCATAAGTAATACTTAGTTGCTAGAGAAGATGCTCTATCTAGTTTGAGATCTTAAATGATTTCTCTCTCTTGTTTTCGGAGACTCAAACATCTTCCCAAAGGAGGGACCAAAATGGTTGTGAGCTGGGAATAGGAAAGTCCATCTTTCATTCCAAAATTGATTGAGTATGCTGATGAGAATGCCAGACTTGCCAAGTACAAGTGCCAACCTCATTCTCTCTAGTATGGAAAAAGGGTGATATAGGAAGAAGAAAGGAGGATTTGTTTCCTGTTCTTCTCTACATTGTAGTCATAAAGTGTTTCATGTAAGATGAATAAACCAGTTTTAGAGCTCTGACTAGAAGAAGTAAAATATCTAATAAATACATTAAGTGCCCTTGACTCACACAGACCTGATGTAAAAGTAATTTAGCACTGAAGTGCACAGTTGTGAATTCTGGATTTTTCCCAAAAATGATTAAACTACAGAACATAGTATGGGAAACATTTGCTAGGTACAAATGGTATATTTAACAGTATTTCAGATGCCTCAGGGAAAACTTTATTACTAATTTAAGAAGACCTCATGGATTTTATTTTGTTGTAGTCATTGAATTCTTTCATTTTAAGAAATGCCTCTGTCCTTACAAAATGTATGATCATTTATGGGATTGTCTTACATAGCTATCTTTTAATGTGTCTCTTTACAACTCTTCTCCATTTTTCTAACTAAGATGTCAGCTTTTCTACTTATGTTTCATTTTATTTCATCATCAATCTATTCTTTTATATTTGTATAATATTTCATTGCTACTAGCAATGTTCTTTTTTTTTTTTTTACCACAGTCTTTTTATTATTTAAGCACTACAGAAGACAGGGTTATACCTAAGAGCTGTTTCAATTTTTACTTGCCTATTCAGATAAAGATTCACTGCTTTCACTGAAGTGAGTTGGCATATAAACACGGCATCCCCACTGACTCTAGTGTGAGACAGGACTGAAAAAGGTAAATACTCTGAAAGAAATAGAAGCCACAAATGTCTATTGTGCCTGCTACCCTGAGAATGTTATTTCAAAGCTACATTGGTACAGCCACTTTTTGTTCTTGGAATCCACCAGTGAGTGTATGGGCCTCTACACAGCCAGAATTTGCTCCTCATTCAGAGCCAAAAAAAAAAAAAAAGATTTTATACATACGTATATATTTATAAGGTACCCTTTGGATTACATAGCAGAAACATCTGTTTAACTTTCATGAGTGGGTGTTTATCGGGAGTATCAGTAAATGATCAAATCTACTAAGCATGAGGTATTTTATCTCTATTGTCAGAGAGAGTTACTTACTACAATCAGTTTCAAAGGCTAAATTATCTATAATAGCCTATTGAGTACTATTGAAAGTCATTTAAAGAACAATGCAATCATCGGGCACAGTCAGCGCAGGTTCACAAAGGGAAAGTCCTATTTAACTAACTTGTTATCCTTCTATGATAAGGTTAACTGCCTCATAGATGAAGGGAAGGTAGTGGATCTATTTTTTAATTATTATTTTATTTTAATTAAGCTTTTGATACTGTCCTTCACAGGATCCGTCTGGACAAGTTGTCCAACTGTGAGATGAGCAGGTTCACACTGTGCTGGGTGAAAAACTGGCTGAACAGCAGGGCCCAAAGGGATGAATGGGGCTACCTCCAGACAGTGGCTGATCGCCAGCAGTGAGTGTCCTTCAGGGCTCAATCCCAGGGCTGGTTCTGTTCAATATTTTTATCAATTATTTGGATGTGGGAGTTGAATGCACCATTAGCAAGTTTGCTGATTATACCAAACTGGGAGGTGCTGTTGTCTCTATTGAGGGATGACACCTTGCAGAGACATCTGGATAGATTGGAGCATCAGGTAGTCATCAATGACAAAAAATTTAGCAAGTTCAAGTACTGGATTCTGCACCTAGGATGCAATAATGTTGGGAACAAGCATAAATTGGGAGAGGAGTGGCTAGTGAGCAGCCTGAGGGAAGAGATCTGGGGGTGATGGTTGACAGCAGCTCAAGAGTAGTCACTGGTGTCTGTCCTGGCAGCCAAAATGCACCTGTCACAGAGGCACTCTGAGGTTAGTTTAAGGGACAATAGGGTCCAAACCAACTTTTATTAAACCGGTGAGAAACAGGGTTTTAGCACTCCAAAAAGTGACTTAAATACAGGTTCGGATATCAATTGAGAAAACTTATTAAGGGGCAACAACTAATACAACAGGCGGTCCACAGAGTGCACGCGCATGGCTTCACCCAAAATAATGCTGGAGCCACCCCTGAGTCCGGGAGGAATACACACTTGCCTGAACACGGTGCGGGATTATTTTTAAAGAGATACACGTACTCGTAGTGAGTACAGAAAGTTAGTACACTCGCGATTCTGTTGTTAGAGATAGAATCAATTTTATAGGGGATTATACTAATACAATCAATACAGTCAATCTTAACAGGAGACTAACAGGATCAATTTTACAAGATGTTCTTTTCTGGGATGGGTACCAGGCTGATTCAACCCTTGTATACCGTGTTTTACCTAATAAGGGAATTGAGCATACCTTTATCTTATCAACCTAGCGTTTATCTTAGCCCAAATATGCTTAGAATGAGGAGAAATATATACAGTACCTCTGTAATTGCACAGCTGCTGACTAGCTTATACTCTGGAAATTTGGCTGGTCAGCATTTGTGCAATTATAGAGTAGTGCGCATGTGCAGCATCAAAAGGTGAAAAGGACAGAAGCAATGAAGACTACTTACTTCATCCTGAAGACCCCCTGAAAGACCACCAGAGGACACTGCGCATGATCAAAGTAGTTCCAAGGTGTTGCAATCGATGTTGCAATAAATGTTGAGCAACTGTTACATATTCTAATGATCCTAATGAATATATGAATATGTATGTGAATGGACTGCATAAATACTGTGTAACCTAAACTGACGATGGAAGCCAGCTTTGGGTGCGAACCCCTGGTTTCCCAGCGCTGAAATAAAGCACCGCATATAACTACACCCGTGGTTATGTGTCTTGATTGCTAGCACTGTGAGGGTAAATTTATAATACACTCGCAATCCTGTGAGGGTTAATTTACTTACACGTGCAAATGTGCACGGAATATTACATGTGTTTATGTGGAAGCACGGGAGGAAAATACACTCGTGATTGTGCGAGGAAATAATTTATATGCATGCTCGTATTGAGCACGGAAAATTACACATGCAAATGTGCACGGAAAGTTACACATGCTTGTATTAAGCACGGAAAGTACATGTGCAAATGTGCATGGAAAGTTACACATGCTTATGTGGAAGCACAGGCGAAAAATACACTCGCGATTGTGCAAGGATTAATTTTACACATGCTCATATTGAGCACAGAAAGTTACATGTGCGAGTACAAATATACTCGCAATCCTGCGAGAAGTTTTACTCACACACGTGGCGGCAAGGCAAGCGGAGTCTCCATCCCAGGGAGAGGGTCTCTTGGCGGCAGCATCTCTCAACGAGAGTCCCGTTTTTTACACTGGCTGATCAGACCTGACTATAGGCATTCTAGAAGATTCTCTGCCGCCCCACACTGGCTGTGGGGTGCCCCTGAAGCCTCCAAACATCCCCCACACTGGCCACAGGTGCCCAGTGGCTCCCTGGTGCCTCGGCACTTCGTTCTCCTAATGGCCCTGGCCAGGGTGCTCTGGGGCCAAACAAAAGAAGCTGTTAGCCTCAAACAGCAGAGAGAGAGGGAGATGTGCCTACTCTTTCCATACTGAAGGAGGGAGGGGGAGAGAGGGGGGTTTGCATCCTGCCACAGCACCAAACAGAGCAAAGCCAGCCAGTCAAAAGAGTTGACTATCCTATTGTACTTAGTGTTGGTGCAGCCTCACCTTGAGTACTGTGAGCACTTCTGGTCCCCACAATTTAAAAAGTATATTAAGGTTCTCCAGAGGAGAGCAACAAAGCTGGTGAAAGGGCTGAAAGGAATGTCCTGTGAGGAGTGGCAAAAGACTCTGGGCTTGTCCAGTTTGGAGAGAAGGAGGCTGAGGGGTGACCTCATGGCTCTCTACAGCTTTCTGAGGAGGAGAAGCGCAGAGGGAGGTGCTGATCTCTTCTCCCTGGGATACAGGGAATGGCAATAATTGCTTGGATAAAATATAACAGTTCTGATACACGTAGCTGAAAGGAAACGTTTTACAGTACACTAACATACTTCTGCTGATTGGGCTGACACCAGCAGATGTTTTGTCCATTTTTGTTCTGTATTTGTCAGGTAAGCAATTGACGAAAAAGGATAAGTGCTTGCTTTCTTTTTCTCTGAGGCAGAACATAACTGGAAGGTTTCTGATCAAAGGCTTTCTATAATCTGGCTAAAAAGTTTTCTGTGACTGAACGTCAGTTACATGTCTTGCTGGAATTATTTGTAGCTCTTTTTTACAATATTGAATAGTATGAACAATAGAGCCAACAACAGAAAGTTAAAATATACATAAAACAAAACAAAACTAAATTACTTTTAGCATAGCTAAATTGAAATGTGTGGTGTTATGTCAGAGGTAAATGTTCCTTTAACAGTTATTTGCTTAATATTTTACAGCATGGCCTGATATTAATATACAAATGATCCCAGTAGAAAACCTGTTGGACAGCAGCTGCGTTCTCTGTCATTAGCAATGGAAGATGAGTAGACTGTGTCCAAAATGCTATTCTGAAGCTGGAACAAGATGGGGTTTGCTGTTTAGCAGCATGACATTTTGAGTGTTCATTTTCATATTTTCCTTTTAGTAGGTTACTTCTCCCATGAGATCACTGAGCTTACTCTCCAGAAATGCTCAAATAGCTGTATAGTATTTCACTATTTGCTGTGAATGACTGCTGATAGTAATTCTAATTACTGAAAATGAAAAATCTGAGAGGAATACACTCCACTGAAATGCCCCGCATGTGATTTTAATTTAAAATATGATTTGTCATAAAAGACAATATTTTATTTCAAATAGTTCTTCCTACAATTTCACTCTGGGTGATTGTTTTATTTCTTTCAGATTATGAATTTATCACTAAGTATTCTTTCTGGGAAGAATTAATCAGCATTGTGGTCAGACATTGCAATATTGTAGAACTAGTCATATGCTACTAAAGAAAAAGAAGTTCAACTTATATTGACTTTTCAGATACAGTAGGATGATTGCACCAAAAAGCATAGACAAATGTCATATTATATCCGTAAAGTGGAGTTTTCTCGGCTTCACCGTTGTAACGTTTGACTTAAAATTAAAAGTTATCTCTAAATACATAAAAGATTTATGTAGTGAAAACACCTCAAATGTCATTAGCTCAGCAGCCCAGTCATTATAACATTGGTGAGGGTTTAAAATGATCCTTCCATCTGAGTCAGTTGTTCAAATTACTTGACTATCTTTTGTAACTCATCAAATACTTATGTAGATAAAACTCAACTGTTTCAGCAGGAGAGATGGTAGTCATCTGGCAGATAATACATACCATTTAGCACTGAAATATCTAATCTGAATCGGGTAGAACAGGATCACAACTGGATCATCCATACACCAGGTGAGAGCCCTGGCTATAGAACTACTCTGGGCCTCAGCAGGTGAAAACAGGAAAGAAAAAAAGCACTTTGAAATGTTTTCTTTCTTCACAGGGAGGACCAAGACATATTCTTAAATCTTGAGTGCTTTTGCATGAATGGATAAACTGTTTCCCACTGAGAAATAACTGCAAAAATATTGGTACTCATTGGATGACAGTTTCATTACAGAGGCCAGAAATTTTGTAAAAATCAGGGAATAGGAAGAAGAGAGCTCACCTCTCCCTGTTATTTTTTCTCAGAACTATACTCTGAAAATGTCATAAAAGCTCCTGTGTAATTTTGTGTGTATAGAATGGATGTGATGAGTGTCTGCAGGTGTGGATGGAGAGCTACTTACAGAAAGCAACAGGCCAAGGAGAGTAAAAGCACCTGCTGGTATGTGAAAGTTTGCCAAGGACTGATAAGCTCTGGGCATAAGTAGACTTGTTGACTGCAGGAATTTATGAACTCAGGACACATAGATTCTGACATATCTGCACAAGGTCACTAGCATAAGTGAACATCAGCAACAGCTTGTGTAACTCATCATGTCCAGAGGTGTCTGATACAGGGACAATGATGACAAATTTACATATGACTCAAGAAACAAAGGGTCCTCTGAAGTAATTTGTGAACACCAGCCTAGAAGCCACTGGTGTGTTAGTACAATGCTGAGTACCGAGTTGGAGTAGACCTCTCATTTGTTGTTCCAGCTGCCTAACTATGAATGAATGTGTGAGTAAACCATGTAAGTGAATTAGTGAAAATGCTGTGTACTGGTAATAGTGGTTTGAAATTGTTTAGAAATATTGAGTGGGTGGGGAGGAGACACATCATGACCAATCTTCTTTTAGTTAAAGGGAATTAACAATACAAATTTGAACCAAAGAAAAATCTGTGATTCTGATTGGATAAAACACTAATCAGGGTCTACAGCTGTAACAGCTCAAACAATAGGACTTTAGGCATTGTTGCTTGGTTGTTTTGGGGGTGATGGTTGTTTTGTTGTTGTTGTTGTTTGTTTGTTTTTTGTTTGTTTTCTTGTTTTCTTGTTTGTTTGTTTTTTAACACTGAGGAAGACTGAAAGTATCTAAATACAACCACAAGGAATCAATTGTAGTCTCAGAATCTATGCTGACAAGATTGCAATAACTAAACACACACAAGGTGATTTTTCTAGTGGTTCTTGCCCACAAATTAACTGTAAAAAAACCCAAACAAACAAACACAAAGAACACAGCAAAACCCCCAAACAAACAAAACAAAACAAAACAAACCACCAAACCCCAAACAAACAGATGACAAAACACCTGATGCTGTCAGATGTGAATGAATAAATGAAAGACTAAAAATCCATTCTAAGCCAGTTCATACAGAAAATTGTTTAGAAAAAGTTCTAGAGGGTTATAAATAATATAAACCTGCCAAAAAAAAAAAAAAAAGGAAAGTTTAAAAGACATGTAACCAACTCAGATTTTAAAGTATCTCATACTAAAAGAGTTTCAGACATTTAATCACACTTATAAGGTGGCTAGGTAACTGAAGTTCTAACAAAACTGAAATGAAATAAACAAAGAAAAAAGAGGAAAAAAAAAAAAGGAAAACCCTCAGATAATTTTAAATGTGAGAAATACAGTTTTGTATTAAATATATGAGTTAGACAATCTTGAAAAGTTCTAGTGAAAATACTAAACTATAATCAACAGAAGCAGCTTCTTTGAGTAGCTTAGTTTTCCCTTTTTCAGTGAGTGCATTTCTATCTTGTATTCCAGATATGTGTATAAGGATGGAATTTACTAACTTTTGACCAAGGTCTACTGGCTCCAAGTCTAGTGCTTCCTATTTAGCTGATATGGATTGCAGAAGACAATCAAATACACAATCACGCTTTTGAACTCTCCAAGAAGAGCTGATAAATCTTTAATCATTAAGACTATTGGAAAGATAAAACCTAAAGCTACAGTTGTAGTTAATTGAAACTCTAGATATCCTAGATGGAAAATGAAACACTGCATGTAGAAAGAAAATTAAGCTGTGGAAATCAGAATTTTCCTTGCACATCTGAACATGAAAATCTAAGCAATATTTATGCGTCTAATATAAATCAGTATTGTCTTCATACCCAACTCACTAGTGAGCCTCAAATGTTCTTGTGATCATTCGGGAATTCTGGGATCACCAGATAGTTAAAACTCTGTGATCTACTGCTGGCAAAAGGACACGGTGCACCATACCATCCTGAAGTAATGCTCTTTTGACTGATAACAGTGAATCAGAGGTTGATTTGCATTGCTATATCAAAGGCCAAAGAGATTTTCTGAGTATTCATTTTAAAAACATCAGTAATAATCAGAATGAGTTGTATTAATATGTCTAACTCTGTGGCATGTCACGTTGTTCATCAAGGCTGAAATGCACATACAATAGTTTATCTGACCTTTCAGAAACCTGTTTGAACCAGCTCTGAGGATGGAACTTGACACAGTTGAGCAGCCAATACTTACTCGTATAAACGATTTATATACTTCTATCATCCTAACTGCAGAGGTATAAAATAAATGTAAAATATAAAACACAATACACATGTGACAAAATAAAATACACTATACAAAGTAAAGTACAATATACATGTGACAGGACAAACTGCTTTTTTTTGGAGTATCTCCCGGTTGCAATGTAATAGAAAAAGAACAAAAATCTAATTAATATTGTTCTAAACATGAAGTGGGACTTCTCTGAAGTAAGTCATTCACTATATTTCCACAAGGATTCTGTAATACTACATGTGATGATCAAAAGCAGCTGCTAGGTCCAAAACAGAAAAAAAGAGAGTGCCTTCAAATAAGAAAAGGCATGAAGATTACTATCATAAGAGCAGTTTTTGTCATCAAAAGAAAGCCTATGACCTCAACACAGAGATAAGGTTTAAATAATTCTTAAATTCAATGGTCATTGCTTTTATAAACTGTATTTGTGATTGCAAAATAATTGCATTCTAGTATAGGCAATGGAGTGAAAATTAACATTTATATGCATTGGAACAAGTCAAATTTTGAACTCATAGCACTTATCAGGATTGAAAGAAGACTAATTGTATGAATTACAAATCAGGCAAAATTTGCTATTACAACTGAGATGGACAAGAAACCAGTCATGTAATGGTCTAGATAAGTGAAATTTAAAACTAATGGAAGAGTTTGGGTTATTTATTTTCCCTTTTTATACTAAGAAATTAGTTGTTATGAGTTAATGAGCACATGGGAAAGTCAATGTCTGAAAGATCAAACAAAATGTATTTGCCTACAGAGTGTGAAACACTTTCAAAAGACACTGTAGCCCTCCCTCTCTGGGTCACTTTTTCTGTGCACCTTACACTTCATGCAGAGAGATCCAACAAAGGTTTTTACACACAAGTTGGAAGTATAATGTAGATATCTATGACTAACACACAGTAGATACTTAGGATAAAGCAGTTACTTAGCTAACTATCAATATGTTCACCACCTTCAATAAAGTAATTGAAGCGTCTTTGCTGGCTTGTCAGTTATCAATCAGGTCAAACAGGTGAGCCTCCATTGCTTCTTTGAATGGGCTGGTACCCAGTGTTGCTGAGCTGCTGTCTTCTTGACTTCTTTTTTTCTTACAATTTTATATATTTTCATGTCAGTGTTTTTCTTCCTCTATCCTTGAACTGCTGAGTATCCTTGTATTAGTAATCTTAACTCTTTAATCTTACATAGCTCTATTCTATGTTCTTGTTCACAATCCTTCTTCACAACTTGTCAGTTTTCATGGAAGTTTGAGTCAAGGTTATGTAGCTGGACCATATAAAAATTATACCAAAATATCAAAATATCTAGTGTCAGTGGATGATACAGGTGTCAGTGGATGATACAAATAGAGATAGGAGCCTGAACAATAAAGGAGAATCATATTTTCTTTCTTGCCGAATTAAATAGCATCCAAGGTTCTGATGGCCTTGACTTCAGTATTGTCATGGACAAGTTTGTACAAATGCATTGTGGGCAAACATGGAGCAAGCTGTATGTTTCATATACTGTTAAGCATGGATTTGCTTCACATTTGGTAGATAGCTGGCTGTCTTCTACCAGATCCTGAGCCAGCCTTCCTGTCTGTGAAAAATGGTGCATCTAAGGCCTGATTAAGGCACATAGAACAGGTGTACTGATACAGACATCTGCTTTTCTCCAATGACATTTAGAGTAGATACCTAGGAAGAAGCATTACTGTAGAAAACTATGTAATGAAACTTTGTTCTAATACTTTCTAATATATTTGAAGTCTGGGAGTTTCTGAGCCAGTGTAGTTCCTCTAAGTTTGGTAGTATTTGTGGCTTTGTCTTCTAATAATGTGCTCAATTTCTCTTCAAATTTATATAATTTTCCAAATGTGTAAGGCATCCTGTGGTAACAAGTTCTACAGTTTGACTGTATTTTAAGTAAATAAATGAAAGTCATTCAACTGAGTGTCATCACTTTATTTTTCCTTTTTTCTGAGTCCTTTTGATTCTATGACATCTTTTTTTTGAGGTAAAACTGCATCTTGTGTGTGAGATAATGATACAACAGACTTACATTTGTGATAGTAGGTAAATGCTCTTGCTTATGTATCTGAGAGGCCCTTCTGAGTCTTTAACTCTTGGCCTGGAAGAAGGAGCATTGAAATAAGCTAACAGCTAG
Source organism: Patagioenas fasciata (assembly GCF_037038585.1). Taxonomy (NCBI): domain Eukaryota; kingdom Metazoa; phylum Chordata; class Aves; order Columbiformes; family Columbidae; genus Patagioenas; species Patagioenas fasciata. The sequence continues at coordinate 196,552,442 of NC_092520.1, read as the reverse complement.
GCCTGCATAGAAAATAATTATCATAATCAAACCCATCAAATACTCATGACTGACCTTGGTCATCTAGAAGTAATTGACAATCACTTAAGGTAACCCTTTCCTACAGTTCATCTTGAATTCACAGAAAAATGCTGATTTTGGTTTATCCAGTACAAGGGATGCTCTTCAAACAGCAAAGTTATTCTTTTACAGCTGCTGTATTTGTGATTCTTAATGCCATTCCTAATCATAAAATAAGACCCAAATCTTGTTCAGCTAAAACTGCAGATCACCTGCAGATCACATTTTAATCTTCCATCAGAAGTTTAAGTTAGAATTTGAAAGTCTCTTTTCCAAAATAATAAGACTATAGTTTAATATAAGAATAAAAGTTTGTCTAGAGATCTCTCTTGTTATTCTAATGTCTTCCTTATTGGTTTCATGCTCCCAGGCTTCTGGATACACCAATTAGAAATATGAGAAAAATAATTTAAAACGAAAAATTAATTTAGTCACATCCCAGTAAGAAGAATGTAGATGTTAATAAAAGAAATTTTAATGAAAGCAAATCCTCATCAGGAATTGAAACCATACCCTTTCATAACACCATCAGTTACCCTATTCACAAGACTACATTAAGCTAGTAACACAACAGAATCAGATGTTGTACTAACCAACAGAGGATGCTCTTTGATCCTTATGAATGCAATAAAAAATATATTAAGAGGAGCAAAGTAATTAAAATTTTCCATGACTATGGAATGTAGATGAAATGCATTCCCTAGGTCACTCCAAAGACTATGTGCATGTAATTGAATAACATTCAGAGGAATTACAGAATATGATTGGTTTTTGGTGACAAAAACACTTGAAAAGAAAGAAGACACATATTTTCTGGCTTCAGCTCTTTGAATTCTGTTTAGGATAATGATTTCTGGCATATGATATTAGTAGAGAAGATCATCTCAAGATGCTAATAACATTCCAATATTTGGATTATTAATTGCTGCAATGTATACACAGAATATTTAAAATTACATAGAATTACAACTACTGAGAATATTATTTAGCTGATAAAAGAGTATCTAAATGACACAAAAAGTCTTTTTTGCATATCCTACAGGGTTTACCCTTAATGTTAGAATTCTTTTTACATTATCAAAAAACTTAATTTAACGCTCAATTCAAATTACTTTGAGTGAATGTTTTCTACAATCAGCATGAACAGCCTTTATTTCAGAGCTTGAACTATGTTAGCACATGTAGAAAATGAAGTGACAGGTCCAGAGATGAGTACCTGTACTTATAAACCTCCAGCAAACACCCATGTGTAAAACTGAGTGACAGCATGAAAGTTTAGTATTCACTCAGCCAATAGTTTCTACAATGGGAATAAAATGTATCATTTAAATGTGAGCATCTAACTCTTCTCCTACCGTTATATAGAATCTGTAGAAAGATGAGGCTTGTACTTTATATGTTCTAGTTACATGCCTACGGTTAAGTGAGAGTAATTCTTTTGTCTCACCTCCCCTTTCTGAGTGTGTAAATCAGCTTTTTTTAGAATGTATTTTTGTAGGTTAGATTGAGATCTAAATTACTTATCCATAAATCCAAAGTGAATCCATTAATGTCAATAATGTTTTCAAAGTCAGTTATTCTCTCCAGATGAACACCTAGTTATTCAATTCAGGTTAAATGTACTTCAGCTTTTACTAAGCAACCACATACTGAATGAAGAATTCATTGTACAACATTAAAAAATAAGGCTTGAGTCAAGACTATCACAACCACATTTGATGAAAAGTTTCATTAAAAAACTGCTACCAAGAGATAAACTATGTTAGTGTATCACCCATACATCAGAAGTAAAGTAGAAGTCTTCTCATGCTTAACTTTGTCAGTTAAAAATAAATAGGAAAAGTGTAGTATTATGGGTGTAAGCAGTTATTGATATACATACTGATTTACTAATCTTTTAAAACAACATTTCTCAAAGAGGTCTGCTCTCATCAGCTTAAGGTTTTGTGGGATTTTTAGTTTCATTGACCTGAAAAAAATAGCATCTTCGTATTGCAAACTACCTTGGGAGGCATAATAAATTTTATTAGCTAATACTCCTAAATTATTTTTCTTCTGTTGTTATCCTGTTTTGGGTTTTTAAGCTAATTTGATAACTATTGTTCACAATAGCAGTTTAAAAATAAATGTCTCCCCCCTTGGGTCAGAACTTTAAAAGACATCCTGGAGCTGTTCAGAAATCCAGTTTACCAAGCATAGGACTATAGAGGTCATAAAGGCAGGTAAAGAGAGTCCTCTCTACATCATTACGACAGAAAGTAGATGTATGTATGGCCAGTATTTCTCCTCCAGCCGAATTATGAATGATTATTTCAGTCAGACCAACTAGAGTGTGGATTGAATGAGCAGAGATTTCTCTGTCTTCAATGTTGTTGAATGGCTTTACAAAAAAATATGACATTCATATTCTTCGTTTCCATACGTAGACCTCTTAGAAGAAGTAATGAGCATTTAGAGTCTATGCAAATGTATTGTTTGAATGGTACTTCTAGGTTGATATGAGTCTGATTGATTGCTAGGAGGAAGAAAGGCTTTATATTAACAGGGATTTCTTCTTTCAGAGTGCTAACATCTTTCTAGGATGCTAGCAGACAATGTTGTCATTCTTTGTCCTTTTTTGTCCTCAAAACTGCTTTGTAGCAGCAACTCAGAAGCCCACTTTTCAGTTAATAATGCATAAGGAAAGGAGTTTAGAGGTCATGCTTTTCTTTGTGGAATGTACAATAAAATCATATGTCAACATGCAGTGCCCAACACATGTGAGCGGCTCAACAGGGCTAGAATGAGTAAAAGACAGGACTTCACTATTCAGAACATTTCAAATCTCCATGTTAAGGCTGACTTTCCTAGTACGTATTCGTAAATGGGTATTTCCTTGCAAAATAACGTCATAAGCTTGGGAAAGTCAGATGAAGGGCCAGAAACTGTTAACACTCAGAAAAGTGTGATGTTGCAGGAATAACAGCAGGCAGATTCAGGGCCTAGATGACATGAGGAAAAACAAACTCTTGGGACAAATAATCCCCAGAATTCTGGGAATCTAGAATAGAGACAAAGACATTACATCAGCAAAGATTAGTCTGTAATCTTGATTTAAGAAATTTTTATAATCAAAATCTTCAGACACTCTAATGCATCTTTATACAAAAGTGTTAACCACCATCAGTCATTTATTAGTAAAATTGCAATTAGTGCCACATCCTATTGCTTCTTGAATTACCTTTTTTTCCCCATAAGTTTTCTGCATTAATTTTGGAAAACTCAGATTAAAGCCCTTGTTACGTTTTGGAATATCTACATATGAATACTCTATGTGAGTATGAAAGATTTATGTTGATCATTTCTTACCGTATTCACAGTATGCTTATGACTACATAATCGCTTTCCCACAAATCTTCAGATCATAGCTGATGAGAAATTTGGATTTTCATTCTCCTCTAGGTATATTGTCCTGTTCTATTTAAGCTACAGAAATGTGTAAATTTGTCTTAGAACAGATGTGAGTTCTCATTTTATCTGTTTCTTTTGTGAAAGGTGTCTATGCATAACGAGTAGCACAGAAGACTGTCATGGATGGAATTCAGCAGACCATGCTTTAGATGCCTGGGAGTTAATCATGTGAGTGACTGAGACTCCCTTTACAGTCAAAGAAATAAACCCCCTGGGGGTGATTCTCTTGTCATATTTTAGACATGTCATGAAAAGATATGAATCGTCCTTAAAGGTATACAGGATTAGAATATAACTTAAATTGCAGGTTCCTTTAGACTACACCTATCCTGTGTCTTTCCATTTTCTTATGGTCTTTTGTCCAGTGCAGCAGTCTCCATTATCCATTTAATTTGTAATTCTTTGAGAAACAACCAAGCATTCATCAATCCAAGAGACAATAATTAATAATCCACCCCATTCATTAGATTAGTCAAATGAATTTCGGTCAATAATCAGTCCAGTTTTTGAAAAGAAACATATCTACTTTACCTGAAAATTTATTTTCTCTTGCTTTTATTATGAAATGATGATCCACCGATGCTGCATTTTTTTATGTTTAGACAGAGGTACTTAAAACAGGTTTTGGGTAGAGGACATGGAGGAAAAGCGCATGAGACAACAGATTATTTTTCTTATTTGATAGTTGTTTTATCACATTGCAGATGCATGTAGTTTTAAAATATTTAAATTCATAGGTTATTTATCTTCAAGAAAAATTTTGGAACCATACCAATTTTGAACTTCTAATGAAAGAGTCTTTTATTTTTTTGTGGACTAAGACAATAATCACATATCTTTATGAAATAGCATGTAAACGTCTTTATTGCACTACAGTTAGATGATATAGTTTAGAGAAAGAAAATGAAATAAATAGAGCCATGTACAAAGTAATATAATTAAGAATGAAATTTATCTGACAATAGCAATTGTTATACATTTAATTTACTATGTTTGGAATGTATTGCACTGACACATTTAAATTTTGTTTGTGATATCATAATTTTATTCACCAAATACTTAACAATATTTTCATATTTTTTAAATCATCTATTATTCTGACTTATCAAATGGTTAGAAGTTCTAGCACTGGACAAATGAAAGAGCAAGTATGAGTATTTTGCAACTCACATATTACTCTGGGGTGTGTGGTCTGTTTTCTGCCATATGGGAAGCAAAGAGCATGTCCCTTGCTTCTCTTGTAGCTCATTCCCTACTGTTTCGGTTTTAGTTCCCTACTTTGGGGGAATGAAATGTCCTGTTGCCTTTTTGTCTTGCTAATATTCCACAATGGTATACTTGCTGTCACACATAAACCTAATAGCTCATACTTCAGGGGATTCACCTTTCTGTGCAGTGTGTAGGGGTATCACCTCTTGTTGACACAGCATGGGCTTCTTGCACACTGTTGCTACCACATAAATTTAAAGAGTATGCTTTAGATTCAGTTACATTTTGTAGGTCTGATTACAGAAAAACAATTAAATAACTGCAATGATAAATCTATCTAGTGCAAACCCATGCTTGAAATCGCAGTATGTGGTTTGTTATAGAGTAAACTTTACTAGAAAGAGCTCTCTAAATGTCAGCCTTTGTTGAAATACAGTGAAGAAATCCTTTGAGAACCACAAATACTATTGTATTTTTGTAAATATTTAGGAATGTACTTATAAATAATTTTAAAATTATGACCACTGCCAAATTGGTAACATGCTTGCAGCTGCCTTGAGAATTGTGTTCTGGACAGTTGGTGCTCTAATTGTATCAGAGATTTAGTTGAAATTTCTTTCTGTATGGAAGACTCATTGTTACTTCCAATATTTTTTGTTTTGTTTTGAGGGTTTGGGTATTTTTTGTGTTGGTGGCTTTATTTTAGTGTAAAGAACACTTTAAAGATTTTTTTTAAAGATTAAAGAAAATGTTTGATTTGGATAGAACTGAGTAATCATCATCCACAGAGAGTCTTTGGCCTCCCAGGCCAGTTTAATCATAGACAGTGTGCTTTTCATCCTACACCACACAAGTGATGACATAAGCCTCCAGCAGGAGGATGTGTCTGTCCCGTTATCAAGGCTGAGATGGGGCACAACAGCAGGGTCAGCTCACACTCCATTCAACACACAGCCCCTACCTACACGATGACATTCACTTCTGAATATGTTTCTGACCCTGTGACATTTTTCAGCTGAGAAAATTCCTCCTTTCAGCCTCGGAAGTTTGTCTGACAATGTATGCATACATGTATTTGGTGGACATGAAGTAAACAAATGCAAATAGACTTTCTAGAAAATCAGCCTACCAGGCCTCAAGGATTGTTGATGCATACAATTCATTGAGGAACTGAATTCAGCAAGGAGCATGATCCAAGTGGAACCGCTTTGAAGAGCTTAGCAGTCTTCTAACATGGGGTACCCCAAAGCAACTTTTACTACAGAATGTTTTCTACATTTTATACCTGCACCTTTAAGGATCCATATAATTAACTTTTACATCTGTATAAATGAACATACACAAATGCATATTCAGATAAAAATATATATGTAAATTATATATATGTGTGTTATTATTAGAATTTTTGTACATATTTGTGCATCATTTATATATATATTTGTTTATGTATGTAATTCTATATGTTTTCCGATATGATCGTTTCCTGGTCTGAAGGAAAAAAGGTGCTTAATAAGATGCTGCTCAGAGACCAAATTAGTATGATAGTTTCAAAAAATGGACTCTTGCCAGTCATAGAGAAGTATGAAAACATGTGGGATATGACATTGCCAAAAAAGGCAGTTGCTGTGTATGCATTCCTTTTCTGCGATACTTTTTGGTAAAGTGGAAATGGTGCTTGGTCACAGTCATACAAAGCAAGCACAGGGTAGTATGAAAACACGTAGGATTGTGACATTGTCAAAAATCATGACTCCCTGACAAATGTTAAGCAATATTTACACAAACTGGAAAAGTGCAAATCTATAGGACATGATGGGACGTATCTGGAGTGTTGAGGGAGCTGGCATTGTAAGGCCACTCTCAATTATTTTTTAAAGGTCATGGTAAGTGAAGGAGGTTCTTGAGGCCTGAAGGAAAATAACAATCACTATCATCTTTAGGAAGGGCAAGAAGGAGCATCTGGTGATCCTCTAGTGAGCTGCTAAGCCTCATTTCAATCCCCAGGAAGGTGGTAGAACAAATAATCCTGGAAAACATTTCTAAACTCATGAAGGAAAAGGTGGCATTTGGGAGTTGTCAGCATGGATTTATGAAGGGGAAATCATGCCTAATCAAACTCATAATCAGCTTTGATGATGAAATGGCTAAGAGTAGATGAGGGGAGAGTGTTGTATAACTTGACTTTAGCAAGCCTTTCCACAATGTCATAACATTCCACTAACAAACTGATAAATTACACACTAGTTAATTGGACAGTGAAATGAATTGAAAGCTGGCTGAACTGCCAGTATCAAAGGGTTATCATTAGTGGCACAAAGTTCAGCTGAAGGGCAGTCTTTAATGATGTGCCTCAGAGGTCAAGAATGGGACCAATACTTTTCACTTCATTAATGGTATGGATGATGGGATATACCGCACCCACAGCAGGTTTGTAGAACGTGCGAAACTGGGAGCATTGGTTAGATCAGATAGTTATGCTGCCAATCAGAGAGACCTCAACAGGCATAGATGAACCTCCTAAACTTCAACAAAAGGAAATGTCGAGTATAACCTCAGGCACCAGTACCTGCTGAGGGCCCACCATCTGGGAAGCAGCTCTCCAGGAAAAGACCTCAGGTCCTGATAGACGCTAAGCTGACTGTTCAACCCTGTGTCAAAGGAAGCTAGCAGCCTCGTGGGCTGCATGAGGAGTAATGTTGCCAGGAGGCTGAGGCGATCCCTCGTCTGTGTTCAGGACTTGTTAAATACAGCCAGAGTACTGTGCTCAGTCCTAGTCTTGCCAGTATAAGGCAGACATGGATATCCTGGACAGAGTCCAATGAAGGGCCACAAAGATAACAATCTTTGATGAATATTATCAGGTGACTGAAACTTATGTGGTATGAGGAGAGGTTGAGACAGCTGGATCAGTTTAGCCTGGAGATAAGAAGGCTCAAGAGGGATCTTACTCATGTCTAGATATCTGATGGGTGAGGAATCAAAAGGAGCTGGACTTCTAGTGACATCAAACGATAAGACAACCACCAAGAAATTAAAACAAGAAATTTGACTTCAATACATGAAAAAATATCAAATATTGGAGCAAGTTTTCCAGAGAGGTTGCAGAGTCTCTGTCCTTGGGAGGTATTCAAAACCCAGCTAGATAGGGTCCTGAGTAACCTGTTTTTGCTGACTCTGCTTTGAGAAGACAATCTCCAGAGGCTCCTTTCAGCATCAGCAATTCTGTGATTCTATGAGATAGAAATACGTAGTTCTTTTCCATGACTGGATTTTGTATAATGCCATGGAACTTATATTGGTTTTGTAATGCATATAGTCAAGACAAATAAAAGTTTATTGTATTTGCTGATTTGAAAGAAGACAAAGGAAAATGAGAAAGAATACATTTTCCACTGCTGTCCTTAATGGGCAGTTGCAAAATTATTTAAGACATAGCAGGAATAATCCAAAGAAGACTTGTGAACAGAAGATATATTAACACATATATGCTTTCCTAACTAATTCCATAGTGCTCTAAATGCCTCTCAAAACACTCCCCCTCAGATGGTTCCACAAATGCTTTCACAGCATATTGAAGCATCCCTCCTCCAGAGCAGGAGACCTTTATTTCTATTGGGAAGGGTAGTTTGAAAAAAACAGCAGAAAAACAGCAAGAAGAAGAAACCAGACTAACCTGCACTGACTGTATAAATCTCGTCATGCTCATAGAAGTTACCCCTTCTGACAATGCTGTTCTCTTTCTTGCAACAAATATCGCTCAAAGCCCAAAATAATTTTATCACAGTATGTTTGGGATTGGAAGGGACCTCAAAAGATCAACTAGTCCAATCGCCCTGCTGGAGCAGGAATGCCTAGGTGAGGTTGCACAGGAACATGTCCAGGCAGGTTTTGAATATCTCCAGGGAAGGAGACTCCACAACATCCCTAGGCAGCCTGTTCCAGTGCTCTGTCACCCTCACTGAGAAGAAGTTTTTTTCTCAAATTTAAGTGGAACCTCTTGTGTTCCAGCTTGATCCCATTACCCCTTGTCCTATCATTTTTTGCCACCGAGAAGAGCCTGACTCCATCCTCATGGCACGCACCCTTTATATATTTATAAACATTAATAAGGTCACCCCTCAGTCTCCTCTTCTCCAAACTAAAGAGACCCCGCTCCCTGAGCCTCTCCTTGTAAGGGAGATGCTCCACTCCCTTAATCATCTTTGTTGCCCTATGCTGGACCTTCTCCAGCAGTTCCCTGTCCTTCTTGATCTGAGGGGCCCAGAACTGGACACAATATTCTAGAGGGGGTCTCACCAGGTCGGAGTAGAGGGGAAGGAGGACCTCTCTCGATCTACTGACCAGTCCCCTTGTAATACACCTGAGGATGCCATTGGCCTTCCTGGCCACAAGGGCACAGTGCTGGCTCATGGTCATCCTGTTGTCCACCAGGACCCCCAGGTCCCTTTCCCCTACGCTGCTCTCTAACATGTCATTCCCCAATTTATACTGGAACCTGGGGTTGTTCCTGCCCAGATGCTGGACTCTACACTTTCCCTTGTCAAATTACATCAGGTTATTCCCCGCCCAACTCTCCAGCCTGTCCAGGTCCCGCTGGATGGCAGCACAGCCTTCTGGCGTGTCAGTCACTCCTCCCAGCTTCATGTCATCAGCAAACTTGCTGATAGTACACTCAATTCCCTCATCCAAATTGTTAATGAATATATTGAATAATATTGGCCCCAGTACTGACCCCTGAGACATTCCACTGGCCTCCAACTAGACTCCGCACCATTGACTACTACTCTCTGGCTTCTCTTCTTAAGCCAGTTTGCAACCCACCTCACTACTCTATTGTCTAGACCACACCTCCTCACCTTAGCTGTGAGGATGCTGTGAGGGACTGTGTCAAAGGTTTTACTGACGTCAAGGTAATATTCCTTTCTCTTTTTTTTTTTTTTTTTGTCTCTGTATTTTCACAATCATGTGATGATTCTCTTCAGATTTTTTCCCTCTGCCTAATGGGTTTTGCGATCAGAAGCTTCTCAATGTTATGGGCTCTTGCACTCTTAAGGATCAGCTTTGCACATCATACAACTCCCTCACAACTGACTGCAACTGTTTTTCTTGCAAACCTCTTAAAGACACACATTTCATTTCCTAAGTCCTTTCCTTAGTTGTCCCTACTTGTATTCCTCCTCATGTTCATAGCTTTCTCATATGTTCCACAGCTCCCATCTTTTTTTTTTTTTTAATTGTCTTATACCTTTGTGAAAGATAAAAATCTAACTAAATAGAAATCTATGCAAAGCACCAATAAAACTGAGGATTTCATAGTTGACTTCCTTCTTTCTCTTTCTTTTTCCATGGCTATTTTTTTCTTTTGTTTTGCCTTCTCTCATATCTTTGTGGTTATGTGTAGTAAAACTCTTCAGGGGCAGGGATTATAGCTAATTTATCTGCTTATATAATATCTTCGTGTACTGGCAGATTAAACAACAATATCTAGGGTAAACAAAGCGGCTTAAGATAGGAAAAGAAATTTTGGAAATATATTGTTACTTTTACAGAGCATTTGCTCAGAAAGAGAACCCCTCTTCTTTTATCACCAAAATGTAATGACAGATCTCCTACTAAGTTTAATATATGAAGGTCACAGAATAGAATTTATTTTAGAGTTTAAAGTTCTTGAGATATGTCCTCTCTAACCTCTTCTATAAAAATCCACTTTTCCATATTGAAGATCTGCAATGGATTTTAACCATGAATTGAATTGATAGAAGGATTTTTTTTTTATTTTTCAGAGATTGCAAATAAAGACTTTCTAATGCCCTAGTATAATGACCTGAACTTCACTGGGCCCTAAGCTTTGTTCTTCATATATTAATAAATAATAGGAAGCACACAATTCGTTTATAATAGTCCTCAAAATTATAGTTTAGATCTTCAGTAACTACTGTCAGACAAAAAATATGGTGGATTGTTGTCTTATCTTGCAAAAATCAAAGTGATTCTACTGACATCAATGTGATTATGACAAATTTTGACATCTGAGAATCCTTAAACTGTAGCTCAGATAGAATACATCAGCAGTAAAGTCACAAATCTATCCTAAAGATAAATTTATTTTTAATAGTATTTAAATAAATAGGTAGAATTTTTTAAAAAATATTTGTTTCAAAATAAAATAATTATATATTCTTATATTTTTTCATCATCACAACTTAGGAACCAAGATTTATCAATAAAAGCATATGGAAATGTCATAGAAATATTTGTTTTTAATTGGGTCATGAAAACTGCAGAAGGATAGCTTTGCTTAAGATGGAAGTTGTTCTGTTTTGCACTTGCCTCATATACAGCATGGCCACTGCTCTCAACCTAACAATTACTTTAAACATTACATATAAATCTGAAAGATTGTACTTTCTTTATCATCTACAGAGAGGTCTTTGTTTGCAATTTCTGTGCTTACATGTGAAGATTCTTAGTGAATCTTTGAAGTAAGAGATGAAAAAACCCCACAACAAACCACAGAATGAAAAAAGAAAAAAAAAATTTACAAGTAGGGTAAGGTGAGGAACTGCAGGTCTAGAATATATTTAAATGACAAGATGGGTCAGTGAGGACTTTGCTTTAAGTATTTCTGATAAGAGGAATAAGAAAAACACAAACACAAAGAGAAAATTTTAACATAAAATAATGACAGTGCTGAGGTTATTATTACTTTGTGCATAAACAGAATGAACCAAGTCAGATTGCATTGCTCTATTTCATGGCTGGCTTGATTTTAGGTAGGTCATTTTAGGAACTATTAAAATAGGATAATATGAAAGGGATTTTTCTAGACATTTCAGACATGCAGAAGTGCTTTTCAACTATTGCATGGATGATCAGCACACTAACTTTGGCTGTTTGCTGTACAGACATGTTTGCACCTCCAGTTCCAGGAGCACAGGATCTTGCTTTGTCTGCTTCAAGCTCCTCTGACAATAATGATCTTTCACCTGAGATTTGTGCCTTTTTCCTGCAGCATCTTTGAGCTTTGGACCTTGACATTCAGGGCTGGCTCTTATCTGACAGGTTTAAAGTGTGGACAGAAGGTATTTCTCTATTTCTGAAAGACTATGTATACTAATTTCTTCTAAGCAGTATCCAGTTTTCAATCTGATGCATTTTCTAACTGATGAGCCATCTACACCATCCTTAACTGACCAGTGCCAATTACACTTTATGCTTTCTGTTAGAATTCTTTTGTTTTAAAATTTATCTTTCAATAATGTGAATTCAGAGAGATTATAATAGCCCCATATTAACTAAAGGTATGATTTTTACCTTTTTTACCCAGATGGATATATCTGAATACCAACTTGTATCAGACAATAAAGGTTTTACAGAGACACACAAGAACAAATAGTATAAAATGAGTACCAAATAATAGCATTTTTAATGTCTTACAGTACAGCTTCTACTATTTCTAGTAACAATAATTTTTTTTTTTAAATGATTGTTGCTTAGTTTTTTAATGTATGCATTTTGTACTGAGAATTCATTGTCATTCCTTGACTTGCCTATTCATTGAACACCATCAAATAAATTACTTGACTTATAAGCCTTAATATATCCAGAACTGAGGTTAGAACAATAGTCAACACCCGAGACAAAAAGATATCTCATCTCTACTATTCTTTCTGAACACCTTTTGATTATTTCTGTGCTCAAAACTTAATAATTACAACAGGCTGAGACCATGTCAATGTAGTAATATGTAGTTTCTTTCCTGTAAATTCAATTCACGTTAGCTTTCATGCTATCTTAAAGCATGGTCAAATAAAGCTTTTCCCTCTGAAAAGGGAAATGAAACATGCTGTCATGTACATTCAAAGTAGTTACAAATATACAAGAAAACCATTATATCACAAACACTAAGGAGGAAAACTATTTTCCTCCTTAGTGTTTGTGATCCAATAAATGATACTTTTACTAATATTTAGGCTAATGAAAAGTTGATATTTGAGACTACTGTAAGCTTCAGATGTACATGATTATGTGAAAATTTGTGTTTGTCTTATCCCCCAAACTCTTTGAGTTTTAGTGAAGAATTCCTGCTCATTTTTGTGTAGTTTGGATGAGTGCCTGGAAGACTTTTACTTTAACCTCACAATCAAATATATGTGATGTTATGAGAAATATGAGTCCTTTTTTATTTTTTTCCTATATATGGTAAAATGCCCAAAGTTTCATTTTTCATTTATTGAGTTCTTTGTCTTTCTTGGGTTACACTAATTTTTAGTTAAACAAAACAAATCAGTTAGGAACAGCTTCATAGGAAGGTGGGACTGTGTTGCTTATATTTAAAAGCATAGTTACATGCACATACACACATGGTTGTAGAAACACAGATAGACACACATATATGCCTATGCAGACAAAAAACAAAACACACTAGTTCTGAGATGTTGTATCACCTCATCAAATCCATCCAAAGAATAAATGCAAATAAGGGATATTATTAAAATATTTTTAAATACTGTTTTATAAAGCACTTATAATTTTGTTTATCATTTTTTTCTTTTCTTTGCTCCTCTCAATTTTTGCCACCTTCTAACAAACCTTTCCCTCTTTCTTGATTTTGAGTCTGTCTTCCACATTTTTTATCACACTCTCATTTTCATTATTATCAATTCTTAACTTCTACTATTACTCCTTCCTACCAGCCAGCACTGCCTCTGCTGAACAAAGGCTTGAGACAGCAGTGCTCTGTTTGCTTCCAAGCAAGACACTAGAACATTTCAGCTCTAGTATACTAGAAGACACTTTCAAAAAGTACCACAAAAAGTGCATTACACTATTTTAGCCAAAGCTTACAATTAGTTCAAGGTTTAGTGTGAAATCTTAGTTTAAAGTAATCTGGAAAAAACAAGTCTCAAAATAGCAAATTTCAATGCTACCTAAATCTGGACTTAGTAAATACACATCTTTGGTTCACTTAGGGATTTGTTATTCTTGCCTTCAGGCAATTTATCAAATCTAGGAGAGTCAGCTGCTCCTTTTTAGGGTAAAGCAAACTTTAGGAATGTATTTCAGAGTGAGGTATGATGTATTTTCAGAATTCTAGAAATATTATGGTGTCAACAGATTGTAAAATTATATGCAATGTATAAGATGATGAAAAGTAATGGGAAACATTACTTTTAGTTATCACAGAAAATATACTACATCTCTGTTATAAGATAACTGTAATTAACTGTGGTACATTTTTTGAATTTATTTAGAAATGTCAAGATTTCATATAAAATATTTAAATAAACCCATGTTCTGTTCTCAGAATTCATGTGAAACTTCTGTCAGTATGTTCATAATGCTCATGTTGGCCTGGTCATGTCGTCTTCAAATGAGTTGTGAAAGTTCCATTGATTCTAATGACAAAAAAATTAGACCATATGCTTTTACAAATAAGAGAAAATGTTCAAACTGAACTAATTCTATTAAAAAGAAAAAAACACTTGATATTTCAGCTGTGAAATATTTTAATGTTAGTGGCAAGTCCCTTCATCAGTGAATTTCAAATTCCAAACTCACATTCAAAATGACTAAGGTATTGAAACATTTATCTGTGTTATTCGACAAGTATGTTTAGCTTTTATACATCAATAATTTGTTCTATGCCCTTATTTTTGTAAAACCTTCTAAAAAAAGTAAAAATTAAGTTCTTTTTTATTTCCTCATGCAATCTTTAATTTTGTGTAATCCATACTAAAACACAGTAATTGTGCTTCAGGCATTTCAATAGAACATGCTTCATATGTTTCCTAAAGAATCTGTGTTTTAAACTTAATGCCTTCTTTCAATTACAGATTTTCCAAGATTTTGTTCACCTGAATTTGATCAAACAGTGGCATTCAGTGAAAAGAGTAGATGTGTATTCCCAAGAGGTGTAGATGTTGATATATGTATCGGTTATGCTCATTTTAGAAAGGGAAGAATGCTAACACCCTACAAAAAAACAAAGTTTTTTCTTTAATTTCTAATAATTAACAGAACAACAGATTTATTAAGCTGTTTCAATCTTTGCAACTTCAACAGAAACATTACTTTAGTCAGCCTCTGATTCTCTTAGGTTTTGATGGACTGTTTTTATTTCGTGAATCATTTGAATCATTATCAGTTTCTGACAGTTGCTTCTCTTACTGTTATATTCCCTGAATATACTACTCACATGTTGATGAGAAATACAGATGATTAACACTCTGGGAACCTAATTTATTGTGCATTGAATGTACATGCATACCTTATGCCTCACTTGAATGTACATGAATACATTATGCCTCATTTAAGTTGCATTCAAGACAAGTTAACTGTGTATAAATTATTGAGTTAACACTTGAAACTAAAATAAAAATAAAATCATCAAGGATGTTACAGGAGAATCAAGATAATGAAAGCATGAAATGTCTGTGAAACACTCGTCTTTCTGAGCTAAGGTCTAACTCACTACATATACATATACTTCCCTCCTCACTCCTGTGTCCCTGCCCTGGTTTCCACCTCTTGGAAGCTCTCCGCTAGTAAATATTATCAACCTACAGCACTTTACATATATTAACTAAGAAAACAATATAATTAAAAGAAATTATACAAGTGATTATTGTTTTCAGACACCCACAGTTTTGCTGCTTTCCAGTTGAAATTGGATCAGCACCAGTGTTCCGTGCAAGTTGCATACAGCATAACAGATATCGCATTTGTATAAACTAAGTTTATTAGCTTTCGATTACATCATGAGTAGACATACACTGCTTGAGGTTAACTTGGCAAATGATTGTTCAGTATGGTACACCATCACTCTGTTTCCCTAGATGGAAGTCTGCATAAAAGTAAAATAAGAGAAACTATTGCCACCATAGTTATGGATGGCAAATGCATTTTGAACCAGAGAGGAGTCCAATTTACTGCCAAGAGGAGACAGACACTAATGGCAGATGTGGATACTGAGGCATATCTGACTTGTTTTGTCTGCAATAGTTCCAGCCCTGGCCTGGACATGTGTGGTGTGGTTTGGTTTGGTTTGGTTTGGTTTGGTTTGGTTTGGTTTGGTTTGTTGTTGTTGTTCTTTAGTTTTTTGTTTGATTGGTTGGTTGGGTTTTTTTGGTTGTTTTGTTGTTGTTGGGGTTTCTTTTCGCTTTTTTGTTCAGCTGTAACTGCATATTTTGAAAAGACCAGGTGACTATGTCTAGTTTGTTTTATTTTTGTTTATCTTTAGATAGCACAACAATAGATTTTGTTCTCTTTACCAGGAGTTTCTCAGAGTTTTTAACTGATAAGTGGATGATAGATGAAGGTGATTTAAAAATTAAATAATTTAAACTATTCAGCCAAACATATCTTAATATTCTTAATACTAGCTAAAATTACTCTTTACAAAGGGGAAATTGAGAAACCAAGTTTTTTTTTAAAGACTAAAAAATTACTACTATGCTCCCTGTACAATCAAAGCCAAACATAAAAGAAACATTATGTAATCTGAAAATAACCGAGAAAATATAGAGAAAAAATCTCCCAAGAGAGAAATTATTTCAAATTCTGTATTAATGAGGTATCATACTTTGTGTATACTAACACAACCCTGATAGGATTTTGGAGAAGAAGAAAGTAAAAACTTATATTAAGAAAGAATGGGAGATTTGAATTCAGTCTCCCTATTGCAACTCTTCTTTCTTGACAGTCAGAGAGATGGTTCCTTTATGTTGTACCATTCAGCTGACAAGTAAATCTTGTTTACCTTAAATAAACAAAGTTACAAAGAAAGTGGTTTTGCATAGTAAGAAATGACCAGTGTTGACCTCAGGTTTGGTCCATTTTAATACCGAAAATATAAAGGTATACAGAGTTTTATTTTTAAGTTACTTCAGCTAAGTATGCTGTGTTTAAGAGGATGAGAAGTGGAAGCCCCCATTACTGTTTAGTCTATGCTAAAAAGAAAACAACAACAACAACAAAACAAACAAACAAACAAAACCAACCAACCAACCAACCAAAAAAACCCAGCATGTCTCTAGTTCTGACCGGTGTGGACCACTATAACTATTCATGTTCCTTCTGAGACCAGAGAGCTGTCTGGTGCTATGGTGGAATGTCAAAATTGTCATGTCCCATTCTTCATGCTTTCTCAGAGACTCAGAGGAGTGGCAAGTCATGCTCTGTCAGGTGCTACCTTGTCGCTGGTCAACACTGACCTGCCACCACATTTTCACCATTCTTGTTTCTCTTTGCCTTCCCAACTACAAGGCCTTGAGCTTCTTGAACTCCTGCTCTTAGAAAAGTAGTTCTCTGCACTTCCTTTCTGGGGTAGGCAGGGAGCGGGCATGACAGCTATTCTGTAACAAAAATCAAATTAAGGTAGGGATGGAAGAGAGAAAGAGCTGGAAAAGATGGGGGAGATAGGGAGAAAGGGAGGAGGAAGAATATTACAAAATTATGGATATTTTCAGTGGGCATTTGTGCTCTTTCCTTCTGCCTCTTAATTTCACTTTTGCAGTAGAAACATTGCAATCTGTATTTCCTCTTTCAAAGTTTGTCACAATTTTGTATTTTTCAGGAAGGTTTCCGCTAATTAAACATCCACATTTTCTGCATTATTTATTTCTCTTATTCTTCATAACCTAATTGCTTTCCACCAAGAGCTAGCTGACAGAACTGTCAATTTCTTCACATCCTTTTGTCAGTCTGACTCACTGATTCATCATCTGCTTTCTTCAGATACACTCAGCACCATTTTTGCTGGGCTGGCCAGCAGGAAGACCTGTCTCATTGCCAACATATTTTTCATTCTTCGTATCCACTCTTTACAGCTGCGTTACTGAACAGGGTTTATAGCTGTTTAGCTGACTATCCATGATCAGCAAAAACAGCTGATAGGAATAAAACATGAATTTACAATGTGTTCTTCCACAGCGTACTCAGCATTTTCTCTTCAAAACAGTAGCCAGTGGTAAATTGGGCAGCAAGTTATACAACTATTAAGCTCCCAAGGCTTGCTGAGATAACTACTATGTCTTCCCATATGGGTCCTCTTCACATGACTTCTTGTAGAGAGGAGTTTCAAAAAGCTTCAAGAGCAAAGAACAGTTCTCATGATCTGTAGAGGAGGAGAAACAGTGTTAACCTGTTTGTAGGAGTACAGACAAATAGAAATAAGAGGGGTCCTTGGGATGACAAAATTTTAGGTCTCTCAGTCAAGAATTCTGAAATCCTTTCCTTTCCTTTCCTTTCCTTTCCTTTCCTTTCCTTTCCTTTCCTTTCCTTTCCTTTCCTTTCCTTTCCTTTCCTTTCCTTTCCTTTCCTTTCCTTTCCTTTCCTTTCCTTTCCTTTCCTTTCCTTTCCTTTCCTTTCCTTTCCTTTCCTTTCCTTTCCTTTCCTTTCCTTTCCTTTCCTTTCTCCTTTCCTTTCTCCTTCCCTTCCCTTCCCTTCCCTTCCCTTCCCTTCCCTTCCCTTCCCTTCCCTTCCCTTCCCCTTTTCCCCCTTTTCCCCCTTTTCCCCCTTTTCCCCCTTTCCCCCCTTTCCCCCCTTTTTCCTTCCCTTTCCTTCAAACTGTGTATTGCAAACAGTACACATTCCCACATGGAGTTAGACTTAGAGAATATTTTTAAGCAACACTCTAAATGACTGCACTGTGTAAATTCATGGAGATGGCTCACAAATGCAAAGCAGCAACCTTCCAAAGACCTGAATACATTGGTGAACTGAGGTAGCAAGTGAGTTTTGAAACAATACATTATATATGAGTGATGGACAAGAGTAACCCACATAGATTTATTTTGTGCTTCCTCAAAAACTTATCTGATTAATTTTGTTTACCTCTATTCTCCTTAGTTGTGTGTTCTCATAAACTCCAGTTCTCAATCATTTTTACATCTTGTGCTTGTGCTGTTGCTTGCATTGTAAGGCAGTCTTTTGTTATTTATTATTCAGATGTAACCAGAGATCAGAATCTAGTCATATTTACATACTATGTCATATATCTACTTATGACTTGAGAACAACAGTATAAAATATGTAAATAGCTGAAAGTTAAAAATAAAAATATGCAGAAGTTGTTTATTTCTTTCTCAGAGCATTCTAGGTAGAAATAAAGACAAAATGACACTGCTGTTAGTAAAATTTACTACTAAAACATATGGCAGATGAGCTGCTTTTTTCTGCAGTTATTTGCAAATCTAAGTATGCAGAGCTTACCTAAATGCTGTATAGATATTTAAGACTGGGACAGAAGAGCATGTTGTCATTCAGTCACCCAAAGCTTCAGGTGTGCAATTCCCAGCAGCCACTTCTGCAAAACAGGCCAATCAGGAGGATCCAGTAAAGAGAAGTTTGTTTCAAATTATCTCCTGGAACAAAGTGTTAAATTCAGGACTCCAGTTAGGTACTTTCAAGAATTTAGTGCCAAAAAATATCCTCTGGGAGCTATGGAATTACATCTTAAATTAAAAGACAGATTTTTACACATGTATCTTAAATTTCTTCTCTAAAAAAAGCTTTTCTTCAGGCTTTTTCAGCTAATAACACTGGTCAGTGATAAAGTGGTTTTGAAATAACTTAGCCATGGATTATCACAGTCAATGTAGTGTAGCAGTCTAAACCAAGATTATGGTATTTTTATGAACATAAGTAGATGAGAAAAAGATCCCATCAAATTTTAAATCTGAGAAACTGCAGATAGTCAGCAGATGTTACCAGCTTCTGTTTAGAAGCAGAGAGCTTCATTCAGGAAACATCACAATTTATTTGATTGGTGTCCTTTAATATAATATTGTTCCAAATTTTTGTATGATTTTGCTCAGTAAAAATAAAAAATAAATAAAAACCAAACAGAAACAAAAGCAGAGGAGGGAATGAAATTCTTCACCATGTTGCTAAATGATATTACAGACATCAGGAATGTAAATTCCAAGGAATTTCTGAAATTTTCTGATTTCTCTTCTAAGCATATATACAAAATATCAGTTTAAATTCAAAATTGTGTCTCCTTTCTGCTTATTGTTTCAAGGAAAAAAAAAAAGTCAAAAGGAAAAGGAAATAAAACACATATCTACCACTGTCCTTGTATAGGTCAAGATTTAACATTATATTTAAAACATGATAAATGATGGAAATAAGCCTTAAATACAGAGGTCTTCTAGAAAGAATATTCCTGTCAATCATTGTTAATTTCAAGAAATATTCAGCTGCTGACCATGTGGAAACATGTTGTTAATAGATTATTAATACTGAAAATGTTGAGAGATACATCTCTTACGAGGAAAATTGTAAGCATTAAGGAAATTAACCTCCCCTTATTTCAAAGTTTGTTTATTATTATATTTTTTTTGTTGTGATTTATGGCCTGTCATTTTCAAGGCTGAATCATGCCGATAGGTATTACTGGACTGAGATATAGTGGCTAAACATCATCACAAGTTCTCGTTAGTTATCACGAGTCAGCTCGGCTGTTGCAGGAAAACAATGTTTCTATAGCATTCAGTGAAAACGAAAGAAGCTAAAACTGAAGGGGTAGAAAATAGTAATAATAATTAAATAAATAAAAATGACAAGGAAAAGAAGAAAAAAATATATAAGTAATTCATTATAAATTCAGTAAGAATAGTCTCAGACAGGATATATACAGAGACAGAGATCTAATCTGCAAGAAGTTTTGAAACTATAAATAACCACTCACCCCCAGAAGAAGTTAAACTACATTCTGGAAGATTATTTCTTTTTTGTTTTTTTTTCTGACCATGCCTCTGTGAATGAAATACAATATTTATGTTTAGCACAACGTAAATACTAAAAAATGGGTATTGACAATCATATTTTTTATTAATTACTTTTAAAGTTATGTTCTGGTACTCCAAAAATAAGCAAAAAGCATTCTCTAAATAGGCAGAACAAATTGTCTTTCTTAGCTTCAATACCTGTTTTTTATTTATGCAAATAATAATGAACTTTCAGAGTTTTTATAATGACCTATTTATTTCCAATGAAACCACAGTCCAAAACCTGCAGTTAATTGTAAATTTTATGCTATTAAAAATATATTAATAATCTCATTAAAGTTTAAATATACAGAAAAGTTCAAAATAAGATAATAACTCTATGCACTTTATTTTATTATGGTACAAAAATGTGTCATTCTGAGCATATATGGCATAGTAATAAATCTCTCTGTAAATATTGACAGAACCTGTCAGTTCTAACCACAACTTAAGCTGAAGGTTTTCAAGTAAGATCCAATTACCTTTTTTTTCCATCTTTGTTGCTCTGACAGACTTGCTTCATTAGCAAAAATGTGTGTGCCTCATTGCAAAAAATCTCCATGCTAATATACATTTTACTACTCCTGAACAACTAGGGAATGGGAAAATGAGATGGTATGTTGTTGGCTATGGTAATACACATATCTCCTGAGTATTGCTCTGAATTAATTTATTTTTATTATACAGGGCCATTGTTGTGAAATGAAGTTTTTTTTTTTTTTTTTCATCTGTTTATCTTCAACTCTTTCAGTATGATGGAAATTCTATGAGTATGATCTGACTGGCTGGTTCCACTGATTCCAGTATAAATTACGAATAATCATGATTAATCATTTTAAATCAGCTTTTGAACATTTTATATTACTTTACCTTTGTTCTGAATACTTGTGTTTAAATGCAATTCTCTTATAGCAATTATGTTTGTACAATATTGAAAAATATGATTATTACTTAAAATCCAAGAGAACATCTATAGTTCTTTGGTAATCTTAAAATACCTCTGACTATATCCACTTTTGGAATTCATTGTTTAATGGAGGAAAATTGTACAGCTATTTTCTTTTTAGTCTTTCTTCCCACAATAATATCAACCTAAGCAGCATGTAAAAAGCTTTTTGTTGTTTCACTTACTTTTTGTTTTAATTAACAAAAATAAATTACAGTATTTTCTATAGACAGTGAATTTTTGTCACTATTCTTGTTTTCCACTGTGCTCACCAAATCCTACGAAGAACTAGTTTTGAAACTCTTACTATCTTTGAATCCCCATCCCACATCTTTTTAATTTGTATCTGCCAGATGAGCTCTCTGGAGCTCTGTACCCCATAACAGAGAAAAAAAAAAAAATGAACAATGTTAAAGCAGAGTTAAAACACTGAAATTAATTCCAAATATAAGTATCTATTGTACAATCTTGCCTTAGGGAAGAGAGTGTTTTCTCTGCCAATAATCCTTGTTTGAGAGTCAACACTATCTGATAGGCACTCCATGTCTTGGAGTCAGATTGCCTCTAACTCATGTACAAGCAGACCTACATCAAGGTGTCTGTATGTGCATGAGATGCCTAAGCAAACAGTGCCTTCATTCTTGCCATGGAGATGTTCAAAAAGGGCATCAGTACAGTCAACTCATTTGGCTCACCCTAAAGTAACCCCCTAGATTTTTATTTGCCTGAGCACAGGTGTAGTGCCATTTTACATTAGACGCCATTTAGCATAGATCTCCAATAGTTTATGTGCTGCAAATTCAGAACTGCCAGTTCCTTGTAAATTCTTAGGTATCAGTGGGGTTAGACTGACACTAAATGCTTCTGTGTGAATAGCATGTTTTAACATGATTTTAGGTGCCTTTATCTAGGCTGAATCACATTATTTAATTCAGAACTGCATCATTCTCTGTGGAATTACAACAAAAAATGTCATGGAAAGGTGATTGATAGCTAAAGGATGGTTAAGCTACGAAATATATTACATGCAATATAAAGTCAGCAATAGCCTTTCACTAGATCAGCATTATTTCTCAAAGTCCTGGGCATAAATGCATTTATTGATAATCTCTTTGTGTTTTAAGTGTTTAACTGCAATCACCCTATGTTGGCAAAAAGGAGACGTAGTGTTTTAGGATATTAATTATAAACAACCTGGACCTCTTTCTAATATTACTGAAGTATAATTTAGAAATAATTTATGGTGATGTGAAAACATTCTGAGAATTCTTTACTGAAAAAATTCTCTAATATTTGACTGAAATGGGATGAGAATGTAAGGCTGGATATATTAAAAAAATAATGCTTGTTGCCCTTGGGCACCGCATAGGAATAGAGGTAATTCCTTTCACTCTCTTATTTAACCATTTGGTATTTGAAGTGAAGAGCAAACATGATTGAATCATGTTTTTTTCCAGTAATATTCTCTGCAGAAAGTGTGACTGCTTACTTAGGTGTCAAGTCCCTCCCAGAGTTATGAGTTGGGGAGAGGTGACTCAGGTTCATGTGTTACCCTTGGTTGGAAAACAATACATTACTTAAAATCCATAAACAAGAAAAGCAACACCTTTTATTTTGCAGCTCAACTCAATTAGCAGATGATTCGTCAGCAGAAAGATTTATGTTACTTAAGCCTAACTGGTGAACAGTTTAACAACAAAAGGATTCCCATAAAGGATTTTGTGGCACACGTGGGGTTGTAAGCCTTATGTTATACTACTCACAGAAGGAGAGGCAAAGAAATGGGGATATAGGAATGAAAAAGAGAAGGAAAGAAAGAAGAAAACAAAAAAAGGAAGAAAGCGAGAGATTCCACAACCCTTACAGCTCACCAGCGTGGATGATGGGACTAGTAAGTCTGGGTCCAGTGACGTATGGCCTTCGGTGTCCCGCGAGGAGGATGCTGGGTTTTGTAGTTTGGGAGTGCAGTGTCCTCAGGTATCTTCTTCGGTTCCTGCGACGAGGCTGGTGGGCGGAGTGGTCCTCAGGATGGTGGGTTCCCTGACAGTGCTGGTATAAGTGAGACTTTTAACAGCCCTCTGGGTTGCCTGATTGCGTAATTTTTTTGTCTTTTGCAGAGGTGTTATTGCAAAAAATAGAAAAGACTAGGGGGTGATTGCAAAAGACAGACAATCTCAGGCCATCTTGAAAGGTCTCCTGCTATAGTGCTTGAGGCATGATTCTCTTCAGTCTTTGACAATGTCCCATCTCCTGCAGCTGGAGGAACTGGTTTTGCCACAGTGTTTGAGACATAATTCTTCTCAGTCTCTGACGCTCAGGTCACATACGATTAAAAAAAATGAACCAGTGAAATAAATTAAAAAATGAACATAAGATCTGTAGACAAACTCAAAGATTCTACTCACTATTAACATAATTCCATAAATTAAGGTATCTATATCCCAGTGCAGAAAGACACTTGACAAAAGTATTTCACCATGTATTGTAGCTGCTTTGTTTAATATGTTAGGTTATGTGTCACTGAACTTCAAGTGACAAAATACTGAAATTTAAAGCAGTAAATAGCTATAAAAACACACATGCATTTATTTGCAGCTGGAAGAAAAACAATCAATTCACAAAATGATATTCACAGCTGAAATTAAATAGTGAACTGACAAGGTGCAGTTGGGTAAGTGTCACAGTTATTCATGGTCTTGTATTTAAGTGAGAGTTTGTCTGCATTTTAATTACTAGAGAACACTTAACATTTAACTCTTAGAAAATATAGAGCACTTCTGCCCATAAATCATACACTTTTATAAATAAAAGAATTGGGAGTTATTATTTCTGTATTTCAAACAGAGAGACTGTTAGTAACAGAATCAACTTTACAAGATGTTTCCTTCCATGTTCCCTTCTGGAACAGGTCAGGATGGGCCTTCGCTGGCTCTACCCTGGATATCGCTGGATCTGTTACAGTTGGATTAATATTAAGATAGCAACCAGCCCTGTAACCATAGAATTCTTGTATTCAGTAACCAAAATCTATTCTTAAAGCTGACATAGATTTATGGTATATTCTTATGAGGCAGGTAACTGTAACTGAGCCTTATTCTTAAGGTGGACATAGATTTACGATATATTCTTTTAAAGTTGGTACTTTAGAAAATAACTGATAAACATAGCATCTTTTAGATAGGAAGTTTGTGTTAGAATAGCTGTGGAATATGCTAATGGTTGTCAGGGGTTGTAATGAATATGTATGTGACTAACTTGTATAATAAGGTGTAGTCTGAATCAGCTGTTTGAAGACAGCTTTGGGTGCGAACCCCTGGTTTCCCAGCGCTGAAATAAAGCACCGCATATAACTACGCCCGTGGTTATGTGTCCTGATTGCTAACAAGACCAGGTATTTATTTTCCTTCCAGATACAAGTTTTTCAATTACAGTGTTGCTGAGCATCAGTCTCAGAATCACTCTCAGTGAGAGAGTTCAAATTTTGCAGGTTTGTCTTAATTTGTCAACATAATTGAAACAGTTAGTGAACAGTTTCAAAGTAGGACCTTACTGTGGCCTATCAATAGTAGAAGGAGGATTGTAAGAAAAATGGAGAAAGACTCACCACCCAGAGGGAGGTGGAGCACTGGAACAAGCTCCCCAGGAAGGTGTCATGGCTCCAAACCTGACAGTGTGACAAGCCAGAAGAGACTAGACAACACCCTCAGACACATTGCATGAACTGTGGGACTGTCATATGCAGGGACTGGAGCTGGACTTGATGATCATTTTGGGTCCCTTCCAATTCAGGACATTCTATGACTTTTTACCAGGGCCTATAGGGACAGGACAAGGGGCAGCATTTTTAAACTGAAAAAAGAGTAGGTTTAGATTGAATATAAGGAATATTTACAAAGAGGCTGGTGAGACATTGGAACAGGTTTCCCAGAAAAGTTGTAGATGCACCATCATTGGAAGTGTTCAGGTTGAGTGGGACTTAGAGCAAGCTGATATAGTGAAAGAAGTTAGTGGCCATGGACATCTAGTTCAGCCTCCAGAGGGGCTGTGGGGGTGTGGACAAGGTGATGTTTACAGGTCCCTTCCAACTGAAACCGTTCTATGATTATATGATTCTAGGAATATGACCAGTCTCACATAGGCCTATAAGAGAGTTCAGATAAGGCATTCTCTGAATAATTTTCTGTTTTTTCTGCATGACACATAAGGAGATTTAAAGGTGATTAGTATGGATTTACATGTCAAACTATACCTTTGGTAGGGAAGATCCTTAGGTCCTACCCCAGTTAAAAAAAAAAAATGAAGGACTATTGGTTCTCATCTCTAAAAATATACAAGAACAATAGCACTCTGCATCTGCTATCTGCCTCAGGATGAAGTTATAACCTAATCTCTACATGGACCTAGGCTTTTAACTTTCAGAAGTTTTTGTATGAATCATGTGGTTTAATCATTAGTAAATACACTTGAGGTATGAATTCCGAGAATTCTTATAAAAAAATCTGAGTAATCTGGAGGTGTATTAAAGCAGTTTTCTCATTCATTTTTTACTCTTTTTGACTCGTAAAGACAAGATCACCAATACTTTAATTGGACAACTTCACTTCAGTAAGAGATATTTTTACTTTAATATTTTGGTGGTATGGAATCTACTCTGTGGTCGAGAAGCAACTATAATGAAATAAGCTTTTTCTTTCCTAGACAGACCTAATGTTACAGTGTGTTTTATCATGGTATAGCCTAAAAGAGTTTTGATAAGTTTTCATTTGGTATTGGGAATGCATAATAGAAAGATATTCTTCTATACAGGATAAAAAAAATCCTTTTCTACATGTATTATTTATCACAGTATCACAGTATCACAGTATGTTTGGGATTGGAAGGGACCTCAAAAGATCATCTAGTCCAATCCCCCTGCTGGAGCAGGAACGCCTAGGTCAGGTCACAAAGGAATGTGTCCAGGCGGGCTTTGAATGTCTCCAGGGAAGGAGACTCCACAACCCCCCTGGGCAGCCTGTTCCAGTGCTCTGTTACCCTCACTGAGAAGAAGTTCTTTCTCAAATTTAAGTGGAACCTCTTGTGTTCCAGCTTGATCCCATTGCCCCTTGTCCTATCATTTTTTGCCACTGAGAAGAGCCTGACTCCATCCTCGTGGCACTCACCCTTTATATATTTATAAACATTAATAAGGTCACCCCTCAGTCTCCTCTTCTCCAAACTAAAGAGCCCCAGCTCCCTCAGCCTTTCTTCATAAGGGAGATGCTCCACTCCCTTAATCATCTTTGTTGCCCTACGCTGGACCCTCTCCAGCAGTTCCCTGTCCTTCTTGAACTGAGGGGCCCAGAACTGGACACAATATTCCAGATGGGGTCTCACCAGGGCGGAGTAGAGGGGAAGGAGGGCCTCTCTCGATCTACTGACCACCCCCCTTGTAATACACCCAAGGATGCCATTAGCCTTCCTGGCCACAAGGGCACAGTGCTGGCTCATGGTCATCCTGTTGTCCACCAGGACCCCCAGGTCCCTTTCCCCTACACTGCTCTCTAATAGGTCGTGCCCCAACCTATACTGGAACTTGGGATTGTTCCTGCCCAGATGCAGGACTCTACACTTTCCCTTGTTAAATTCCATCAGGTTATCCCCCGCCCAACTCTCCAGCCTGTCCAGGTCCCGCTGGATGGCAGCACAGCCTTCTGGCGTGTCAGCCACTCCTCCCAGCTTAGTGTCATCAGCAAACTTGCCGATAGTACACTCAATTCCCTCGTCCAAATCATTAATGAATATATTGAATAATATTGGCCCCAGTACTGATCCCTGAGGCACTCCACTAGATACTGGCCTCCAACTGGACTCCGCACCATTGACCACCGCTCTCTGGCTTCTGTCTTTAAGCCAGTTTGCAACCCACCTCACTACTCTATTGTCGAGACCACACCTCCTCAATTTAGCTGTGAGGATGCTGTGAGGGACTGTGTCAAAGGCTTTACTGAAGTCAAGGTAGACCACATCCACCGCTCTGCCATCATCCATCCACCTTGTTACATTCTCATAAAAGGCTATGAGGTTGGTCAAGCATGACTTACCCTTGGTAAAGCCATGCTGACTGCCCCTAATGACCCTCTTATCCCTGATGTGCCTTGAGATGACACCAAGGATAAGCTGTTCCGTTACTTTCCCAGGGACAGAGGTGAGGCTGACCGGTCTATAATTACCCGGGTCCTCCTTCTTGCCCTTTTTAAAGACTGGAGTGACATTTGCTTTCCTCCAATCCTCGGGCACCTCTCCCGTTTCCCAAGACTTGGCAAAAATGATGGATAGCGGTCTAGCAATGACTTCAGCCAGCTCCCTCAGCACCCGCGGATGCATCCCATCTGGACCCATGGATTTATGGACGTCCAGACTACTTAATTGTTCCCTAACCCAGTCCTCATCGACTAAAGCAAACTCCTCCATTAACCTGGCTTCATCCGGGGTCTCAGGGGTACAGGGTTCCCCAGGACAGCCTCCAGCGGAGTAGACAGAGACAAAGAAGGCATTCAGCAATTCTGCCTTCTCTGTGTCTTCTGCCACCAGGGCACCCACCTCATTCATCAGTGGGCCTACATTGCCTCTGGTATTAGTTTTATCTGCTATGTATTTGAAAAAGTTCTTCTTGCTGTCCTTGACCCCTCTCGCCAGCTGTAATTCTAAGGAGGCCTTGGCTACCCTAGCTGCCTTCCTGCATCCTATAACAGCAGCCTTATATTCCTCCCAAGTGGCCAGTCCCTGCTTCCATGACCTGTAAACTCGCCTCTTCTGCTTGAGCATACCCAACAGATCCCTATTCAACCACGCAGGCCTTCTGGCTCCCTTCCTTGACTTCCTACGTGTGGGGATGCTTCCAACTTAGTTGGAAGTAATTTCTCCAAAATAATGCTAAATAAAAGGTGGAAAACTGTTTTAAATCTGATGTGTTTAATTTTCCTTTTTAAATGAGAAACTGACCCCTTGCACTCTCCTTCACTGTGGAATAATTACAATCTGCTATTACTAACACTTCCAGAAATAAATGATCTAGTCAGGATTAGAATTAACAAGCAGGACTGATCAAGTCACTAAGAACATGCTTCCTTAGAGTCAGTTTCAGCTGACATTGTTCACTCATTCTCAATTAGGCACTATCTTAGAGCATTTGCTTTCTGAATATTTATTTGCTGAGCATTAATTGCTGTAGTGATTTCATGGGCTGTGGCAAAAACATTCAACTGGAATAAGGAAATATAAGTGTCACATTAGGTAGAGGCCCTAGTGGTATATGTAATGGTAACTTAATAAATTGATGACACTGTACTGAACTGGAATAATACAATTTAGCAATTTTTTAAAAGGAAAAGTAACATGTTTTGTTAACTTCATGTTTTGATTTGAAAATGTAATAAATGGAAAATTAATGCAAGTCATTATTTCTGTTGCATTCAGTAACAACATTTATCTTAAGTATAACGTGAATTTCATTAATGCCGTCTTAAAATTTTTTTTTCCAAGTGATACATTAGTTTCAGGTTGATCAACTAATGAAGATTTACTGCCTTGGTGAAAAGGACTACTAAAAATCTGTCTGGGAAAAAGAACAACAAATAAATCTTTCTTTATGACTTCACATTGTTTGTATCTTTATATGGTGATATTCATTTATTCATCATAGTACTAAAAAACAAGCAGAACATGAGGCTTAAGGACCAGTGCAGTAGAATCACAAAATCATGCCAAACCAGCTGACAAAACTGTCTTAGTGATTTCTAAATCACTCTTAGCACTGTTTGTATGTATTCTAGTGATGAAAACAGTTTTTTACAACTTTGAAGGAGTACATGGGAAAGTCAATGTGAACCAGAAACCGAGTTCACAACAATGCTGTATTTTGGTCTGATAGTATAATATCAGGAGGTCTAAAGCACTGTTGGTAATTATTGTATTAGAAGTCTTCATCTGTTTCTTCCAGTGACTCAGAGACAGTTTCTGGAACTATATTTCTAACAAGGAGTGGAGATAGAAAACTTTAGATCATTCAAATATGCCTGAAATTTATCAAATATTATGTATTTTTACCAAAATTGAACAGTATGATAGCATGCATTCATACTATATGTTGGTCAGTAGTGATGAGGTACATTTGCTTGCTTTGTTCCTAATGTTAGATAGTGAGAATTCACTTGTATCAATCCAAGGTACACCTTGAGTACTGAAGTCGGTTTGTCCTTCAATCTCAAAAAAAATACAGAAAAAAAAAAAAGTATCAGAAAAAAAAAAGAAAAAAGTATCAGGAAAAAGAAAAAAGCATTATAAAAGTTTCAGAAAATGGCAAGAAAGATATTCAGAAGTAAGAAAATAATTAGGTGACTTACAAGTAAGTTTCAAATTAAAAAAAAAAAACATCTAGAAAGGATGAGAGAATGTTTTTGTGACTGATGTAAGGATGGTGATTTTTCTACTGCTCTTCCTTTTGAAAAATTGTGGGACATCAGAATAAACTAATAAGAAACAAAAGATGAGACCATATCTTGAATTTAGCCCTGCCTTGAGCAGGAGGTTAAACTAAATTTTCAATTTCCATTTTTTTCAAGGATTCTGTGAGATAGTTACTCAAAAATAAAAGCTATGGAAGATGTCTCTCAGAATGCTGAGAACACTGAAGGCATACTTTGGTTTAAGGAAAGATTGGGGAAGTCCAGTGAATGAATTTATTGAAGTTTTCTAAATTCTTAGAAACCACTTTGATTCAAGAAGCAGCAGATTACTGGACTGTAGTTGGAAAAAGCATGCTTTTTGATGTTTGTTATTGTCTAGGCTAGGAATTGTTTATTGTGGCAGTTTCCACAATTTCTGATGAGATCTGGAGCTTTTGATCAGGCAGTTGATGGCTCTTTGACACCTTTTGTGCCCACTTTGCCTGTCCTCACATACACACCTAGGCTGGTGCCAAACTGCTGAGAGTCACATCCTCCCCCACCCTAGGGCAGGTTGACTTCACTTCTGCCGGGCTGGTGGGGCAGGAGGGGTTGGACCCTCAGTCACTTGACAGGGTTCTCAACAACAGAATTGCCCAGAGTGGCCCATAAGCTTCTGGGCCATGTCATAATGACCACAGCCAGATCTGACCAGGCTATTAAATGGGGTACCCATTGACGACTCCCTTTGAGTGGTCTCGGAGCAGCAGATCTGTGAACTGAAGCCTTCCCCTTAGAGTGGGACACCATGTAAGGAGGCTTCCCAGGACTGAATGTGCCTCACCTCCTCATCTAGCAAGTAGTTGTTTTTCTCTTCTGGATATATCCTTGAGCAAGCCCTTGCCTAACCCAAGCAAGTGATTATTTCTCTTCTGGGTACCCTTGAGTGAAAGAGGCCTCTAGCTTTGTTTCTTGTGAGTGAATGCATGTATGCTGTGGATCCTCATTATTCTTATGCGGTTGTACCCAAATAATCTCCTCAACTGGTATCCAGATCTGTGGTTTGTGTTGTCGAAGTGCTAAATAATTTGTATAAACTCTGTTTCTAGTTGGTTTATTTGCCATAATTTTCTGGCTAGAACAAAGTCTGTTATTAATAGTGATAAATTTGAAAAACTATCTGCAGCCCGAATGATTACTCTTTAAAAATCTAATTTTTTGAATTTTTGCTTTTTGTTTTCTGTACAAAGCTTTCTGGTTATTTCTATGTGTCAAGTGTTTGGTCAGACTATGACAAAACTAACATGGGTGTCCTGCTCTGTTTCCATCTTGGCCTCTTACGTTTCTTTCATCAAGATGACAACTAACCTTGCATTGATGGTTAGACTTGTCTCTTCTTTGAATCTTGTTACTGGCCTCCTATTACCTGCAATATAAAGTCTAATAATTTATTTTCCAGGTTTTTTTTTTATATTCCAAATCACTTGATGGAAATCAAACTACGAATAGAGACAATATGGTGTTGCATGGCTGCTCTACAGACTCTTACCTAATGGGAAGCTTTCCATTTGTCATGACTATTGTGCAGGGGTGGTGTACTTCTGATTCCTGTCTACATTGTCCATGCTGGTGTGTGATGGTGATGGTCTCCTGCGCTGCACTGATTTTCCTCTCTGCAGTGCAAGAGTGAAACTGAGAAAGGTTTCACTGAGGGGACTCTTAGTGAATCTCTGGTGGGGATGGAGGTCTTAGCTCCCCATGTGCTAGTGCGTTAGTTAAGGACTTAGCCTGTACACAAGTAGCCCCTGAAATCCTCAGATTAATGCATGAAAAAGCATTTAAAAAGTTAACAATCTCTTAGGTATGCATAAGGCTTTGCATTCATTATGGGGAAGAACCCTAATAATGAGGTAGAAAATCATTTGAAACCGACACATAATGAAGTGGATTAAATATATTTTTATCAGTATATCTTATGGCAAACTAATTAAGTGATAATATAGCAATAGAGTACTGTCTGTTACATATTAAGATTTGGCTTAAAATAATTATCACATTATCAGAACTACTTCTATTCCCACTGATGATTATGACAAAACTGCCATTAACTTACTAAGAACAAAAATTTTCCAGGAACAGTAAAAGTAGGAGCAGAAGAATATTTTTTAAAGATAAAATGACATAACTTAAAATAGAAATTAACATCCATTTAGGGAAAAAGAACAGAACTAGTAAACTCCTGCATAGTTAAGAGTGTTCCATTTCAAGCTAAATTGAAGGCTCAGATGATGATAATAAGCCTTTCACATCTGCTTTACTAATTGGAACGTGACAAGCAGCCAGACTCAACACTGGACTACAAAAAAAATATCATGTTTGCTTCAAGAGGGAATTCAAAGGCATGTGAAACCTCTGTTTTACTATGGCCTTTCAGAACCATCCATTGCTAGCCCAAGAGAATAAGAAAAAAGAATAGGACAATTGTGACCAAGCTGGCACTGATACACCATATTTTTCAGGCACTCAGCTTGACTGAGTGCCTTCTTTTGACAGATTAGCCAGATGGAACAGTGATATTCTGCTTGTGTGTCTTGGAAAGGGAAGATGAATGCCCTCAAATGTGCATCATTTTCAATGTTGATGTTTGCACCTTAAAATACAAGCAGTGTATTCCTAGGGTGTAGTCAAGTGATGTCAAAATAATGCATGTTTGG
The DNA here is from genome assembly GCF_037038585.1 of Patagioenas fasciata. Classification (NCBI taxonomy): domain Eukaryota; kingdom Metazoa; phylum Chordata; class Aves; order Columbiformes; family Columbidae; genus Patagioenas; species Patagioenas fasciata. Next base: position 196,519,867 of record NC_092520.1, on the reverse strand, counting down.
GGTTTTGTTTGTTTGTTCGTTTGTTTTGGTGTGTGTTTAGGTTTTTGTTTGTTTGTTTTTAATTATTCTTTTGTGTCTGGTATGTAAATACATAAATTGGGTGCTAGTTGAGGGTTGGGTCATGACCAAATGCACACATACAAATATGACCAGTTTGAAAATGATTTTTCTTATGCTTTTATTCAGTAATATTTCCCCATATCTTTAAATTATCTTGTCTTAAAGCAATTATTACTTGTGTAACTAGTTGTAGAATTGTTTCCTCATAGTTTACTATGTGTCACAGTACACGTTCTGTAGGAGAGTTTGCTCTGGGGACCAGGGTGGTGGCTCACTGGGAGGGATAAGTTCTGCTCAGTGGGTGCAGTTTTACAGAATGGGGTTGGTAGGAGGCTTCTCACAGGTATCAACAGATATGCAGCAGGGCCTGAGACTGGAAAATTCCTAAGAATAGCAGGCGTTTTGCTTGCTGAAAAGCCAAAATGTAGGCCTTAGAACTGATAGATAAAGAATATATGCCTCATGATCTAAGAACCAATTGAATTTGAGAGACTGGAAAGCAACACTGGAGGAAAATGCCTTTCAAGAGCACACAGTGTAAACTTCTTCAGAATTTTTCCAGGACCTGAGGTCTATATTTCCCTGGGTCTTCCCTCCACCCTTTTTGTAGATTGGAACAACATTGGCCAGCTTCCAGTCAGCAGGTACCTCCCCAAACTCCCAAGGCCTTTGGTTGATGATCGAGAGGTGTCTTGCCATAACACCTGCTAGCTCCTTCAGAGCTCTGACATGAACCCATCAGGCCCCATGGACTTGTAAACATCCATCTGATACAGCTGGTCTCCCACAATTTCAGTGTCCACAAAAGGAATGTCACTGTTCCTACACACATGGTCCTCTGACACAGGGGACCAGGCAGTCCAAGGTCTATACATATTATTAAAGACTGAGGCAAAAAAGCATTGAATGCCCCTGCATTTTCTTCATCCCTATTAGTCATGTGACTATCTTCAACAAGTATCAGTCCAATGCTTTTTTAGATCTCCTCTTGTTATTAACATACTTTAAAAAACCTTGTTATCTGAAACACTACCCAGTTTCAACTCTAATCGAGCTTTGTTTTTTTGTGCCTTCTTCCTCCATATATGAACCACAGCTGTGTAACCTTCCTGCAAAGCCTGACCCCAGTTCCAGAGACAGTCCAATTTCTTTTTCCTCTTGAGGTCTACAAGGAGTTCCCTGTTCAGCCATCCTGGTCTTTTGCCCTGCTTGCTTGACTTACAACACAGTGGAATTGCCTGCTCCTGTGCTTCTCAAAGGTGGTCCTTAAAGACTGTACATATGACACCAGGAAGGTTAAATGTTTCTTATGTAAATGGTATGAAATGAAATGGATTCTATGACCAAATCTGACATATCTATTATTGTATATCATTGCAGGGCCTCCTTTTCTAGCATTTTAGTTATTTCTGCAGATCTACTACTCAAAAATGCTTATGATAGACAATATGTATAAGAATAACAACAAATAATTTTTGTGCTCCTATAGAACTGCTGCTGAGACCAGAAAATTAAAAAAAAAAATCCCTACCACATGTGTTAGATAGTATTCTCAGTTAGAGCACTGGTCTTGTACTGTGAATGCTATTTTAAATCATCAATGCTGAGCAGCCTAATTCTTCATCAGAAAGCACCTAGTCAGTTCAATAAAATTACTACAAGTATCCACTGCTTGTGATCTCACAGCATTGTTCTCTGCTAAGAGACAACAGTGGAAGTTGTCTCCTTCTTAAGGTCTCTCAAGTCTAAAGAACTTGCTTTTGTTAAATTGGTACATGATCATATGAAGTCAGACATGGTACCACCAACTTCTAATGTATTTAAAGAAGTTCATAGCTGCTGAATGAACTTTGTAGGGTCATGGAAGGATAAACAGGTGCTTTGTGCACTGATTACATTAGATGTATGCTTAGATTTGTCATACCCATGTTAAAATGTGCCAAGTCATGTATTGCATTTCATTGACTTTATTGAAAATGATTAAATAGAGTATATGGCTTTTTTTCCTGGCCTCAAATGAGTAAGTTTATTAAATAAATTAGTTTTTTTCCTACTGTTGTGTTCTCATTCACTCTGCGTTTCCGTGGGATACTTTTACTGTCCTCAATGGCAACATATGTGAACTTTCCACATCTTTTTATTCTCATAGTATGTATTAAACTGTGAAAGATGAAAGTACTATGTTCTTCATTTCACAACAAAAAGAGAAGGGATTATTAACCTGAACAGTGTGTCATACAGGTTCTAGAACTGTCTCTAAATGATTTGAACTCAGTTGATTCCAGCTAAATATTTGGAGGAGAATGAAATTATGAGAATTCAGCAGATTTAGTTGAAATCTGAATTCTTTTACTTAAAAGGAGTCCTAGTTTGTTATCAGTTCTCATCCTTGCTTGGGGTGTTTTAATTCCTAGTCTTGAGATATCAGTAATGTCTGTTAGCATTAGAAATAAATACAAATGAGATTTCACTGAAGCCATTTCTTTACTAAATTTATTCTGCTGAATTGTCAAGATCCAATGATATTAAGATGTCGCTGAACAGACAATACTTATAGAAGAATATATCCTTAGAACTATTATGTTGTGGATATTTTTTAAAAGGGTGGAGTATTTTGGGGGAGAATATCTACAATGCAATGAATGAATATTCCTACACAGTGATATCATTTATACAGCAAAATTTGCACATGGATTTTTAAAATAAATCACTGTACTAAAATAGCTGTCTTATTTATTTTTTCCCCAAACAGAATACTGAAATTTTTATTGGTACGGAATTCCACTTGCATTCAAAATTGATCATATAGTTACTGTTTTATTTATCTCTTTGTTTACATTATGATCATATTCAGCAGATTATAAACACGTATTAAGGTGTAAACAGAGACCTGTTTAAAACTTATGATTTAATTTACAGGACTTAAAGTCCCATCCAGACTTTTACATCTCCACTTTCACTGTTTCCTTAAGCAGCAATTAAAAGCTGTTACCATCTGCTAGGTGTTTTGTGACTGCTACAAAATAGGATTCCAACACACTAAATGCCAACTGTATTTGGCATTAGTTAACACTATTATTGGTCAGGGAAGTCATGAGCAGAATGTATATGAAGATTGAGCCACGTGTTGTTGCATTGACGGTTTTCACTTTGAGGACCTAAGCTTGCTGTGGCTTAGTGAATAAACCCTCAATCCTATCACGTATCCTTCTCTGACAGACACCAGTAACTTTATTTTCCAGTAATGGTCATTCTTCAGCAAGCAAATATTTATTTATTCTATGCATTTTAAAATTCTGCAAAATTATTTTTGATACTCACTCACTTCAGCTTATTTGGGGCAGATTTTAAGTACTATATGTGTGGCTTTTTAACCACACTGGGAAGATATTTTTTTGAGGCTGCAGTAAATGTAGGGATGCTTATAAGGAGTCAGTCTCTAATTTATGTCCAAGCTGAATGTCACAATGAGAGAATTACAATCATATATTGTGTTATTAACATAACAGAAACATCTATAACTGTATGGAAGGAGAGGGTCAAAATAGATGAGCATGAAGTTAATACAATAATTATTAGTTTCTCCAGATGCTCAAAGAAAGAGAAGAATCACTCTATCTTTTAGGTTGGTTACAGAAATTAAGGAAATAAAGTAAATGTAAATATTCATGGTCATGCTTATGTAGAATTGCTGTTCCTTAGGATGACTAAAGCAAACGGTTTATTTAAAATGTATTATTAGGGCTGTGTATAATTGTAGGTAAATGTTTTAGTGGGTCACAGAAGGATGAAAAGTAACATCTTATGTCCATGCATGTCTAGGACAAGAATTTTTCCTGTCAGAACCAAGGAACTGTTTGTGTCTCTGCAATGAGATACATTATCATCTGAACTATAATTTAGTCTGTTAAACTGAAACAGTAATATGTATCTGTGGAAATTTGTTTTGGTCTGCCTTCAGAAACATTGCCCACTGATGTCTCCCACTCACATGTCTTTGTATATTAACCAGGTATACGTTAGTTAATTCTGCACTTTCTGTGTACCCTGTCTGGCTGTGATGGCACAGGTGATCATCTGCTCTGAATTGTGTGGGACATGCATTGTTTCTTCATTAACATGTGGGCAACACCTGTCTCACATCTGACTAGATTAGCTTCTTATTTGATTCCATTAGTGGAACAACACTGAAGTCCATACAGCTCTATTTATTTACACCCCTTCAAGGTCTGATCTCATATTTACAACCAAGGTTTATAAAAAAGAACCATGTTTTGTTTATGTGAATTTATGACTTCCAATAAGAATAAAATTATTCCAAAACAATAAAACAATTTTGTAAGTATTCTGTCATGTGTAACTTCTTCCAGTTATTGTTTAAATTTTGCAAATGTAAATAGTAATGCTAGCAGCAACATTGGACAGAGTTGACTCTCTCACTGGCTTAGTTTGCATTCAGTGATCCTAGAGGAATCAAATTAAATTTGCAAAAGCAGCAGTAGCAGCCCTGGATGCCATTTGATCATCCTTTATTTATTAGCATTGTGAATATGCCAAGAAGCACACATTACTGAACAAAGATAACTGCAGACAATTATGTATGTCTCAGCAAAGCTGCAATGTAACAGAAATCTGTGACATGCCTCAAACTGGGCTGTGCATGTACGTTGCAGATGACCGGGACGCTCCCTGCTGATGCAGCGTGTTGCATCGTGTTGCAGCAAATTACTGTCTTGTCTCTTTTCTGCATCACAGAAACTGCTAAAATAGCAGGAACCTTGCTGCCACTCTCAGATACATACCTGCAAAGAAAAATGTTAGGCTACAAGATGAGAGCCTTCTTAGAATGTTACTGTGCAAAAAGGGAAAAATATATTGTCATATCAGTGAAAGGGAGTGTTCTTGCTTGAGATTTGTAGCTCTTTTTTCCCATTGTCACTGTGGCTTTGATTTTAGTCTTTTCTCAAAACCTTCATTTGTATGAAAAAACGTTAAGTAGCTAAGGAGGGAAAAGTGGAGCACTATTAGTTAAATGAATGTAACAAATTTCATGACAAGACATCTACATCTACGCAAGAACTAAACACTCATAAAAAGATGACCAAAGTCACTTTCAAGCAATTAATTATTTTACATATGATAATGGAGGAAAAAGAATTTTGATTTCACTTTGTGTTTGACACATTGAGAGAACACTTTTATTGGTACATTAGCATTACAGACCTCATTCATAAGGTGAAATTTAGTGGAAATAGCATAAACTAAAGATTTTATTCTGTAGGCAGTACTGTATTTGCAGATTTCACTGTGTCCTTCACCAAACTACAATTTTTGTTCTTTTGCATGCTAATACTAATTTAAAAGAATGAAAAGACCTGTGATGCCATAGGTTTTGTGTTCTCTGATCAGAATTTTATTTTATGCATTATTTTGCTTAAATAAATAACAATAATATTTGCACAATATCTTTAGTTTAAATGTGTGCAGAGGAATAGAGGATATGATTTTTGGGCTAATTTCTACAAACTTCTGATTTTTATTTTTTTTTTGTCTGATTGTCATTTCCATGTATTACAATGTCATCCTGCTGTGGTTAATTAAATTCAAATTCAATTTCATTCTGTTTACACTTTCTACTGTAAATACCTACTAGCACCCTTTGTAATTTTAAATAGAGATAAAACATTGGTATTACTATGGATGTCACAGTGTGTGCTTTCACGGATATGCCTTTTTACTTTGTTATTTTAAATTGCAAGCCTTGACTGTATAGAGGGGGAAAAGATCAAAAGGAGTTGTTTCCATTCAAGCAACTGAGAATTGTGTGCAATTTCTATTATCCATGAATATTTTAAGGAAACAAATACTTCTTCTGTAAATAATCAGAATGAGGGAACTAAAAACTGAAGTGTGTGAAGGAACAGCTCTGTGAACCATGTTCAAATGTTTCTGGCCTCTCATTAAAATTATCACCTATGGAAATGTTCCTCAAATCCTTAACAACTTCAGAAGTCAATACTTTCAAAGTATTAAAGTAATTATTTTAAGGGCTTATGATGGGTTTCCAATTTTTATAGCTAAGAAGTGATTTATAGCCCACTCATGTAAAAAACCCCACAGGTTACTAAAGGTTGGCTATGGTATTGCTTGGTTCAAATTTGTATACAATATGATAGAGTTTTACTTTCAATAGTTTGATTACAGTGCAATACATATCAGAAAGTATAATTTGAAGTCTATCATCCTCTACCCGAAGAACAAAAGGATACTTAATAGGCATGAATGTAAAGAGTAGGAAAATACTCAGAATACAGAGAACATGCAAGGCTGAGATTTTGGAAGCAAATGTAGAACATGGAACTGGAAGCATGCATCTGAATCTGAAGATCCAGTAAATGTGTTTTGCTTCCAAGGCATTTTTTCTTTTAATTTGTATTAATTTAATACAAAGGGAGATTCTGACAAAACACTATATAAAAACAGTATCATTTTTTGGCCTCTGTGTAAAGCTTCAGTGTGACTTTTTTTTTTTTTTTTTCTTTTAGCTTAGAAATGAGGAAATCTATCAGTTTCAGGTTCAGATTATCTTCTAATCTAAACCCGTAAGACATTTCTATGAGGTATAATTTCCTGTTTTATGCTTGTGGATCTATTTCGTTTGAACTTCCAAGAAATTAGAATCTTAACAGGTGCATGCAGTTGTATAAGGCAGAGTTGTCTTCAGACACGACTGAATTTGAATACATCAATGAAACTGTGAAACCTTCTTTAGTTACAGTAAATGCCCATTTAGTCACACTGGTAAATCTTGAAGTCAATATGAGAAATACTGTAAAAGTAATAGGATAAAAAAAGTATAATAAACACTGTGATAAAACAGCTACATTGAAAAAGATGCCAGAGCTGTTGTGTCTGTAAAACTATTCTCCATTTGAAGTCGGCAAATACCTTAGCCAGTGCTAGAATATATTTATATTTTACCCAGGCAAACACAGGTAAACCATAGGAGGCTGATTAAGGAAATGTAATGCTCACACTGAAAAAAACAAAACAACTCTACCAGAGACAGCTTCTCATTGACACCTTTCCCTGTTTTCTTGTAAAACCTGGCATATTCAACATAATACAGGTATAGAAAATAAGATTTTAAAAGTTGTAACAGGAAGTACTGTTTTCTTCAGGATTGTATTTTTCTTACCTACTCACAAAGAAATAAAAGAAAGAAGAATATTCTTCAGGATCACAGTAGAAGAAATTTCATCTTGACAGTTGAAAAAAAACACTGGGCAGGCAAAACCCCACCTTCAATCTGGGTGTAGGTAGGAAGACTTTGAAAGAGATACTCTCTTGGGCTGACACTACAAAAAGTAGTCAACAATAAAGGTTGTGTCATCTGATATTTGTTTAATTATTTATTCCTTTTTGCCTTGGGTGAATATTTAAAATCTATTTGGGATATTGTTCCCATGCTAACTTATCAGAAGAGTAATATCTATTAAATATATAAAAATAAGTGGCTGAAACTCCCATTCTTCACGTTTTAAAAAAGACATCTTTTTTTTTTTAGTTTTTTTGTTTGTTTGTTTGTTTGTTTTTAATAGTCAGAAATACATCATTTGCCTTTAAGGGTTGGTCCAAAGAGCATGAATTTGAGTCAGAGGTAAGACTGGTGGCAGACAAAAAGATCTATGCATTTTGGAAAGTGGGAATTTCCACAACAGAGTTTGAGTGAATAGAAATAAAAAGGTGAAGCTTCCTGAGGAACTGGCAGCAGCCTTGAGGAGTAAAGACTATTAAAGTCAGATTTTAACAGCTGTTTCGGGAACAGACTATGACTTTTAAGGCTTATTTTATTGACCTGGAGTGAACTGTTTTTAGGATAAAAACCAGTTGACAAAAATTACGCTTATGCATAGAAACAGATTGTCTTAGCTCCAGGAGCTACTTCCTAAAGCACAGAAATGTGCCACTGATTAAGATGCCTCAGATGAGGCACAGATAGAGCAGAGTTTTCAAATGCATTTTCACCAGGGGCCACATCAACCTTGCAGTTGGCTTCAAAGGGCCGAATGTAATTTTAGGACCATATAAATGTAACTACTCATACATTTATATGGCCCTAAAATTACATTCAGCCCTTTGAAGGCAACCATGAGGCTGATGTGGCCCCAGGTGAAAATGAGTTGGACCCCCTTGAAATAGAGGAATATGGAAAGACTGGCTGGGGAGCAGATGTGCAGGAAAGGACCTGGGGATCCTGGCTGGCAGCAATTTGAGCATGAGTCTCTAGCATGTGCTTGAGGTGATGAAGGATGCATGGAGAGGAACATGGCAGCAGGTCCAGAGAGGTTATTATTCCCCTTGACTTGGCCACCTTTGGAATATTTTGTCCTGTTTCAGCTCTCTCATCAGAAGAGAGAGATTCCAAATTGGGGAGAAACCAGTGGAGAGCCAACAAGATTGTTGGGGAGTTGAAGCACATCACATGAAAGGAAAAACAAAGGCGACTGGAGAGGCAGTAGTCCTCTACTGCCCAAAAGACAATTACAGAGAAGATGAAGCCAGACCCTCACCAGAGCACAGCAAAGATCTCAGGCGGTAATGGTCTCAGTGCTGCAGAGATGGAAACTGCAGTTGCAGAATAGGGAAGGATGCTTCACCAGAAGGGGAGTTAAGTCTCATGGCATGCTGCCTAGAGAGCCTTGGGAATCGCTGTCTTTAGAGATTTTCAGAGTTTGTCTGGAAAAGGCCCTGAGCAGTCTCCTCTAGCCTTGAAGCTATCCCAGACGTTTTAGCAGGAGGTTGGACTAAGATTCTATTCTAACATAGGGTTTCCTGTGATTCTGTTGTTGCACTGTGCATACATTGATTTTAAGGAAAAAAAAAAAAAAAAAAAAGGGGCAGCAAAAGAGGGATAGAAGATGCAGAAAAAACACCTAGACAGAAGATGTAGTTCTGAGGGAGTGGTTTTAATGTAAATATTACTGGAAAATGGCACCTCTCTCCTCTAATACTGACAAGTTACCTTTCTTTTAATTCATGCTGTGTTCAGAATAGCAGGACTTTGTACATGACTTAAATAGGATTACAACAATAACAACAAATGAAAACAAAATAGAACAATAGATTTGAGCACCATTTTCTCCTGTAACTGAATACAGCTTATATGGCTTGACTTTCAGCCAGCTACTTATTACCAAAAAAATAACAATACTAGTACCGTGACATTGCAATACCAGAAAAAATGAAACAGTAACAAAACTGTGATGGTAACAAAGTGAGCACATAGTGCTGTTTTGTTGGAACACAGAGAATGTATAAATCCATTCTGTTTACTTGAGACTGTCAAGTTGTGAAATCGGTTCTTGAGGATAAATCTTTCTAGAAGCAGGCAATGACCAGGTGCTGAAACAATGAAAATATCTGAAAGAGCGTGTGGTCATCAGATGGTAATATTCACCTTAGCATTGGAATTCGAGCAGTGGTAACCATCAAAGAAAAAGGATACCTCTGATGTATTCTGTGGACATATGAAAGTGTCTGCTCAGCTGCATGGTGTTTCGGATACAACTGTAGTTCTTTTAACATGTGCTGGAGTTAGTGCATATGAGCATCAGAGACAGAATTATTCTGAGTTCTGGAAGTATCTGCTCATTCATAAAAGGACATATGACTATATTCATGTCAAGGAGTGTAATGAGAAAAGAAAATTGTATGAAATTAATTCACTTTATGACAAAGATTATATTAGAAGTGGAGATTAACTCTGTGGAATAAAATAGCCTAGTATCTAATTCTCTACTTACATGCCTTAAAATAGATGTGTGCAATCCAGAGCTTCAGTTTTAATGTTTGCGTTTCCACTTCCTTCAATTTGTATGCAGTTCTGTCCTCTGGGAAAGTGTGAAACTGAGCAAATGGATACCATAAAAATTCTTCTTCAGGCTATATAATTTCATAAATACTTTTGAGGCAGTTGTGATTGAAATACGCTTAAAAATATGTTTCAAGTATTATTGTCCTTTTAAACTTTGGCCATTATCAGTTCAATGCTCCAAGCATCAAACCATATTTGCATTGACCAAAAAAAAAAAAAAAAAGAGGAAAAAAGTGTTTGTAATTCTTTTAATTGATCTGCTAATGTCTACCTTTCTTACACTATTTAGAAATACTTATCATAAAAATAAATTGATCCAAATAAGGCTTGTATAAAATTAAATTTGCTTTTCATGCTATAACTGCACCATACTGTATATTAAAAGGCCTTTCTAAATTATAATGTGGTAAGTTACTATTAGCCATTTTCAAGACTCATCCAAAATATAAATTACACAGTTTTTTGATATTTTAAATGTGTTTCTATAAGGCACAACAAAATTTAAAATTACAATGCCTAAAGTTCACAGACAGGAAAAAAAAAATCCAAAGCAATAGAACACACTAAAATATACTATATTTTATTTTCACATGAAAATCTCAAAAGATATGCTGATGGACAGCCAAAGAAGACAAGAAAATAACTAAAAAAATATTAACAAGTTATAAACTAATCAGAGCATTTATCTGTATTGATACAATTTTTATTTCCAAATTTTTGTTTTATATTTCTTGCAAGACTACAACGGCTGTGACCCTTGAGGCTTAATGAGCTAACTCTGGCCAGCTGTGTCTGTATTACATTTTGTGACATGCTTGCTTTTCAGGCAAACTTCTTGCAAAGTGTGCCAATTACTATCCTCCTAGTGTCATAATAGCAATACAGTAAATCACTACTAGGAGTGTCTGTCTTCAGAGAATGTCCTCCACCTGTTCCTGTAAAACATATTTGGGTTTGGTATTGACAGAAAATCTGGGCTTGAGGGAACACCATAGATCTGTCAAAAGCCCTAAGGGTGTAGATGCATCACTGATTTTTATAATGATTAGACATCACAGTTATTAAATAAATGTTTTGGATGTCATGTGCAGAAAAAGGAAAAAATCTCACAGTCTTTAAAGGAAAAAAGATGCCAAAATGATTCAATACTAGTTTACTTTTCCTGATGTTTGAGAGACTGATTTTAATGTCTGTGGTGTCTATGTGTGTATTGTTTCTAAGGAATTAGGTGTTACAAACCACATGTAAGTAAAGGCAAGGTTAAGAGGAGAAATATAGTAAGTCTGTCCTTATCCTTTGGTGCAAAGAAGTTCTGTAATTCACACTAACTGGAAAACTCACAAGATTATATTGTTTGCTGTGTATTAGACACACCTGATATACAACAAGCTACAAAAAAAAATATTAATGTCCAAAATAATGAGGATATAAAACAGATTAATTTCATTGGAGCCTTACAATCAACTTTTGAAGTAGAGAAACCACCTTTAATTACAGAGATTAAAGTTTTAATAAAAACAGTCACAGATGTCTGAGTTCATGTTGTGAAGTACTGTCTTATCTAGAAACATCTTTCTGGAAACTGAGTTCTTTCTTTACATTGTACTAGTTGTTGCAGTTACCAGCTTAGTCATTGGTATTTTGCATACTGCTGCAAAATTGTAGCAGGATTTTAAACAAGTTCTTTCTGAAACAAAATAAAGGAAATGCAGGAAGATAGGCAAAGGAGTTAGTGCATATAACTACTTCCGATAACAACAAAGTTTTTCATTTATGTTTTCTGACATTTCCTTATGCCAACAGTACCCTTATTTGGTACAATTTTAATGACTTCCTAATTATTATTTTTTCAAACTCTGCATCGTACCAGTGATTGTATGATTTTAACATTTGTATTCTGCTTTGTAAAAGTCAAAAAGTTCCAAGACAAATATTGAATTCTGTTCTGCACTGTAGCCGTGTTGGCCATAGATGCCAGGGAGATACAAAAGGAAGTCAGACTACAAAGCAACAGCTGTTAGTGTAAGCAAGAAAAGGAGCTCATCTGTCTCACAGGACACCTCATTTCCACAGCCTCATTTTAAGAACTTAGCAGGAAGGGACTGACTACAGCAACCCATATGAAGAACAATAGTCTTCATTTTCCTAAGCCACAGTTAACAGCAAAAATAATATTTCAAGTACCCATTTTGCAGATCTGACTATGTGGGAGTTTGTAAGAGCCAGAAAATGGAAAGATAACTGAAATTTAATCCACAGAAATAATATTCTTCCACAAGGAAACCTGGGGCATGAGCACTAAGGAACATTTTAGTCCTTCACATTTGCCCGAGCAAGTCATTATTTGGCCATCAAAACTGAGGAAAAAATAATAGTCACTGAGAAATGCAGGCAATATTGATAACTTCAGATAATATTTTTTTCTGCATAAAAAAGGGGTTTTTCTCAATGTCACTCCCTTATTACCACTTGCATATACATACATAAAAGTTGCTTCTGGACTTAACAACCAAAGTGCCTCTTGGTTGTTTTAAAATGTGTACAACCCCAAGCAAACTCCTTGCTTTGCCTTAGTAAGCATATGTATTTCCAGGAAAACATTTTATGGTCCTGTAAAACGGTGTATGCAGCAATGTACTCAAGCATGACTCTATTTAGGCAGACATTTTGAGAAATCCAAATGTCTGCTCAGATTAAAAAAAATTAAAGAAATAAAAACAAAACAAACACCCCTAAACAAACAAACAAAAAAGCACCCAAAACACACAAACAAACAAACAAACAAACAAAAAAACCAAACAAACAAAAAACAAGAACTTTGGAGAGCTCTTTGCGTCCAGTAGTCTCAGTGAAGAAACCCTTTTCTGCTTAGCATAGCATCCTTATTTTTTTTCCTGTAAGGGATGGTGTACTGGTAACAAGCAGGCAAAGAACTTGCACAAAGGGCATCAGAAAAGCAGCATAAGGTATACTTTCAGATCAAAAATTACAGGAAAAAAATCCTAAATGAAATATCCTAGTCTTCAGAAGATGCATGTAAATATACTTTAAAATAATACTAAACTTAGTGGGAGTAGGAAGGAAAGAGAAAAGCTGCCAGCTACAGCCTGTGAAGCTGAGAACAGAACTGCTGCTGTAAAACTAGAAGAGCAAAGCCTCAGGCACTTCAGCTCACTCTGTGGAGACAACACCCTGAGGCTCAAGAAGGAAGTTTGATGTGTAGAAGATACCTTGTGAGGCACAGGATATTTCTTTCATCTAGATATCAGGGAGAAGGAAGGGAGACTGAAATAATGCACAGTCAGTGATAAGCAATTTTAAGAGCAACAAAGTCACTGCAAAGAAACCAGGAAGCCTTCTACTGCTCTGATGGGCAAAGTGAGAGAAAAGGAGTCCTTCGGTGGAGTTAATATCCCAACTTCTCTGCAGAGGCTTCCTGTCAGCCTTGTGCTCCAGGTTTTGAAACCTCAGTATAGTAGACCAGACACACAACATAATGACTGAAAATGAAGACTAAAGAAGGATCTTTCTTTATTTGCTGTTCTCTTTTCCTCATAAAACATAAATAGCTTCTATTCTATGGATTTTGTGATTAAAAACCTCACTGATGTTGGTCTGAAATGTCATGTCTCCCTTTTATAACAATGTTTGAATCCCTTGGAGGTGAATGCTCTTTCTCTGGAAGAAAGTCGGTAAGGTGGAACATTCTAGGCAGAAACTTTTCTTTGAAAAAGAAAGAGTTGCTTTAGAGACAAGACTATTTCTTCATTCTAATATATTCCCTTTTTTTTTGTGACAGTGACTCTTAAGACTTTATCAAAGTCAGAGGACAGCACATCCATATAACTGACTGCTATTTAATTCCACAAATGAGAGGCCTTTAATATTTAAGTTGTAGTAATGTGCCACATTATTTTTTTCTTATGATCTTTGTTCCCCTGTTACCATCTGTATTTTCCCAATTCAAGCTGGAGATCTTGGGGGGGTTGTTTTTATTATAAGGCTACCCTAATATGAAGTTCTATTTTTAATGCTCAGAAAAAACCAAACAAATAAACCCCACAAACTTCACACTGAAACAATTTTTATTTATGAGTAACTCTATGAATCTAAAGAGTAATCGTCCTCTGATGACATTCTTTTTGCAGTGTGTTCTGTTTCTTTGACCATGCCAATAACATATATTTAAGAAAAAAAAAAAAAAGGAAGACAACATTGCATTCCTGCATTAGCAGGTGGCTTGGACTAGGTGATCTCCAGAGGTCCCTCCAATCCCAACCATTCTGTGATTCTGTGATTGTTTACCAGCTGAGGGCCACTGTCAACTGACTGGAAAAACTTCAGAGACAACTTGCTGGGTTATCTGAAAAGTTTCTGGGGGTATATAATACATACAGTACAAATATTTTAAACTAAATGTGTATTTGTAATACATTCTGTAACATATAGTATGACAGGAAAAGCATTTGGGAGACCCCATCTACATCAGGAAATTACTATTTTTATGAAGAAATATTGAGATACAAGTATTGAGGTTGTTAATTTGCTGTATGTTGTTTATTCAAACAGGAAGGCTAAAATCTAGCCTGAGACATAGCTTGCAATTGACGTGTCTGTCCTTGTTTTCACATGGTCCAAACGCAACCCCTTTTCCAGTGCAAGACTTCGTAACTGTTTTCTGAAGATAAATATAAACTCTTTTCCTAAGTTACTGTAACATCTAATAAAATAGTATGAAAATATTTACTTTCCTATGAACTAGGTGAAAAAAATATCCTAAATCCTATATTGAAATACAAACCCCAAAATTACAGGATGTAATTGAGTGTGAATATTGCTATAATGATCAGATGGGTCATCCAGAATACCCGAAGACTCTTTAGCAACATCCTTTGAGAAAAGTATATTTAATCAGGTTTCCTAATTACCCAGATTGATTTCTTACATGGCTTTCTATAAACTACTATTTGACCAATCAAATTGTTTGCCGCTTTTTGTTTGTTTTGTTTTGGTTTTTTTCACCAGTTCTTTATACTCTTGGAGTATATCAGCTTTCATATGTATTCACTGTAATTTTATTTGTTATCCTAGACCTTTAGGCCTGTCTCTGTTTTCTGCAATTTGAATGTGGATTCTGCATTTGCATTTATCTTAAAGTCTTTCCTTCCAATTTCAGTCTCACCTGTGACTGTATATCAGGTGTTTTGTCTTCATGCACTCAGATCCTAAATGTTTATTCTCCAGTTCTCTGTCCTGAGTATTATCTCTAACAGTATTCTTGTCCTCTAAAGTAACCTTGATTTTATTTTACCTTTCCCACCTATCTTCTTCAAGGCAGGCCAGCTTTCTCCTTGATCGTACTTGGATATCTATTGACTTGACTGTCTATTGACTTGTTCCCTGCAAACCCTTTTTTTCAGGTTCTAATTCTTCTTGTTCCTTCCGTCTAGATTGAAACTGACCACCAACAGCTACCTCTGTTATTCCCTGATCTGTACTTTGCTTTTCAATGAGCACTTAGTCATGAAATATTTGAATATCTTTTTCTCAGTGTCAGCTCTGAACCCATCTATAACTCCAGTGACACTTCCTTGTCAGCAATATCAATTACAGAAGCATCTTTAATTTGTTCTTCTTTATCTGTTCCAAAGTTGCAAGGCTCAGCCAGTTCAGACAAGGGCTTAACAAATGCTTGGTATTATAAATTGAAGTGAATAAATATGCTGAACACATCTAAAGATTCCCTGGCAGAGGATTCTCCAGCAACTGGTCTCATATATGAAATGTTATAGACAGTTCCTTCACTGGGACAATTTATATGATTATTTTTGTTTGGAAATACTACCCTAATTGGAGAAAGTCAGAATGGTACACGTATGTACAAAATTTCCATCTTGCAAGGAAAACATAGTATGAATGTATCTATTTATATATGCTCTAATTAAGATTTAACTGCCTCAAAGCTGGCTAATAGGAACCACAGCAAATCCTCATAACCTTTTTACTCAGACTGGAAACTCATTCATGGAGGACTCAAAAAATGAAGTGCTTTTGTCATTCTGTTTGTGTTCATATTTCCATGATTTTGTAAAGCATAGATGGTGTTCACATCTAGAGAGAAAGTACATCTAGAGAGGAAGTAACCATCATTGCCTCTTTTATGCCTTAATCATGATTACCTTTTGGTTTTTATTTGCAATAATTTGAACGTAAAGTTGCTGAATAATTTAGTTGGTACACAGACAGCATGCAATGTGGGAATACATGGGCATAAATATGTGTTTTATGGTTCCGTGCCAGTTTCTACAATGAGACTTTTACATAGAATTACTAATAAAAGTATTAGATATCTTATTTATCTGTTAATAGTTTTGTCAGAACTCAAGAAAATCCAGTAAAAATATTTAGCACATTATTATTTGAAGCCACATTTTAAAAGTCTTAAAAGTCTCTAGGTCTTGAATTGAATCCCTTTCTCCTGTCTACCTTTGCATTATAGAATTACAGATCAGTTACAGTTAAAATATTAGCAATGATAATTAAGTATTTTTGATGAAAACAAGTGGAAAGAGGGAACAGCAAAAAGTACTCTAAACACAGAAGTTCCAGCTTCATTGTCAAGATCTAACATAAACCAGCAGTTTTATTAAATGAAAGATTAAAAGTCAATTACAATATTTTGACCCCTTGTGTTGGAAAGGACTAGGAATTGACAATTAAAAAATCAATTTGTACAGTAAGCAGGTATTGATATTTGTTCTAAAAGAACCACAGGGCTAGGTAATTAATTACTGTTCTTTTACCCTCTGCCATATATATTAAAAAAAGTTTTCCTACAGATATTTTTTCCATGTCAAGAAATATTTATCTTTTGAAATAATTTTCAATTTTGAGATGAATCAACATGCTTCAAAGATGAAAAAAACAAAAACCAACAAACCTATGACCCAATAACTGCACATTGATTTTCATGTGTGAAAATAGAGTTGAATCTCTTTCTTCATTTATAACACATATTATGTTTAGTTGAAAATTATGAACCTCGCAGTTATAAGTAAGATCATCGGAAGGGCAGTAGGTAGGAAAGAAGCAAAAGGGTAGGTATATATCTATAGACACACACACTTGTGTAAGTATTTATAATTGAATACATGATGGAATATGACTCAGAAATTGTAGAGGTAGAACCAATAGTGCAGGTGTATGCAGGTGTTAATCTAGATTCTGAAAGCCAGCTCCTTGTTCTCTTAACACTTACACTGACACAGCTATAGTACATCAGTTCTAGATACAGCTCAGCTGCAAACACCTCTGTGATACTGTAAAGACCTATCTGTGTATTCGATTTTAAAGCATCAGAAAAAGTACCGACGAAAGTCAGAGTTGGGTTCTGCAGTGAGTGTCTGAATCTCAGAGGCTGTTGGCTGTTCTGGGCTTTGCTAAGCATTTCTGTGGGTTTGACCAGAAATATCTGTCAGGTGAAGCTGATGGAATGTTTCACAGAAATATTTATATATGCAAATCAGGATTTCCTGATATATGTGTGTGTGTATATAAATATGTATATATATACATTCACGAATTTTTGAAAACCAGAAAGACTACTATGCTAAAAAGAAATAATCCTGTCAAGTGCCTTAAGTGCATTTGAGACTGAGTATTTCAGTGTCCACCTATCTCCCTCTGTCTACCTTTGATGAATAAGACGAACAGCTGTAACAGAAAAGCAGCTAAAGGTTATCAGACTCTCCATCATTAAATCAGCTACACAAAGAAAAGAGTTTGCAATAATTTTATGGCTGATAGTTCATATCACACATGAGATGAATTAATAATATGGATATGAAGAAAAACAATTTATTAATGTTAATAACTCTTCCAATAAAATTTCCAGGAGGACCTATAGTGATAAATTGAATAATTATGAGTATAATTATGACTAACTAGATCCATAATTTCATGCTAATGCAATATTAATGACACAAAAGTGTAGATCATGAATTTTAACTGCTCAGTTATTCCAAATTTCCACAAGGAGAGACAAAAAAAAAATGCACCGAACTCCTCAACCTTAACATCTGAGCAGGTATGCTGTGCTGCCAAAAAAGAACTATTCACTGCTTAAAGAGACATAATTTAGATTATTTTTAGTGGACTGCAAAAAAACCTGCCTTCTTTTAATTAGAAAACTAGTAGAATCTTGAAAGCAGGAAATGGATAGTCTGTGGAGCAAACCATGAATCATCTCTTAATCCTCTGGTGGCCTCAGAGGAGAAAAAAAGAATACAGAGAAGAATTAGGGTTAACTTTCATTTTAAACAAATAGTTGTCGTACTTTAGTTTTACTGTATTTCTGTGAAGGTATATATATAGGATTATCACTGCAGAAAAGCCGTGCAAGTGTCCAGTAGTGATATCAAGTGTAAGCTGCAATCCACAAACAAATGTAGCTGAAGGTCAGATTAATTTTTTACCAGACTATTTTGGTCTGGGGGTAAGTGAAGTCAGCAAAAATGAGAGGAGGTGGTGAAAGGTTTCTCTGAAAAAAAAAAAATTATTTCTGAGAATTTATTACAAAAAATAATTAATATCTCCAGCTTCAGGGCAACTCAGAACAATGTAATGCAGAGTCCAAGGCAACTGCTGTAGTTTTGGCTTAGCATGGAAGAGACCTGATTTAATGGGTGATGATGTAAACTGTTGTTTGTACATTTAAACTCCTGGAAATTAGAAGCAGTGGAGAAAAATTAACATACATTACCAGCACATGTCTCGAGTTCCGAATTTTATTTTCGTAGGAGGAAAAATTTTTCTATATTCATTCTTCACAACATCAAGAAAAAGCCTTGACTCAGAATATGCTGTAAAGCATACATTTGTATCATATATTGCAGACAGTCGCTGGAGCTACTTACTTTCTCTGTCTCAAGCATGTGAGAACAAACAAATTTACAGGAAATATACAGCTGTGATACAATTGTGTTTCTCTGATGACTAGCTGATTCACCCAAATTGCCTGAAAGAAGAAACTCTCCTTTTCTCTAACCATTATCTCTGAGGCTTACTCACAAAAGCAGCTGCTAGTGTGGGCCAGAAATATATGAGTGAACATGCTGACACTGTATCTACAAGGATTTTTCATATCAATGTTTCAGCCCATCTCCAGGTCTTGTTTAGAATAGGTAGCCTTTGACCTCCTCCTCTCCTCTCCTCTCCTCTCCTCTCCTCTCCTCTCCTCTCCTCTCCTCTCCTCTCCTCTCCTCTCCTCTCCTCTCCTCTCCTCTCCTCTCCTCTCCTCTCCTCTCCTCTCCTCTCCTCTCCTCTCCTCTCCTCTCCTCTCCTCTCCTCTCCTCTCCTCTCCTCTCCTCTCCTCTCCTCTCCTCTCCTCTCCTCTCCTCTCCTCTCCTCTCCTCTCCTCTCCTCTCCTCTCCTCTCCTCTCCTCTCCTCTCCTCCATTAGCCCACAGTTGCACAGGGATCATAAGAACAGTCTAGCATTATGTTGAGCTTAATGTTACTTGTTCTAAGACACTGTATCCACTGGGGGAAGTGGGGAAAAAGTTGTTTTGTCTGCCTTCTTTTTTTTTTCTCTCTACACAGTGGGTTTTGGGTTATCACTGTCCCTTTGGCAAGGATACAGTAACAACAGTACTGGAAATGGCCAAAGATATGAAAGTAATGAATTGTACAGTGCTTTCAGAGAGTTTCTAAACAACAGTGTAGAAAGTATTAGAGAAATAAAGTGGAATAGAAAACAAGCTACAGAATCACACTAGGATAAATGAAGAGGATAGAAACCAGCCTGAGGCATGAGCAAGAGGTGGCTCCAAATTCTGCCAGAGATTTAACTCTCATCTGAGTGGCCTAATTTAATTTAAAAACTAGAACAGGTTATAGCTGTACTATATGTCAACTTCCTTCCTGGCATTTCCCTTAATGGTTCTCCTGAAACTAGGAACTAGGAACATTTTAAAGCATTGATCCCATACCACCTTCATCAGTTTTCAGAAGCCAACCATATTAAGATTTAATTTGTAACACACAATGTCTTTGTGGTTCCAGCTACAGTGGAGCCAGATAACATTTCCTTTTACACAGACAGATAAGACATAACAATGAAGCTGATTAAAGGTTAATAATTAATATAATTCCCAGGAATGTTAGACTTTTAAAAATATTGAGGATGGACTATTTAAATAAAATAATAAATTTCTAGTTCAACTGCTTTTGTGCTAAGATTAATAACTTTTGTAGATAGAAATGAATACAAAGTGGATAGTACCCCCCTTATGCATTTTTTTTCTTTATTTATTTCTTTTTAATCTAGCTATTGGGACCAAGTCAAAGTAAATTAAGTCTTTTGTAATAAAATCTTTGAGATCTGACTTGATGATGTCTTTGGAATGAAGAAAAGCTGTAAAAAATAATCTCATGGGATGTTTGACTCAATAATATTGAAGATTTTATGTCTTATGGATTCACATGTTTCTACCAAAGTTTTTAATATTATTATTGCTGTGCTACATTTAATAATTTCAATCATAAATCATATTTGTTCAGGTCCATCTTTCCACGTTGAATCTGAGAAACTGTCTTTCCATTTGAAAACAACATCCTCATTCTTTTTTGAGAGTTTCCTAACTTTCTTCATGTTGCAATGCACTGGCTGGATATTGCTGCTGGGAAATAGATGTTCTTAATGAGAATATGAAGATGGAAATGAACGTACGGCTACTTTGGGCTTTTTACTTTGCTCTTAAATAAGTATCAGAAGTACTGAACTTATCCAAAGTTTTTCTCACATATTTAGAAGGCTTTCTATAGTTTCAAGTAATTAGCCATTCCAACTGAAAAAAAAAAAAAAAAGGTCACTATTTTTCTAATATTCATATAGTGGCAAACTGCACGCATTTTTAAAAAGTGAAATGCTTATGTTTTTAAAAGATGTAATTTGCTTCATTTCTGTGGAAATTATAAGGAAGAGTTTTCAAATTTTCTTAAAGATTTCAGTTTGTAATACTTGTGTTCTCCAATAGGTTGACCCATCCAGCAGCTAAGGACCTCACAGCTGCTCCTTTGCTACCCCCTCCCTGTAGCAGCATGGGGCAAAGAATATATAGAGCAAAAGCAAGACAAGTTGTGGGTTGAGCCAAAGATAGTTTAGTGAGTGAAAGAAAGAAGAAAGAGAAGAAGGGGAGAAAACCAACCAAAGCCCCCACAAAAACAAAACAAAACAAATGATACAAGCTCACTAGCTCTCACAAGCAGACTGATGCCCACACAGTTTCTAAGCAATGGGTACTTAACCCAAAACCCACTTCCTCTCCCTTCTTGTTGCTAAGCATAACATTATATTGCATGAAATATCTCTTTGGTCAGTCCGGGTCAGCTCTCCAGGCTGTCTCCTCCCAGCCTCTTTTGCCCTCCCAGCCTACTCACTGGTAGAGGCAGAGACAGAAACACAGAAAACCTTGATACTGTACAAGCACTCCTCAGCAATAGCTAAACCCCTACTGTGTTATCAATGCTGTTTTGGCTACAAATCCATAATAAAACACCATATGGATGACTATGAAGAAAGTTAACTCCATTCCATCCAGACCCAGTATAATCCCTTTCCCAGAATAACTGAAAAATGTGACACCGATCACCATTTTTTTTGAAAAAAAAAAAAAAAATTCTTAAGGCATCTCGTAATTTCCCTTAGTGCGGAAAAAAATA
Source organism: Patagioenas fasciata (assembly GCF_037038585.1). Lineage (NCBI taxonomy): Eukaryota > Metazoa > Chordata > Aves > Columbiformes > Columbidae > Patagioenas > Patagioenas fasciata. Next base: position 196,498,210 of record NC_092520.1, on the reverse strand, counting down.
AAAAAAGAAGTTGTTGTCCTGCTATATGTTCTTTCATTGAATTTTTCAAATTGTATTTTGGGGAATACTTCCTCAGTACAAGGAAGAAAAGCACACAGCAGACTACTAGCAAAATATAGATTTTCATGCTTAAAATCTCCTTTTTACCAAAGCGAAGTATAACTTGTACCTTAACAATTAGGAAAAACATGAATACAATCATAATGAAAAATTGTTTACCAATAAAAGGTCCTGGTATTTTTGTTTATGTCTGACGTATACAAAGTATGGAAGTTTAAAGTATTTGCCTGGAAGACATTTAATCTTTAGTCTTAAGGTGAAACTATCATTTAGTTAACAGTTTGCACATAAAACACATAATACAGAGAGCTGGAACACTGACACACGAGCAAATTCAACAACAAAAGTAATCATACTTAATAATTGTGTAGGATAGTGAGCCAAGTTTTGTTTTGCTAATACTTCTGTTCTCCAAATCTTCCTGTAGCTTATTTACTGCTTGGAGAACAAGGATGCTGTTGAGCATCGACAGAGATAATGAAATATGATTTGGTGGGCCAATGGTCATAGATAATTTTGAATACTTGGCCTTCATCTGCCATTCCAGACCATGTGTCACCTGTAGTTCCTTTGCTCTCTCTTCAGTCCTTATGATATCTCTCCAGCACAGTGTGGACATTTTGGGTGTCCACGATGACTCTAATGGCATGCTTGTGTGTGGGTTGACTAACAATAGTTGTCATAGTGTTGCTAATATGAAGGTCCATGCTGGGCCACAAAAGGCTCCTACAGTTCTGCTGGTGTTAAGTTAATGCACAGAAATCCTATGCCACAATTTATTCTAATGAAGGAGAATCAGTAACTGGAATTGGTGGTAGACATTAATTTTTCATTTATGCTTATCCAAAAAAAAATATATAGTAGGGATATGTAACATTCCTTGGAAGGAAGGTGATGTATGTTTTCAGAGAAACAGTTCATGTCTGTATGGTAGGGCTCCTTCCTGTAAGACAACCACATATATACCCATTGCATGCAAGATATGAAATATGACTTTAAAACTTTTTTTTTTTTTCTGTTTGCATGGATACTGAAATCTATGTTGAAAATTGCAATAGAAATGTCTTTTTTATATATAACATTATTTTTAAATTCATAACTACATGTTAAAATATCCATATTTATATATATGTTTAAAATGTCTTGTAACTATCAAACCTGCACTGTGTTAACAATATGATAAATCATTTTAGTGTGAGAGCTTTTTATAAACAAGTACACAGTAAGAATCCTGAAAGAATAATCAGTGTTTTAACACTGTCTTTGTGACCAATTTCTTTGTGATTGCTAATCAGATTTTCTAATCATCTGAGCTCTGATTTCAAAAAGTAGCACTTCAAGAATAATACATACTCATTAAAAATCAGGTCAGTCTTCTAAAGATATTGTAATGTATTAGGAGTCCATTGTGAGCCAGGAGTATTTAATTCTATGTAGGTCTAGTATAGTTCTCAAAAGAGATACACAAGGGTATGAGTTAAACAGAGACAATCAATCAAAGTTTACAAGGAATATACAAGGGGTTTAACATTCTGTTTATAGCAATATATCCAATTACTGCTGGTGTGTGTGGTACATGTATTATGCAGATTTCATACCTTAGAGCCATACTTGAGTCTTTCTTTCTTAAGAAACTATGCAAATATAATGGCCATATCTTAATTGTTTTTGTCAAGTACTGATATCAGATTTATTCTTTGTGTATTTTGAGGTGTTTGTTAATAAATGAAAAAATGTTCTGGCATTCCAGCTTTAACATGAAAGATTAAGAGTGTAGCAAATGCTTTGTTAAGCATGCCTCCTGGCCTTCTGTTACATCTCTGGAATAAAGAAGGAACTGACCTACTTAGAAGTGTTAGACACTTCTAAATGTGGGTAGCTAATGAAAGTAATAGTTAAATACACTGAAATGTACAGATTGTTTTGTAACTCTATTGCTAAACATAAGCACGTGGAAGCCCCTTATTTTCAAAAACAGTTTAAATATGATCACTTAACTTTGCCTGGAAGTTGGATAAAAGCAAACATAAGACCAGTTACTGCAGGATACTTTTTACAGAGTTTTTACACTAGTAATTTCCATTTGTTTTTTTCGATATATTGAAATATATATATCCATATTGAAGTTAAGGCTTATAGACTTTTTAACACTCTGACCTCCTTTTTTAGAGATTTCTTCAGAAAATTTTAACATTTTGACATAAAGCCTTCAGAATTATATAATACCTGTAAATTTTAGTTTTATAAACATTTAGAAATATTGTAAAGTACTGCAGCTGAATGTTAAATATATTAATAAGACTAAGTAAAAATTTAAAATGGTATTAGGGAAAAACTGAAAATTAATTATATTTTAATATCACATTTGATGGAATATCTATAACTATTTTGTATAACCATATTCATAAAAGCTTGGTGTTCGAGAGTCTGTACAATGATGAAATTAGAAGATTTTACTGCATATCGTATTAACCATTTGACTTAAAAACCATTTAATTTTAAAGTAGGAAAGAAGCACACATGAACAATGAGGCGTGGATATTAATATATGGTTAATGTAAACAATGTAAGATTGTATATGTATAGTCAAACTGTCTACCTGTTAGCCAGCAATGGTCTTGCGCTTTTATAAACGTGAGATGAACATGAAGGCTCTGTCAATTCACAAGCTTGCACAAGTCCTCTGAATAAAATTCCATTCCTATTATAAAAAGATGAGGTATTGTGAGGAAAAATGTAAATTACTTGAGATATGAAGACTTATGCCTTAGCCATTGATTGCTATGCTAGCACAAAATCCTAAAAAATTGAATAAGGTATAAGATATCAAAACCACTGCTACTTCCCCAAATTGCACCACATACAAGTTTCCCTTCTGCTCTTATGAGACACGTTTGAAGGGAAAAACACTGCAGATTAATAGATTTCCACACAGGCAAATTCATATAATAGAACAGAATAGTTTCAGTTGGATGTGACCTACAACAATCATCTTGTCCAACTGTCTAGAAATTCAGGGCTCATCAAAAGTTAAAGCATGATATTAAGGGCATTGTCCAAATGCCCTTGTATTATCAGAAAGCAATCACTAGCTAATGGGTTTGTAAGGTAAGAATAGAACAGGAAAACTGAATAGGTACTTCTCATCCTTCTCTGCTTGCATTAAATATGCACTGTTTACCCAACGTCAGCATCACTGTCTGTCCAATGCTACCAGTCAGAGTAGCAGAGAAACCTGTCCCAATGCTGGAAAAAGTCAGAGTAGCAGAAAAACTTTAGGCCTAATATTGCCATTGGACATCATGTATAATAGGTTGAGTTTCAAAACACTTATAGAGCTTTGGTACATCTTTGGAGAACAAAAGTTAAAGAAATTTTTATATTTTTGTATTATCAACAAGAAGTGAACCATCTATTATCTGCTGTGATAGAATATGATTATGGATATTACTCTAAGATGATCAGTGACAGGCATAACAGAAATTAATTGTACATGTAATTAATCAATTATCATTTAATCAATCATCACATAGTTAGAAAACTTGACAATAAATATTTAAACTCTGTTGAAAAAGGAAAGAAAACAGAAAATTAACTATTAAGAAAAGCACATGAACTAAATCAGTGAAGGATTATTATTGTATTTTCTGTTCTATTCTTCGTTTTATTATATATGCTCAAAATAAATCTGTGACATGCTCTGTGGGAACCCAGTGTGTACTAAAGCCAGGAGTAATTTTTTTCATGGTTCACTGAATTGTTCTGAGCATGCATCTTCCTGAATTGCTTCTAACAGCTGCCATTTATACTAAAGGTAGGCAGCATTTTGCATATTTAGCTGGTTACTAAAATGCGGACTTCGAAGGCTTTAGGTTTTCACTTTTTTAAACATTGTTTGGTAGATTTTTTTTTCTGAAATACATACGGTAAGTGAATTCAACAGTTGCAGTCAAAATGTGGTTCTCATAATGTATGCAAAAGATTGAATTGAGGTTCAGACTACTCAATCTTGGGAAATTTTTGTAATTGCAATCCATCTTTCAAGACATAATTGTAACTTCATTGGTATAAATGAAATTAGTGTAAAACTCTCACTTCCAGAAAGCAATAATAATTCAAGTCCTTTGTACTCTTTAAAATAAATTTCTTACAACACATTTAAGTATAAATGACCATCAAATTGTGATCAAGGAGCTTAGAAACTGATTTTCATTTTAATTTATTCCCTTTCTTTCTCAAACTGTCAATTTGTGTGATGGAATAATTTACACAATTGTGATGAACTCATTTTCTTCTGTTGGAGTCAGATTATTGCAGTATCCATTAAGTTATCCCACTGGTAACATTATGCAAATAAAAGTGATACATCTGCTTCCTTCATTGTTTTGAACTATTTTTCTTAAGTTATGATACAGCACTATCAACCTAATTGAAACAGCAAGGTAAAAACAAAATCATGTCTATTAATCTGTTGTCCAAATACTAGTTTTAGGTTCATTTTATTCAAGAGCCGGTCACTTCACTTACTGAATTCCTTTAAGGCAGACACCCCATTTAAGACTTTAATTCTTTTGTTTGTTTGTTTTTTTGAGTACTATTTAAGGGAATTAATTTTAATATTTGTGAATGATGGGTAGAAGAAACCAGACAGTGTTAATATGTGAAGTATTGTTTAACAAAGCAATTACTTGTATGGGTTGGTTTCTCACTGAAAAGATATCCTTCATGTGTGCATTTTGTGTGCATTTTTCAGTAATAGCTGCTCTTTCTTTTTTTTTTTTTCTTCAGTAAGAACAACAATAACAACAAGAATGAAAGCTTGCATAATATTATCTTTCAAAACCTGATGGAAATCCGAAAATGTTAAATTATATTGTGCCTTGTACATTGTCAACAGAACTGTTCATTAAGTTTTAACATCAAGAACAAATTCTGGCCTATTTTCACTTTTTATATCATACATGAAGACACATATATTAACTCGTGAATTCCAGGGTGACTTTCAAAGGCTATTGACTGGAAGAGTTGTCTTTCAACTGAAACTGAACAAATCTTGCCTTGGTTAGCATCATGGGTAATATAAACATCTTATCAACACAATTTAATTTGCAGAGAATGTTATTTTATAATGGAAATACACTTTGAGGATTGTAGTATGATGTGTTTTATCCACAGAGACAATTTGATATTGGCAAGGCTCTCAGAAGAGCTAAAATAAGGGGCAAAAAGCAAATTTTTATCCATTTGTGTTGCAAAAGTAGTGGTTCCTTTTATAACAAAATTGCTCAGATTACTCAACACTTAAATTTTTCTATTTGTGTTGTATATGGTACATATAACTAATGGCATGTGGATTGTTTGGCTCCCACACCATTGTTATTTTCATTTATCTTGTATTTTCATACCAATAAGCTGAATCTTTTCTCTGCTTGTGTTGCTGCAGAGCTTACTTCTTCAGTGAGCATTCTTGCTTTATTATATTAATATTGTGTTATTAATATGAATTTACACTTTATGTTTTAAACATGGCTAGCAATTTTCTTCTAGAATAAGCTGCTGTGAGAAAGTGCTGGTCTGAGGAAACTGAATTATCATACAGGAGTGTGTTGACTTTGACAAGCTTTGGGCAGATAACAAGTGATAATCTATTATACTCATTCTCTGCACTTTTTCTGCTAAATTTTAGCTGTCTGACCCTGGAGGATAAACTTCCCCTAAAATGATTAAACATTTCAAGTAGTCAGTAGGGGAAGACACCTCCAATATTTGCAGAGGGTAATTCGCTTTCTTAAATTAGACATTTTTTCTTCTCTATTAAGCACACAGTGAACCCCTAGAACACACTTGCGCCTGTTTTTCTACTTGAGATTCTCAGTGCTGTGACTGAGATAGTGAAGATTTCATCTGCAGAAAGAGTGCCTAGAGTTCATGTTGCCCACCTCTTAAATAAGCACTATGTCCTCTAGAGTATTATGCAAAAAAATTTAGTTTCAACAGAACCAGTAAAGCTCTCAGGCCTGAAATATAACATATTAAGCTTTTCCAGGGAATTCGGAAATTAGAGTTTGGATTGCCACAGGACTCTACAGGTACTTTCCAGAAAGATACTTCTTAGCACTGAAAAATAACTCCCAGGTCTTTTACATTGAGGAGCTCAATAACAAACATAGATGACCAAGGTTAAGATGTTCTAGACAACAGATGGAGTGGACATTTTTTACAGGACACACATGGGTGAGAGATTTTAGGTGGGTGAACAGCCACATATATATGCCTTTCTTAATTAAATTTAATATTTTTCTCATTTTCCAACTATATTAAGAGAAAAAACATATATGCCACATGCATAAAATGAACTTCTTTAATATATTCTCAATAGCATAGACATTCAAAAGGACTGTGTATCTGTGCTTAGTTTTAGCAACAGGGAAGGTAGTTTAAGAAAATAAAACTAATCATTTTGAGCAAAAATTTAAATGAAGAGTCAAGTTCTGAAGCTCAGGCTCAAAGATGCTCAAACCTGATAACAAAGATATAAAAATGTTCACGAGGAAGAAAGAAATGTTCACAAATTGCTTGTTATACCGGTAGTTCCACTGACTTGATCGGTTGTACTCAACCATGAAATGGTATTAAAATAACCTAAGAATTCAAAGTCTAATTTTCTGAAAATAACAAATTGTGACAACCAGAAACAAATTAATTCACTGTAGTAACCAACATGTACTGAAACAGTAAGTTTTTGTGTTTACCTTCTAGAAACGTGTGGCAGGTGCTACCAAACTTCAAGCAAATAAACTTTTTATTCTTCAAATCAACCCAATCAGATAGAGACATTATTAAGTGTCAAAGTGTAACACTGCATATACCTGAATGAAACAGCATGGATTTTAAAATGTAATTATTTAATTTAATATTCTTAGCCTTGGGGTTATGTTAATAGGCTGTCAATGAGCACCCCTGGGCTATAACTGCCCTTGAACTCATCTCAGCCAGGAACCACATTTTGGCTTAACTCTGTATTTCATCGAGCTGTGCAATTGCTATTTCCAGCCTGTGTTCCACTGGTCTGGAACTGTTCTTCCACCTTCCCGGGCTACCTTCAGGCCAGAAGTGCACTGCCACTTCTCAACAATGGCTGAAGTGGGGATTGGTCCTGCTGCTGTCACCCTCAGCTCCACTCATCCACTTGGGTGGTGTAGGACAGAACCAGTCATGCTGCTCCCAGGACAGGTAGTATCATTTAAAAATAATTTGGTGAGCAGATTTCATGACCAACAGAAACTAGACATTTATTGGATATGTAGTGCCTAATTCACTCAGTTTTGAGATAGCTGTGGCTAACCAAGACATTGTAACTCTCAAATAATTTTTTATGTGAAAAAGAAAGCACATCATGCATATACAGAGCTACAAATTTAATATTGGTGCCATTTATGCATTAATAATACAATAGTCAAAATCAGAAAAGCCTCAATAAAAATGTAGTACAAACTGTCATATCAAAAAGCTCTTCCTGGATCCCACCCTTCCCAAGTCTCTTGATGTACTGAAGTCGACAGTGGAATCTTCTCCGAGAAGAAGGGCTATGATGAGTCAACAGCATCTTGAAGTCTTTCCTGAGACAAATGTGTTTCATGGTGACGATTCCATGCTCCTCAGTACTGGGATCTACTTGGGTTTATTTTTATATGTTCTTCACCTTCTGGCTGATCCCAGCTGAGTGTGTGCATGGCCCTACAGCCTCCCCCAGGCTCAGACCACAGGGGCTTTTGTTTGTTGGGCAGAGATGTCCTGGGTTTTCTGGGCCTTTCCCACAGCTTTTTCCTAGGAATGACAAAAATTACATTTACTAGGACATGCATTTTATTCTTATTTGCATATAGACTATATAATCACCAGCAACTTGAGCTTTTATTCTTTCATTACATTGAAAGTACTTTTTCTTTTAATCTCCTGTATGTTACATTATAAAAGTTCAGCAATACTTGGGCAATAAAACATGTACACACAATATTATGAATAATGTTTTTGTAGACAAAAAAATCACAAATAACAACAAATTCTAAGATATTTATAAACCTTAATTAATATAAAACAAATATAAACCAAATTAACCGTAAAAATCTTATTCTGACACTAATCACCTTTTGTTTGAAGCCTTCTAATATTTTTACATTACCAGCAACAACTGATATCTTTTTGCCTTTGTATCAATCACTTTGGCACGACTTTAAAGTTCAGAATTATAATAGATTATTATATATTTATTTTAAGTTCACGTAGCTTGTCAGAGAAAGAATGCTTAATCATAGAGGTTCATTTAATTCTATTTAAAATGAACAGTTCCATCACTTTGTAGTGATTCATTTATAATTCCCATGTCATGGTGGTTTAATATATAATAGTTAATGTAAAAATCTTTTTTTGATAACAAAAGCAAGTGAAATCATAGAGAGAAGGCAATACATTTTCTGTGCCTATTTTTTTTTATTCATATGAAGGAGATCCATGCTGTGAGTTTTAAAGTTGGACTAACAATGTGCATAAACAAAAAATTAAAAAGAAAAAAACACTTACAAAGCATATTGAAGATGTTGTATTATCTTGTTTCTGAAAATCTTCATATAACTAGCTGTCATTTAAAGGCTATGTTCTTTACTTTCTTTAGACATTAAAACAAGCAAGGGGCTGAACTAATGCAAGATACTTTAATTCTTTTATTGTCATACAGATTATCATTATCCAAATATATTTGAAGAAGACATGATTAAGAGGGGTCGATGACTTTTACCTAAAAGCATAAAGAGTTGAGCTTTCTTTTGTGATATACAATAGTTCAGTTACCATGTCTGTTAAACAGCAGCTTTTCTACTGATCTCTGTAGGTGACAAAAAATCTAAAGGATGACCTAAAAAAAAATTCTCTTACATGAGTAGTAGCACATGAACAAAGGGGAAAGGGATAAAACCAGGCTCAGTAGAAATAAGCCTGGGGGTGACACTCCAGTGTTTGAGAGGTGGTTATTGAGAGTCCTTCGGTCTGCCCTATCAGTGGAGGAGAAACGAAGGCTAAGGGGAGACATCACTCTCTGCAACTACCTGAAAGGCAGTGGTAGTGAGGTGGGTGTCAGTCTCTTCTCCCAAGTACCAAGCAATAGGAAAAGGGGAAACGATCTCAAGATGAATGAGGGGAGGTTTAGGTTGGATATTAGGAAAAATTTCTTCACTGACAGAGTCGTCAAGCCTTGGAGCAGGCTGCTCAGGGGAGTGGTTGAGTCACCATCCATGGCAGTATTTAAAAGACACATAGATGAGGTGCTTACTGGTAGACTTGGCAGGACTAGGTAACGGTTGGGCTTGATGATCTTAAAGGTCTTTCCAACCTAAACAATTTTATGATTCTAACAAAATCTTCTTTGTGCATCATGTGTTCTAGGGTGACAGTGACAACAAAAGAGAAGTAGGAAGCAGTGGATGAGAAGAGCAAAAATTTTTCTCCCTACCAGCTTATGGTTTATGGTATACATCTGCTAGTGAACTCTTTCTACTCCTGTCCACAAAGAAAAGCACATTGCTCTCATAAAATCCTATTAGCATCTATAGTGGCCAGCTCTTCTCAAGTTGTATGCATTTTGCAGATTTCAGTGTAGTTTACAAATACTGAGCAAGATTTTTATGAGCTAACTTGTGTACCAGAAACATGTTGCGCATTCCATCGTGGATTGGTTGGCTGAGTGAATTAAGCCACACAGAGCACTTTGGCTGTGTGGTTAACTGGCTAGACTGCTTTCCCTATATGAACATGCTCATTTAACCTTGTCTGAAATGTCTTGGCGGTGCACTGAAATCTACAGCACAGAAGTTCTCCTTGGTGTAATCTTTCTTTAACCAAGACATGGCTACAATGTGAGCAGATGTTTAGTGAATGTTAACTCTTGAAATTAGCATAAGGACATCTAAGTTTTGTTTTTCATTTACAAAAATAAAAAATAAATATATAAGCTTAAAAATATTATTTCCTGATTTAAAAAGGAGAACTATTTGGAAATTTCAGTAAGGTATGTGTTTGGCAATGCTATCTTCTTGATTATTCAGTGATCCTAGTGTAGTTCATTTAAATCATATGGAAAGTCTCATTTGTTTTCAAAGCTGTACCCCTGAAAGTAGAAGGAAAGTAAGTTTCTCATGGTTGCATTACAGTTCTGTCACTGTGAGAAGACCTTGGAAGGAGAGCTTTTCTGCCTAAACCATGTTTTTTTCAAACTATCCAGCTCAACAGATGGCCTCTTTGACTTTCATGAAGTTGTTCTCTGTAGTGGTAATGAGGCCAAAGCATTGGCCCACAGAGTGGGATTTTCTAAAGCCAAGTCAATATACATTATAAACCAAAGTCCCTAGATTATCTCAATCCATTATTGTAGCTCTGTTTTGACTCAGTTCAACAGATATGTGTGATACTGATATATTTTTAATAAGTACTGTATTGTCTGTATGAAGAAAGAGTAATGGAACAGATTGTGCTAGAAAATACTCAAAACCAACTTAAAGCAGATACAAATACGAGGAGGAAGAAGCCCTCCACTATGAACATCATGCTCTTCCTAGGAAAAGAAGTAAGGATGATTTGTCTTATTTGCTGAGCAATCTTTTTGAAGAAGTCTTTTTGAGGAAGAGTGGCTAGCATCATCAACCTAGGACTAGAGGAACATTGGGAGGGTGAGTAAAATGCACAAGAGAAGGTAGAAAAAAGCTAAATATTATTTGATGATAACAGTTTCAACTGTACTGTCAAGCAGAATTTTCTATTCTAATTAGATAATTTGGAATATGAGTGTTAGTATTATTGTAACTGGACTGTAAGAACTGTTTGCTGTATTTTGATTACACCATTAAAATGTTAATTGTGCTAACAATAAATTCTTGGCTCTGTGTGCAGGGTGTGTTCCCCTGTGCTCATAACAAGATTTTGAGAGTAACAGTAACCATCTGTGGCATGTTGACCATACGGCACATATGGCAAGTGACCTCCTTGTAATACCATTGGGAATCCTCCCGACAACAAAACTTTGAGAAAACACAAGGTCCCTACAGGTATCCAGTGTCTTCCAGCTTTTGTGTGCTGCTACCTGAGACAGAAAAATGAATAATAAGAAGGCTTTTGCAATGCTCCAGATTGTTTTCTTACAACATTGCACTGAAACTGGGATGTATATTGTGGAAAGTAGCATGAAAGTATGCAATTTCCTGATGTGAAGGATGGCATTGTGTGGGGAAAAGTAAGCCTGCCATTAGAAAACTATTTTAGGCAGAAGAAACAAGATGATCCATATGATCCTGTCTATTGGGTGTTGATATGGATGTATACAGCTGGTCTGCTTCCCTGCCCAGTAAACAGCTTGATTCCTTCCTGAACAGAGCCCAGGAGCATACTCACATACTTGGAGGTATGATCAGGTCACTAGAGCACTGGAACAAAGCAGCAAAATAATCTTATAATACGGATGCAGAGACTACGATTCTTCCATAAAATGCTGACAGTTACTTAAGTTCAAGCTAATACTGTACTAAAACTCATGGCAAGAGGAACTTCTATTTAGTATTTTTTTAAGTTGTAAGTTGCTAAATTTCCCTTTCAAAATGAAGTGCTCTGAATAAAATGTCACTAGAGTAGGTTTTTTTGATCCAGGATGAAATTTCTATTAGATTGTATTATTTAAAAAAAAGCAACCAGTCAAATAATACCTTTCCTGATCACCTAATCCCCATGCTTCCTTTTCTGTTACTGAAGAAGCAAGACCTGAAGCTGTGAAATGCAGTTGTTTTTTGTTTGTTTGTTTGTTTTTTCCTGTTAGGAAAAAAAATCACTGGATTTCACTTATCTTCTGCCCTCTGTAGATTCTTTTAAGGAGACACCTATATTTTACCTCTCAACAACACATAGTCTGCAGGGCCTGACAACTAATAACTTGCAGGATGCATGAACATCTGTGAGTCCTTACCTCACAGATGTTCTTTTAGCTACATGAAATAAATCCCTTGTCACCTCTCTCCATGCAATTCCAATTCTCAACTAATTATGAGTTTGTGTATAGTTATGATCACTCCCATGTGTAACTGAAGGAATTATGAATAAAAATTTTATTCAAATGAAACTCTGCTTGTGTCTCTTCACTAACAAGGTGGAAGCAGAGAGTTGTTTGTTTGTTTGTTTGTCTGTTTTATTTTCCATTAGGACACAAATACTTTTTGTGTTCTCAGTGAATATTTTCTGTAGAGGTATACACACATGACTATTCTTTGTGTTCATATAGGACAAGAGACTTTCTTAGTCTAGAATGGTAATTTTATTCATTTCCAGATTTTCAACTAGTTCAGTACTATAGCAGAAGGAATTCTATCATGTAAGCTTAAGCATTTTGACAAGAAACTTGTTTTTTCTGAGTAATTTTCCCAAATTCCTAAGTGTAGGAAGTCTTCTTAATACTTCAGACTACATTTATTTTTATTTCCATGGAAAACCAGTTCTTGGACTAATATTTGTACTGCTTTAAGAACTGCTGAATTCCAAAAAGACAAAAGATTCCTCTTTCCTACGCAAACTTCTTTGGGAGTTGTTGGTAACCTTAATAATTATTTAACTGAGAACATTTCAAGTCATTCATTTAGTTTTAATATGAGAAAGTAATATAATAAAATTCGCACAGAAATATTAATCAGATAGTAAGAGGAAAATACTAGAATATTGCCTTTTTTTTTTTTTTTCCCTGCAGAAAACATATGATGTCACTGTAACAATGTATAACAAAGATATGTGACATCTTAATTGATTAAAATTCTGTCTCCTTTTCTTAAAGTCTGTAGTTTTCAGCTTGGGAATCTAATGACACATACTGTAGAGGTCTTCACAAATGCAATACAGTGGCTGGTCAGTGAAGCAACACACTCATGCCTAAATGTAATAACAAGCCAGTGAAAGCAACTTGTATATTTGATTAGAAATGCAAGTAGAAGAATGAATCTTGTATTTAACTTTAGTGTTAATATTTTTTTCTACTGTATCTAGTTTAGGATGGCATAGAATATAAAATGTAACTGATAATTGTGATAACTATCATTGATTTGACATGGAAGAGTTTTTAAAATTCATTTCTCAGAGAGAAGAAAAAATAATTGACTGCTATACGATCCACAGCTAAACTGGAGGAGATTTTTAGTTAAGCGGCATGCCAAGACCTTTGACCCATTTCTATCCAAGGTTGAAACTGGAACAAATTCCTAGTGAATAAAATTCATTCAAATTGCAGAAGGAGTGATAGCAGGAATGTATGAAAGAACACATTTTCTAAAAAGAAAGAAATTGTTACTTCAAAAAGTAATCAAATTTTAGCTATGCTATCATTATTAGTACTCAAAAATTATCTGAAGGTAAAAAAAGAATAAAAAAAAAATTATTACATTTGAATTATACAGGCAGAAATAGTATTAGGCTGAAATATACTAAGAGGAGATAAGTCAAACCTGCAGGAGAATTAAAGTGTAAAGAGGGTACGTGGAAGGCAAGATCATCTTCTTCTTTAAAAGTGTCTCGTCGAGGGCCTTTATAACGCAAAAGGAAAAAATAAGAAAACGAGAAAGCTGTAAATAAGATCATACAGCGACACAAACCTAAGGGAGGATAACTAAGGGGTATAAAAGGATCCAGTTGTGTAAAAAGTGGAACTGGTCAGTACACTTGTCTGGCTGAGCCCTGTGTCTGATCACCCATCTGTCCTATTTTCTTTTTTCTTCTTAAACCTTTTCTTAAACACCTCTCTATGTAGTGTCACTCTGTCCTATGGGTGTGTGTGCTGCAGAAACTAAGTGCCAGCTACTGGTGAGACCTCTGTGTGTGCACGTGAAAATTGGTGCCTGTTACTGGAGTCAGACCAGGGGTGTGGATACTCCTGTGGGGTCAGCTGTGGGAATGAATGTGGTCTCACCATAAGCTGAGCAAGTGGAAGTGTGTAACTTCAAGTCATGGGGTGGGAACAGTGTGTGCCCCCAAAAACAGCTACCATGGAGACTGATGTGATTGAGGAGCTTAGTGCTGGTAGCTGGAGCGTGACATCAGGACACAGCCCGTGTGCTAGGTGCTGGCTGCTGGGCCTCCAAGCGTCCTTATTTTCCCCAGTCCTGGCGTGTGCGGCGTGTATGTGTGTGCATTTGCTGGCAAACCTCAAGCTGGACAGTGAGTGAGTTAGGGGGGCCTTTGGTTGCAGCAGAGGTATCAGACAAGTGGACAATCCATGATGGTATCCAGGCGATCCATGACTGTGGGACAAGTATGTAAGTTTTGCATGTGTGCAGCAAGCACCAAGTTGGGCCAGTGGCTACGTAAGGGACGCATGGAGTGAATAAGGGGGCCAGGATGCAGGCAGGGGTGCTGGGCAGACAGAAGGGCTGTGCTAGTACTCAGGGGATCCAAAAAAGTGCGTGTGCTTGTGAATCTGGAGAGTGTTGTGTGTGTGCTGCACTAGTGGCCTCCTGTTTCTGCCAACCCAAGAGGAGAGGGGACTTGGTTGTCTATGTTTATGTTTCATGTGAGACCAGGACACAGGCGCTGTTAAAGGCAGCACCTTGTGTGTTGCAGTCTGTGTGTTCTGCATGTGTGTGTCTGTGGGATATATGCTGAGCTTCATTACTGATTGAATCTGCAAAGAGAGAAGTGGCAGCTGTGTTCCTCAGCCTAAGCAGAGACCCTGGGCCCCAGGGGAATCTGGCTGGATTCCAGGGGCTGGCAAGAGGGAGTCCTGGGCTGATATTGCTGGAGGCAGCCTCATGTCCTTCAACATAAACTATTAGAGCTACTACAAATTGATCTTAAAGTATTATATTCTATTGTTAAGGACTCATTCATCTCAATGGGAAAAAATACCTTAGACATTTGTTAGCAAAATCTTTCATCCTGTCTCTTGTTGCTTCTAGAGGGATTTAAGCCACAATAATGCTTTGATACTCTGTATGAGACTTGCATATATCATTTACTTCACCAATTTATTTGCATGGATTTTTCAATGACCATAAACTTCGAAAGACATTTAGGAAAAGATATAATGGTCCCAGTTCTACTACCCATGCATAACATGGCACAATGAATCAAGATTAGCTGGAAGATTGTTCCCAGGAATGCTATTATTATGTCTCTATATTTGGTATGAGAGATAAGGATAAGTTATTAGATACAACCATTTATTTAACAAATGTGTACCTATCCTCAAACTTTAATAAATAAATAATTAAATAACTCAATGTAGCTCTTACAGATAACAACTTTAAATAATTACTTATACAAACTAATTTTGAAGTATGTCTTCTAATTCATTACTTCTTTCAATGGTTACCTAAAGTTTTCTTTATTCAACATTTATTCCTGCTACTGTCCCATTCATTACTTAAATTACCTAATATTAATTTAATTATCTTAAAATCTGAAAATATGCAATTCACAAGTGGTTTGCAGCTATTTTGTTGTATCATCATATTGTGCAACAGAAAAAAAATACTAGTGAAAATCTAAATATCACCTTTCTCAAGTCATCCATGAAAATATTTCCATTGTAAGTTCACTTTCAAGTGTTTTCACTTACAAATTACAACTGAACCATGTAAGTATTTTGCAATGAAGAAACTAGAATGAATCCTCACAAAACAAAGTTAGATACTTCCTGCCATTTCCTAAAAAAGCAGACAGCAGAATTTTTACTGTGACAATTTTCTAATGAGTCATAACAGCATTTGGATGTTGTAGAAGTTGACACATTCACATAAATTCCAGTCAATCATTTGAAACTGTTTGTTATACTCTACAGAGAAAATTTTGATTTAAATAGATTTGCATAACGATTTTAAGACTACGTTGCATATTTTTCACCCCGATTTTGGTACGCTATCATCACAACAGACAACTACAGGTGCAGGTGGGGTTGTTTGTTTTTTATTTGTTTGTTTGTTTGTTTGTAAATTTATTATAGCAACTGTTATCTGAACACAAGAACTTAAAATAATACAGACTACACACGGAAAATTATTATTTACACATTTTGGAAAGGCTTACTTCATTCATTTCTGAACCTATGCCAAGTCCACTCTTAGAGGAACATATATTACTCTTCCTATTTATCAGACAGAGAGATACATAATTTTTCAATACTGTCATCCTTAGGTTTTCCAGTTGCCCCACTGTAAGAGTAAAATGCAGTTATGTTCTGTATGCTATTGGTTTTCCCGTGGAGGATCAGTACCAGAGAACTAAGGGTGAAATTGAGCAGCACTGACGGTCCCAAAGTGTCTCATGTAAATTGTGATGAGAGTGAAGGTAAAACTACCTATAACAACCTTTCTGAAACAGCAAATCTAGTCCTAGGTGTAAGCTGGCTGAAAGTGACTTGCACTCTGTCCTGTGAATCTTCCTTGAAGACACCTCTTTCTGATGGTAAAGAAGTGAAGCTGTAACAAAGAACAGGAGAGAGGAAGCTTAAGAAAAACCTTTGACATTAGGCAACTGGTAGATAGATAATCTCCCTGATACTTTAAGAGAGTCTTCACTCACTATCTGCGGACAGAAATAAGAAAATACTTTCATTTACAGCTCAACAGAGATGTCAATAATGCTTTTGATAAATACCATCTACTCTTAAATCATACTGTGATAATTATCCTTTCTTATGTGCAAACACAGTTTTAATTAAAGTTTTTTTCCTTAATATGTAGCAATTTCAAAACTTGCTGTAATACAAAGAAAGGGAATATTATTTTGCTAGTGCATGGCTTGATTTTGGACCCCTCTCTTCCCAGTGATAAAGTGAGTGAGCCTATATCGTCTGACCATAAATTCATTTAATATGTCATATATAAATTGAAAGCTACTTTTCTGATTTTGTACATATTCTGTCTGTACTGATGGATTTTCTTATCCCGACATTTTTCCTGGATTAGTTCATTGACTGAACTAGAAATGACTCACATTACATCTATAAGCTTTTCCTAGATGTTTTCAAATTAAGTTTAAACATTTTTGTTGAAATATGAACTTAACATAAAAAGGTAGCATTTTTCTATTAGTCAAATTTAATATGATTTCCATTTGACACTATCATTTATTGTGAGACATTAGGTCTGAAAGAAGCTAGGATTATGCTATCAGAAATGGCATTTTTTGACATTTTTTATAGCACCATAGAATTTACATCTGATGATCATTACATCTTTTGTCCATGTGTTCTAAAGTATAAACATTCAGCCAAAAGGCAAGTACAGCAGAGAAATCAGATCTCTAGGACTTACTGTACTGGAAATCCATTTATGACAAATTTAATGACTTCCTAAACAGTTCTGGTGAAACAGAAGAGTTTGGAAACAGACCCTATCAGGAAAAGGCAAAAAGCTTTGATGATTATACGTCTTTATCTGATGAATAAGGTATTCCCTTTCCAGTGTCACTTTCATAAGCTCAGGAGTGATTCTGTCTTGCAGCAGATCTATCCTGTGCTAGTGCAAGTTAAAGTCTGTTTGGTCAGTCTCTAGACTGATATTCATAAGGTAACAAGTGTGTTGTTTTGTTTTGTTTGTTGTTGTTCTTGTTGTTTTGGTATTGGTTTTTGTTGTTGTTTTTGTTTAGGTGAAGTTTCCCAATGAGAAGTATCTATAGGTTGATTATAGTACCCATAGATAATGAGTTGATGATGAATCTCATGAAAAATGTTTTAAAATGTAAGTATTAATATTATGCATCTGTACTCTGGAAGGATAGTTTTCTCTGTGAGTACAAACTTACTCTGTGAGTATGATAGCTTAAAAGTAGGATTTCATCTTATACTTCAACCAAGTCAGCCTCACATTGACTATGCTTTTCTTCATCCCAGCTGTAATAAAACTATTATATCATCTTTTCTCTCTGTTGCCCTTCTACCATAAGCCTAAGCATAAAGTGAGAGTTTTCATTTATTTTGAAAATTGCTGTAATTTTACTTTACTGATTTGACAGCTGCAGGAAACATAATGTTTGTACTTTTTGATAAAACCTCTGCTTATTTTGAATTTCCTTTCTGGTCTGGTGTTTCAGCTTCTTTTGTAGATAATATTTGCAATGACTGGAAGATTAAAAGCCTGTTCTTCATTTGTAAATACATTTATGAATTTCAATGAGCTATTTTATAATTGTTAACCTAACTGCATAAAGTTCTGCACAAGAGACAATGTTGATACTTGTTCTGTGTAAAGCCCAGATAAAATATGTTTACCAGTGTGTTAATGACAAAAAATATGAATATTTTTAAGTATTTAATATTTATTTGCTCAGCTGTAAACATTTTTGAAGGTTTGACTTTAAGAACTTTAACCCTTGAATACGGAGTTTTTAAAATTGTTTCTTAAACAGTTGTAAATAAAATTGTTGTTAAAATTGTAGCACTAATACCAGTGGTAAGTAATAAAAATCTTAAGCAAAATTTCTCTACAAATGCCAACCTGTCTTGTTTGTTTTTGGAAACTATAATTTTGTACTAGGCCTGGCTGGGGTGGAGTTAACTTTCGTCTTAGCAACCCGTATTGCTCTGTGCTTTGCATTTATGTCTAAAACACTGTTGATAACATATAAGTGTTTTGTCTGTTGCTGAACAGTATTTGAACAATGTCAAGGTTTTTTCTGCCCCCTCCTTCCTGTTCCTTCCTCCTGCATACTTCCCTAATGAGTCAGCTGAGGGTAGGCAAGAGACTGGGAGGTGACACAGCCAGGACAGCTGACCCAAACTGATCAAAGGGATATTCCACACCATATGATGCTCTCCTCAGGAACAAATGCTCAGGAAAAGAAAAAGGAAGACATTACTGATTATAGCATTTGTCTTCCCAATAAGTTGTTTTACATGGCCCTGCTTTCCCAGAAGGGACTGGACATCTACCTGGTGATGGGAAGTAGTGAATTAATTTTTTTTGTTAGGTTTGCTTTGGGTTTTGGTTTTTTTGTCTTTTTTTTTTTTTTTTTTTTGCACATGCAGCTTTTGCTTTCCCTGTTAAACTGTCATTATGCTAATCCATGAGTGTTCTCATCTTCCTTTTATTTTCTTGCTGTCCTGTGAACAGGGAAGTGAGCAAGAGGCTGTATGGGCATTGGCTAAGGTCAACACACTACACATTTAAAAAATAGTTTCTACTATACAGCCCTTTTTTGTTGTTCTCTCTTTCACTAGAACCTTGCAGAGTATACTATTAAAGTTGTTGCATTTCACCTCTGAACTGAGTGGTTTCCAAATAGACAACTTAATATTGCTATTGTTTTCCATTGTCACTTTATCCAGGACTGAGACAAAAATATGTAAAGTTATATACCTATGTGTTTGAAATTTGGCTCTAAAAGTACTTTAACAGAATGTTTCAGTCTCTTCCCCAAAACAAAATAGTAAGATGAAATATTTTTAACTTTGTCTTTTCCTTTTTGTTTCTTTGATGTGTCTCTAGACACAGCTTTCTCTAGCCAAGATAGAGTTTTAGATAAATTAAAAAAGAAAAATTGTACCTCTCGAGACTGTTTAAATTGGAAAAGGGGCAGTAGGGGGGAAGTCTGTTAACTCTATGTAGCTTAAGCTAGAATGAATGAAGTATTTAAGTATTTCTAGAATGAGTGACTTCTATAACGGGATTTTTCTAATACCTTTAGAAGCTGAATATTTCTCTTACAGGGCACAACATAAATCCTGACATCACCAAATCATCATGATGCAATAGTGATGAGATATGCCACAGCTATTTTTCAGAAGTCTTTTTAATAACAAAGACTAAGATTCTTTCAGATTCTGTTAAAGATGATTAGAGGGCTGGGGCACCTCTCCTAAGAAGATAGGCTGAGAGAGTTGGGGTTGTTCAGCTGGAGAAGAGAAGGTTCAGGGAGACCTTATAGCAGCCTTCCAGTATCTAAAGGGGACCTACAAGGAAGCTGGAGAGGGACTTTTCACAGTATCACAGTATGTTTGGGATTGGAAGGGACCTCAAAAGATCATTTAGTCCAATACCCCTGCTGGAGCAGGAACGCCTAGGTGAGGTTGCACAGGAACATGTCCAGGTGGGTTTTGAATGCCTCCAGAGTAGGAGACTCCACAACCCCCCTGGGCAGCCTGTTCCAGTGCTCTGTCACCCTCACTGAGAAGAAGATCCTTCTCAAGTTTAAGTGGAACCTCGTGTTTTACAAGGATATGCAGTGCTAGGACAAGGGGTAATGGCTTTGAGCTGAAAGACAATAGATTTAGATTAGATAAAATGAAGAAATTCTTCATCACGAGCATGGGGAGGAACTGGAACAGGCTGCCCAGAGAAACTGAGGATGCCCCATCCCTGGAAGTGTTCAAGGCCAGGCTGATGGGCCTTTGAGCAACCTGGCCTAGTGGAAGGTGTCCCTGTCTATGGCAGTGTGAATGGAACTAGACGATCTTTAAGTTCCTGTCTAATCCAAACACTTCTATGGTTCTGTGATTTTGTTATTCTATGATTCTATGAAAGCGTATTCCAGATTGGTTGGAAACATGAAGAGCACCATTTTTTGTGACCTGCACTCCAGAAATCACTTTTGCAATAAGAAGGAAAAAACATGTGCTGTAAGTCTAGTAGTCTTCAGTATATGCGCTCCAAGATCATTCCTTCACAGTACGATTGGAGAATAAATTTGGAGAGCAGATTTGAATGAATAGCTAAAAGATAATGTTATGCTCTGACTTTTGTTTATGCTCTGACTTTCAAACATGACTACTGTAAGACTAAACTGATAATTTCAATATCTATATCCTGAACATAGCTTCTTCCTACAGGATATTTATAAAAATGATATTCTGTTCATGAAGATAAATCCCATGGTTCTAGAAGTTTTATTTGGAACAGATGACTATGTTCAGAATATAACAGAATAAATATGCAGAGCCTTAATATTTCTAAAACACTGAAAAAAAATTTTTGGATTATGAGTTTTGCCTACTACTTTTGCGAAATATAGAAAAAGAGCAATAGCTAATCACATAGATATATGCACTAGATGACAATTTGTGAGAGCTTTCAGTAATAGGATAGAAAGAAGTGTTATGATGATACATTACTTTTGCCAAAAAAATACATGCTACCAATAGATTAGACTTTCCTTCCCCTCTGTCCCTGCAGCTGCTAGATTCTTGCCCACAGCTAAAGCTTATTAAATTTTTAGGGTCCCTAGACTACTGAGTGTTGTAACTTGTCTATATTTAATGCTTTCAGCGTGTCATAACTGCATAATCTAATGTACCCATTGTAACATTTTTCTGTCTTCTAACAATTTACTAATTTCACCTAATCAATGTTAATCTGGAAAAATAAGCAGTTTGATGAACTGGTTGAACTAAATATGTTTTGGAGCTACCAGAATTCATGAATTACAGTGGAAAGCAATAAAATGAACCAAAAGGGATATAGCATAAAGACCTCAATAAAAAAATTTACTTCACCTAAGACCTTAAGAATACTGTACCATATATAAATGCTTTCTGTTATCCATGTTACCTTTTGAGGCCAAGGAAATATTTTAACTCTGATATTGTACATAAAGACTACATTGTACTTTGAAGTTGCTAATACAGAAAATGACCAGTCATAACTTTTTTTTTTTATAATTATCAAAACTACTCAGCCTACCTTAATGTTAAGACATCGGTTATCTCTGAGCTTCTCTGATGATAAATTTCATATATAAAATCAAGAAAGACTTAGAAAACATAAAAATGTCAGTGCTATCACCTGTGATTGTTTGACTTGAACACCATTTCAAGTCTCTTCACACTTTTGTGGCATTTACACCAGTTTTAACCATTGACTTCTATAGTTCGACTTCTAGAAAAATCCTGTGTGGATTTAAGAGTTTGATTTAACAACTATTCCATGCTCAGACTACCATTTGATTTCAAGAAAATATTCATGTGTGGCATAGTTCTTTAAAAAAGTACATCTTGATAAAAATACGGTTTCATTTTGGTACAAGCCACTGTAATTAAGAACAATTTAGTATTCTTAGAAAAGCCAATGTCAAGGTCAAAATCTATCAAAAGGTGAATCTGAAGGAAGAGAACTAATTTGCCTGGAGAGCAGATTTTGTAACTCTGCTTGTAGATATGCAAAAACAATAGATCCCTGTTGCAGGCAAATCAACCAAGTAGTAAGAAGACCAGAGAAAAAAAGGAGGAAATCATGTAATGTAATATTTAAAGGGGGCAAGAAGAATTTACTAGGACCACCAATGTTTTTTTGACTGAAGGAAACAATAACCTTTAGTATAAAAAAAGTTCCCACAATGATTGGTTCATTCTCCTTTTTTTCTGACAGACACTACTGACAAAAAGTTCCTGAAATACTTGGTGAAATGTAGATAATAGAATAGACTCAGTTGGAAGGGATTGGCAGTGATCATCTAGTTCAACTACCTGACCACTTCAGGACTGAATAAAAGTTAAAGCATGTTATTAAGGGCGTTCTCCAAATACCTCTTAAACACTGACAGACATGGAGCATTGGCCATCTCTGTTTGACCATGGTCTCAGTAAAAAAAATGCTTCTTAATGTCCACTCTAAACCTCTCCGGGTGCAACTTTGAGCCATTCTCACATGTCTTGTCACTGGATACCGGGGAGAAGAGATCAGCACCTTCCTCTCCGATTTCTTCCTTCAGGAAGATGTAGAGAGCAATGAGGTCACCCATCAGCCTTCTTCTCTACAAAGCTGAGAAACCCAGAGTCCTCAGCTACTCCTCACAGGACATTCATTCCTTCTAGCCCTTTCACCAGTTTTGCTGCCCTCCTCTGGATGCATTCAAGGACCTTCACATCTTTCTTAAATTGTGAGGCCCAGAACTGTAGTCTGATGGACTCAATAGTTTGTCCCGTATAGGAAAAAAGTTCTATTTATGTTAAAGGTAAATAGATATTGTGTTATGTAAATTTTAACCCTTTGCAACTTTGATGCTTTATGAAAAGACCAGCGACAAACATTTAATTGTTTGTTTGTTTGTTTTAAATGCAGAATGGTTCATTGTGCTTCTCCATAATGCAAAGATGTCACAGGCTATCAAATAACATAGGTGCTATTGAACAAAATGAAACACTAGTTGCATTTACTAGCAAGTGATCTTCTAATAGCCTCTCCAAATGTCAAGCAAAATCATGAGACCACTAAATATTTTCTGGATTAAGTAAGAGGTTCCAGGGCACCTATTGCACTTTGTTGCTAAATCCAGTTGGGTATTTCAAAAAGATAGTCACTGAATACTGTTGTTCATACAAAATGGCATAATATTTTATTAAAATCATGGAGAACTGCATCAAATGCAAAACTGTTCCATCAATAATTTAATTTTATAATATACCATGTGTTCTATAAGCACCCAATAAAAGTCTCATTTCTTTTCTCAGAATCCTATGAATGGGATTGCTAATATTAATCAGGGATTATGTCTGTACGAGTTGATATTTTCAATACTCTGTTAGCATGCCAAAGTGCCCAAGCATTGGCCAGCAACTCTAGGTATCTGCATAAACAGCCATTTAAAGGAGTTCCATGTTTTGGTATATCCTGCTAGCCTGGTCATGTGAGTGAAACAACTCTGTATTACTCATCCAGCTGATTGTTCTGGTTTTGTTAAAAACAAGACCAGTTCTCTTTTAGTGAATTTTCCTTCCAACTAAGTTCTTCTAAGTAACTGCACTTTCCTGAAGTTAACTGCATATTTTTTTTTCTCAGACACTGTACTTGGTGATGATAAGATGACCAATGGAATGCTGAAGAAGGTCATGTTTAGATTGATTGCTATAACAACTAAGAACTGATAAAATTCTGCCCGTGAGAGGGGTGTGTTTGAGGAGGGGCAGACAGAACAGGTGACTAAAACTGACCAACTGAGTATTCCATCCCATAATTGCCATACACGCTATATAATATGGAGATCATGAGGCTCTCGCTCTCTCTGACCATGGCCAGCATTTAGAGGGGACCCTGTCTGTCTCCCTGTGATCTACAGGCCTCAGGCCCTGCATCCCTGAAATCCAGTTTCTGGTTTGTTGTGAAGTTGTGCCCATGACTTCCAGGTGCCTGCCCTGCAGCTATGGGAGCCAAACCAGCTCCCAGCTCCACCGCCACTGGAGTGACACCAACTCCATTTCAGGCATTCAAGATTGGTTTTGTATATTTTGTATATTTCATCTATTTATTAGTAGCATTAGTAAAGCCTTTTAAAACTTTTCCAATTGCAAGACTCTTTCTAACTTAAAGACTGTCTTACTTATCTTTCTATCACCTTTTATGGTGGGAAGGATTAACAGAGAGCATCTGCCACAGTTTGTTGTCTCCTTGCTTTAAACCCTGACACTGATATACTGCACAGAATTAAGCACTGGTCTCCCGTATACTATCTTGTTCTTCCCCTCCTGCTCACTTCTTTTATTTTTTTATCATTTTTTTTTCCCCTCCCTGCTTTCACATGAAACATTTAAAAATATTTGATCTTTCCTTGAAGAACTGCTGTTTTCCTTTAAGTGAGATAGGGACATTTTGCCAACATTTTCCATTCCTCAGAGGAAAAAAGGATTATTTTACATCTCTTCTCTATGGAGTTTCCTCCACTGATCCAAAGTCTTGCGAAAAGGTCATATCCTCTAGGTATCACTGTCCAAAAAACCATGTTGTTTTGTCTGTAAGTGCACTCCATTGTTACAGCTCTCTTAAAACCTGTTTAACACCTACTGCAGCAAAATACAGTATAGTTTGATGATTCAAATACTTCAATGTGAAGCACAGTTTTAAATCATCAAGAGGGAAGCAAGCTATAAACCAGTATTAACTATTTCTTATGCTACTGGGAATTCTTTTAGAGCAAATGAACTCTTTCTGCAGCAGTTTTTAAATACAGCATCTGAACTTTTCCCCAGTATGTGTCAAACTGCATTTTTACTTGATTTATACTGAAATTAAAAAAAAAAAAAAAAATCGATGCTATATCTTTTTATTCAAACCAAATGAGTAGAGGTCCTTCAGATTCACAGGGTACTACTATAGGCTCATTACTCAAGTGAATGACCTGAGCCAACAGTACAGGATGAAATGTCAATCCATAGGAAAGGGATAGAAAAGCTGCTAGCAGCAGCTAGAGAAATGCTATTATACCTTTATAATCTTATTTGTGCTTGGGGTATTGTAGAAGAGACAAAATAAGCATAAGGTCTTCATGATAGTATAACAGTTATCAGTTGAATATATGATATGAGTATGTACAAAATTCTGTACTGGATTCCGTAATGGAAGAACTTGTCTAGTTTAATCCTGTTTCTTACCACAATAGCAGTGTGGGGATGCACTGTGTCCCACACAGGGCACAATTGAAGAAAAGTACAACTTCAAAAAGCCCAAAGGCTTCTTTTCAGTTATAATTAAATTTTTTTTTCATATTTCCCTTTTAGAGCTGGAAGATGGGGGTGAGAGAAGGAAGGTACATGAACAGAAGTGTAAGCCTGTGTTTAGAAAAAAGACTGAAATATTAGCAGATAATTACCATCCCAGCTACTAGAGTTCTCTGAGCACTAGTAATATGCAGTCAAATTCTGTCAAGGTACTCCGCTAATGTGCTCTGCAGCATAGAATTTTTATATAAGGGTGGAAAGGAAATACTGGAGCATAGAAAAATAATGCTAGATATAACAAGCAGGAATTTAATAAATCCTAATGCAACTATGCATTTAACAAGTTTAACAACAACAACAACAAGTAGAAGTTCGAAAAGATCACTAAGACATTATTCTGTAACCAGTCTTTCTGAACTGGTGCATATGCTGCTTTGATGTTTCATATTTATAGGGATTAAATTATACAAACAGATTCAGTTACAGAGAAGTCCAAAGTATTGTAACATATACAATTTATTTTTTGTTTTGTTTGAACTTGTGGCCAAACAAGGTTTGCTCAGGTTATCAGGTATTTTTATCTATCTAACAGATAATCTGTGGACAAATCTTAGCTATTCTATTATTTTTTTCTTGAACTAATATTTTTAAGCTAAATAAAAATAATAAAATCACTGGATCAAATCAACTTGTTTTTCATTGTTCTTTCTCTAGCCAGTTTGTGACTAGCCTTGATTTCTTAGAGCAATGCAAAAGACTGCCATTGTCTAGCTGCAGGAGCTACTGTCAGTCAAAAGGCCTAAAAGATCATTACTCAAGTGAATTACAATTTTAAGAAAGCCTTAACCAATTTCCCATACTTTGCCATTGACAATAGATATAGCATTACATTTTGTAGATCTCTGACTTCTTCTCAGCTTTCTATCCAAAAGCTTTGAAATTACTGTAATATGTGGAGGAGAGACACAGCTTTAATGATGTTGATTTTTCTGTGTGGAAAAAGATTCATTATACTTACATCAAAAAATAAAACACTTGTTAATTTATTTAAAACCTGCTTTGCGAGAGAAAATGAAATTGTTGAATGCATTTAACCAGGACAAAGTGATTTACTCAAACATTATTTATTTTAATTTGTCCTTCACTCTCATTTAGTACATGTATTGCCTGTGGCTGCAATCAGAGCTGCTTAGGATCCCTTGAACCAGATTAAAGATCAAAATCCTTCTTAGTGCCAGCTTATTGCATAGTAAATACAAACTCAGTGTAATCAGCAAGCTCAAAACAAGACTCAGATGTTAGTAAAGCCAGTGGAGATCAAGAAAAAAATGCAGAAAACAAGGTGACCCAGAACAGAATATCAAAGACTCTTTTATACTTATCAATTCTGGCTAAAGCCATGAAGTCATTCTTACATATAAAGAAGTATCCACATATAAAGAAATATCCACAAAAGAGTTAGCTATTTTGAGGAAATTTAAACCTACTTCTAGTTTATAAATTCAATTGTTGGATCTATTTTTACCATTATTCATACATAACTTCTTCTGTATAGTTTGCACACGTATATCAAAGCCTTCTCTAACAACTTAGCACAAGCAGAAGAAATAGCTAATTTCTTCTTTGTGCTTTTGTAAAGAAATAGAGGATCAAGGCAAATAGAAACAGCTAAGAATTATGATGTGGTTTTGGGATTATCTAATGACCAGAAAGTTTCCTATTCAACACTGTCCTACTGGTAATGTCTTATTATTTTGTGATTTCTTCATATGGTTAGTTCAAAAGTTGTCTTTTTTTTTTTTCAGAAGAAGAATTTGGGATTGCCTTGCACAGATTCTGTCACAGTTTAAAATGTGTTATTTACTTACTTATTATATTTTAAAACAAAGCAAAACAACCTTCAAATATTGCCACAAACTAGGTTTCATCCTAATGTGTACTTATGCTGCTCTCTGCCTTCTGGGAAGCTAATAGAATTCACCTTTTTTTCCCCATTAATTCACAAGTTCTCAACCAGATTGTTCTGCAAAACTGCTAGCAATCCTGACCAGAATTCATTCTTTTCTATGTTCTTAGGAAAGAGGCCACAGATTTTTAGAGAAAGAAGTGACTGAGTGTACAGGTACCATGTCAGCACCTTATGAGGAAGGGATTTTTCTCATGGAGTAGGTACACATTTGCTCATGTAACAAGACTTTCTCTATTGGATAATGTGAACTGAGATTACTTGTGCATTCCATCATGCGAAGGGACATGTCCCTATTAAATGAAAAGGGATGCGTTTGATCTGTTGATGAATGCACATCCAGTCATGCAGGTGTGCAAACAGTTTTGGTAGCATGATTTACATTTCTGCAGAGTGCCAACACCTGATGAGAAATAGCATATTTTTTAACAGCTCAGAGCACCTCTAAAACCAAAATGAATTACATAATTTGTCTCCCGAGTGTAAAAGTGTATGCATGTATATTTGTTCCACTGTTACAACCAACCAAACCAAACCAAACCAATCAGTTCAAGAACAAAGCAAAGTTATCTTTCAGAAATTGGCCCCTTCCTGAACACCATATGCATAAATACTTGGATAGCATAGGATTAGTATTTAAAGGTGAAATTTTAAAGGACGTTAATATTCATTTACCACTGTAAACCAGTGATATATTTGCCTTTTAAATACTACAGCCTAGTGATGTTATACATTTGTGTGGATCCAAATACTGTTAAAACAGGCTCAGCTGACAGACATAAAGGGATTTCTGTCCTTTTACTGTACCTGAAGAATATGTTTAAGTTAATTTTCTTAGATTGCGGATACCATAGTTAAGTTTTGCTAATTAAAGAAACAGACAATTTTCATTTTTTCATGCTCACACAACTGCATTTTTCCTCCACAAACTCAAGGAAATGCACTTAGATATTTTAATAACATTCTGCTGTATTGTACTGCCTTTTTAACAACAGAGTAATGTGGCTTACAGGAGGTATGAGCTCCAGGCTACAGTACAATGCAATACTCTGTGTGCAAACTAGAAGAATAAAGACATTATAGACTGGATTCTGAAACAATTACTTTTTTATTATATTTAAAATTATAACTAAGGCTGAAACAATAGCACAGTCACTATATATATATACACACACACACAGACACATATATATAAATAAATAAACCCATCCAAAACCAATCCCACCACTACCAAAAAAATGCCCATGCACCTAAACTTCACCAATAGAGAGGTTTCACTGTTGTGCTTATACTGGGAGCTAAATATTTTGTTTTAATAATACCTTTGTCAGGAACATTGAGAAGACCTCTTCACATGGTCAAAATCCAACTGTACAACTCTCTATTGAAGCCAAATAATGACTTCAGCACTATGAAGCACAGTGATGTGCTATCAAAAGTCTTGGCCTGGAGAGAAGGATTCACAGCAGTGGTGAGTGAGTTGCAATGAATGATGTGTAAACTCTGAGATTTTTCCTTGTAAAAGATATAGATATGCACAAATTAAAATAATTTACTTTTCAACTGTAAACCCACATATTTTCTAAAATAATAACAATCTTGTTATAAACACAAACTTTTAAAAAATGCAGATTAAATATTTGCCACCTAAGTTTTATCAGGAGTGTCTGGTACTTAGTTACAAGAGAGCAACTCTATTTGAGTGCTGATAATGTTTTCTGGACCATTGGATAAGACAATTAAGCCTAAAAATTTTGTGGATGGCTGATCTTAGCCTCACATAGGTGTTCAGAATTGTATTTTCTAAGCAGCCTATCAGGGCTGTATTCTGATCCAGGTTTAGGTAGCCAAACTATCTTTGTTCCTCAGAATGTGTTTGAGGAGTTAACAGGAGCAGCACAAAAGGTAAGAGGCAGAACGATGGTGAAAGTCATGCTATCAAGATCATAAGAGTTCAGTAGTTAGAGCTCTCACTGGGAAATGAGTGGCTACTATCAATCAACTGCTCTGATATTAAGAAAAAATACAGTTTTTAATCCATGGTAATAATGAAAAATGTTGCTTCTGAGATATTTATCTAATTAAAATGGTGCATTTTATTCATGTCCTTTAAGTAGTAACTATAGTAGTGTGGATGTTTTTTACAAAATATTTTGTTTTGATGACCCCTCAAACTGATCCTGTGACTAGGGCACAACGATGCACATAAATTTCTGGCACAGTCCACACAAAGTAGGAAATAAATCTCTAATTCATTAAAAGCTTAAAAGGAATCACAGATGTATTACCTGTATAGTTCATGAAGAGTTATTTGAGATATATGCTTAGTTCTAGCTGCGCAGAATACTTCATTTCTGCAGTGGATCTCAACTGGTGTGAAAAATAATTTGTGCACCAGCAGCTAAAGAACTGAATTTATAAACTGTTTAGCTATGCATTCTAATATACTTAAATCTGTAAGATTAATTTTTTCTTTGATGAAGGCAATTGTTTTCTTTAGGTTATTGAGCTTCCTTTAGGCTTTTCTCTGCTGTTCAGGATCCTACAGAAGATTTGTAGCAACTTATAGAAACAAGCATTGCACTAGGAAAGAGAATTATGAACAAGAATGTGGTGTCTTTAAATTTTAGAGACGGCAAAAGCTTTCCAACCTAAAATATAACTTTAAGGAATAATACTGTTTCATTGTTCGTCTGGAGTTCATTTATTAAATTTTTTTTTTTTTTTTTTCTGTAATGGAAATTTTCTACATTTCCATAACCAGGTGATCCACTGTGTAAAATTATGAGAAATTTAGTAGCTATTGTAGTAAATGCTTTCTGCAGAAAGAATTGTTAATATATTTACATTTTTTATTTTATAACTAACTTTAAAACTTTTGAGTGTTCTGAAAAAGTTCTATTCACAGTGGTTCCATGCTTCTCTACATGTTATGGTTCATTACTCTTCCATATGACTTAATTCAACAGATTTCTAAAATCATCAAGGTGACAAGCTTTGTTCTTTCATAGATATTAGCAGAAATGGAGATGAAAAGTAAAGCAGCAGAAAAGATAAGTAGGGAGGTGATAGTGTGTTTTAGTGTTTAAGAGAGTGTCGCGGCCTTCCATACATAAACATAAAAATGACTTCTACAAGGTTTTGATGCTTAAACAGGGTCAGTATAGTTGCTTTCTTAGAAAGTTTGTCTGTTTAACTTTTATATCAAATGCAAATTACACATCCCCTTATTCTTTCAAAATGCAACAACTTTATAATTGCTTAAAGCTAGTAGATTTTGCAGTCAGGAAGATGGGCTTTATCTAAGAGCACAGGAGTGGCTTACTGAGTAAAAGCAAATTTAGGGATTTTGCAAGTGTCCAATGAATGGAAAGTTTCAAAGTAAAAGACAAAGTTAGTTGGAAACAAAAGTTTGTATAAGAAATGTGACATTTTTGCATACAACTGACCTATTTTTGCTGTCAAGTCATTTAAATGAGTTCATAAATCTGGTCCTATTTTTTGCCAGCTTTATGAAAGAGTTTTGATAAAAGGGCTTTACTAAGAACATTTTTGGATTAAAATATGATTGCATTTATTAAGATTCTTTTTAATACTTGATTTCACCAGTGATGTGAAGAAAATTTTCATGTCAATGTCATTACTGAAAAAGGATTTTCAGAATGGAAAAATAAATTATTTGAACAAAAACTTATCAATCCCATGGGGTGCTATAGCAGTATAAGGTTGGAACCTTATTGGAACAG
Organism: Patagioenas fasciata; assembly: GCF_037038585.1. Classification (NCBI taxonomy): domain Eukaryota; kingdom Metazoa; phylum Chordata; class Aves; order Columbiformes; family Columbidae; genus Patagioenas; species Patagioenas fasciata. The sequence continues at coordinate 196,467,006 of NC_092520.1, read as the reverse complement.
TAATAAATTGCAAGGGGAGGATATTAAAACTGGAGTTACTAACATGAAATATGTTGTAATCACACACGGCAAAAAGGAGAATGTAGAATAGCCTATGGCAGAAGGCCTTTGGTTGTTAGATTTGAACTCTTCTACAACATAGCCCATTATAATTATAATTACAAATTATATAAATCTTGTCAGAGGATGTGAACTGTCTTTAGAATTAGCTTCATAGCAGTGGGAGGTACTTGTGAAAACTACTGTTACCTAGTGATAATAGCTTGCTAGACTTAAAGAGTTGTTACAGATGTAGTGCAGGAAGTTAGGTTGTTTAAATGGAATATGACTAATGATTTGAAGTTCTACTGAACACATTTGGGTGTGGTTCTTAAGAAATGTCATGAAGCATGGTTTCCTTCAAACTATCACCAAAATTCCTGTTAACCTCAGCTCTCTCTCTACATTTTTACAATAAATCTGAAAAGAGGTTGATGGTGGAATCTCTTGAACCACAGATATAACCTAATTTTTAACATTTATATTGCACCAACTTCACTTTTTACCCTATGGCAGTCACAGAGATTTTGAGGTTAAAAAGTTTTGAGATTACCTGGGTTAAACTTTGACATATTAGATAATGTATATAGAACTGAACAAATCACACAGTGTGGACATAAAGCCTCCCCTGCATTTCAATTAAAATGTAATGTATCTTCTCAACAGATATTCAGTCTCCTTTATAAGATAAGATGTCAAAAGATGAAGTATCCACATCTTCCTTGGGTATATTCTAGTGGTTAATCATCTTCACAGCTACAGAAGGTAACATTTACAGTTACAGAAGGCATGCATTGAATAGAAACTTCTGACTTTTTTTTTTTTTTTTAATGCATGAAAGTGTATTGACCTTCATTTTTTACTGGAAACCAAACTATTTCTGTTACATTCTCTCTATTTTTCCATTATAGGACATTATCTCCTACATAGTTTTAAAAAATAAAAAAAAAAATCCAAGTAGTTCTTGTCGTTATATAAAGTTCTTTTAAAAATCTGACTCTAAATAATTAGTTCAAGGTCATCTTGGAAGTTTATATTGTAGTCAGTAACTGTACACAAGATTTTCAAGATTCAGATTAGTCCCTGTGTCACAAAATAAGATTTTCTGCTTGTTTCTTCTTTTTTTTCTCTAGCTGATTGACAGCAAATCTTTCTCAAGTTGGATTACCTATAGACACTATCAGTCAAGATTACTTTCCATTAAATTTCTCAATTAGCTATAAATTGCTTGAAATTAAAACCTTGATATTGCACTGATTTAATGAAGCAATAGAGCTATGACATATCTAAAAGTGGTTAATGAATAAACAGAGAGATCAAATTAATTAAGAAAAACACTTCCCCCGAACCCCTTTTTCTACCCTTCACTCTTGTTCCAAGTTCTCATTTGTCTCCCTGAAAATATGTTTATAAAACTAATGTTAAAGTTAGAAAAAAACATATACATTATATGGAAATGTTATTTATAGCCAAAGTTTTAGGTTTTTTAAAGTATTTTAAGTTTTATATATTTTTAAAGCATGAGAAAAAAGTTTTTACACAGAAATAATGTATGATACACATATGAAAAAAACTGCAATAGTAGAATAATGCAATAATCAAGGAAACAGATTAAGAAGATTATCACATTTATGCTGTTTCTCATTTGAATATATAGATATTTTGAAGTCCTTAGCCAAGCAGAAATTCCAATCCACATTTTATCTGAGTAAAGCCTGGATGAGTAGGACAAGAATTAATATTGTGGAAATGCATTTTCTTTCATCTCTGAGCCAATGGAAAATCTCAGATAATTTCAGTACAATCTGAATCACCTTGGTTGTGGATAATTGGAGAAAGCTCTTTATAGGGTAGATTTTTATAATGATAGGAAGGAAAAATGCTTACTTTGTAAATTCAACAAAAGGAAAAGACCCTGCATTTTGGAAATACTGAAAGATAGTTTTGCATTGTATTCTATCTGAGAGTTTACTATGAGTGTAAGGCATGCGGGGCAGGGTGAAGTGAGGATTTGTTTGATGTGTGCTACAGCTAGAATTCAGCAATAATCAGTAAAACTGATAGTTATGCATTTCAATATCCAAGCCTCAGTGTGATGAGAAAATTCTAGTTAATACTGCATAATTACATTATCATTTCAGAATCATGTCCTTATATTATATTAAAAAGAAAGATAGGAAGAAATGAGATAAAATCAGGGATGGAATAAAGACATTAGTTATTGTTAATTTTAGATTAATTGTCTTCTTGTAGTACCATAAAAAATTTTCAGAAAATATTCCTCAATACAATAAACATGTCATTAAGTTTAGGTGTAAGAAAGTTATGAGATTTGTTTTCCCAAAGGACATTTTTTCCAGAACATAGTTAGGTTTCTAGAAGCTCATTTTTAGATTTTTATGTATTTACACTAGGAATTTACGCTAGGAATTTCATAACCAGTTAAGCAAAATAATTTAATTTCATTTTTCCAAGTTTTTTTCATCACTAAGCTTCCAAAACAAGATACATCTAGACACCTACATTTAAATGGGAAGTTTGGAATCTAAATAGAAATTAGGACCTTAAATAATTTTGGATTCTTCTTCCTTTGAAAAATCCTGAACAGTACCTAAATCCTAAAACTGCAGAGTACTAAGTAGTTAAGCAGTTTTAGTAGTTCATTTAATTATTATTTTTTAACTTATGATAAAAGCCTCAAACTTATGCTTAGTCAATTTAGTGTAAAGCTTCATTTAAACACCTGCAGAGAGAGAGGTTCTTAGCTTCCTTGCAAAATTAAAATAATTTTAAACAAATTAATATCTTATATATGTGTGTATTTTATGCAAAGCAATATACATGTGCATCTAGCCACTGGCACACATGCATAAATCTACAAATCTACATGCAGACACACTGAATGACTTTCTAATCTACCACAAATTCAGATTCTTCATTGTAGTTCTTGTTTTTGGCAGAAATTCAGAATACCAAGCTATCACCCTCTTCCTCTTGCATTGAAGGTATCATATATATATATATATATATATTTTTTTTTTTAATTTTTTTTTTTTTTCCTAGCCCAATGCGGTTTCCTTGACCTTTATCATGATTGTTGCATAAATCACCTGAAAAGTTGAAAGAATGGATGGCTTCTGCTGTGGTGTGTTGATTGGCACAGTGGCAAGGTACTTTTGCAACATGGTCTTTAGCTTCTTGTCATATTATTTACTGAGGTCTTAAGGGATGCTTTTTCTGTGTTCCAGAATGAGGAACCAGAAGTGATCTTCACAGTTGTCCTGTGATATAGCTCGCAGCTGTGCCTCTGGGCTGCTGAGTAAAATAAAATTTATGAAAGTCGATGGTACAAACCGTATCACTAATTGCAACCTTGGGAACACTGGTGTTTTCATTTATTTAAAAGAAAAGAATGTTGAAAAAATGCAGAACTATAAACACAGAAAGACCCATTGATTTATTACCCCTTACGTGCTGGTGACATTTGTCATGTGGTAAGAAAGAAAGAATATTTTGTGAAGTTTTATTTGTCTCCTTGGTTCTCATTACTTTAGCTAATGTCTAGAAAGAAAAAAAAGCCAAATCTTAATGATCCAACAGTGCTCTCTGGTGGCATGAAACAAAGGCTTTTTATCCTCTGTAAAAAACTTAAACAAGTCCAGTACACAAGTCCTTGAAGACAGATAAGTGACAGGAATTCTCAACATGTTCCCTAGTGATAAGAAAAATAGAGGAATAAACAACTTTAAAACCATCAAGGCATGAAATGTGAAACCTGGCTTAGGAAAGCTAATATAAAGAAAAATATTAAAAAATAATATTTCTTGTCCAGTAGACATTAGACTCTTAATGGTCACAAAAACCAAATTCTTTCATTATTAAATGCATGCCCAAAAAGTGAGAGAAATATACCGCATATTAGGATATTTTACTGTGAAATGCCTTTGAAATTGAAGAAATAAGTTCTCCACTTTTTGGTTTAATTTGTATCGTCTTTCAGTGGGGAGGGCAAAAAAACAACCAACCAAACTTAGCTATAAGGAAGATTTTTGGAGATGTGAAAGAATTATTATTGATAATGGCATAAATAGATTGGTGAAAGCAGTTGGAATTTAAGAAAACAAGGTCTTCAAATTCAAGGTTTAATGTCAAAGGAAACAATTACACAAATTAAGTTTTCTTTAAAAATGTATTTGAACTTATAACATGCACACCTTTATTGTCTCTTCATGACAAATGTAAAATTTTTCACTGATTTCAGACTATTGAATTTTGGTGTAGGTGGGGAAATCTTGGAGAAGAATGAAATTGCATAGTCATACAGTCTTTCTTGAGCTTGTATTAAAAAAAAAAAAAGTTTTAGTTGTTTCTATTTTACATAGACATAAAATTATTCTGACCATACGCTTAGATCTTTTTTTTTTTTTATTCTGTGAAGTGATAAGATTTCCATAAGATGAATAGGATAAATTCCACATTTAACATTCTACTTCAGTGAAAGGTGACAAGAAGGAGTGAACTGACTTACCTAAATATAGATGTGTACTGCCATACAGGCTTGTCCAAGGATAGTCTATCTGTTTTTTCATTTTCTGCCATCCAGAAAACTGTAAAGCCCAATTTTACCAGCTCTGATCAGATGCCCTTGGCTATCCCAGGGCACATCAGTGTCTCTGGTGCTTCTGTTTAGCCAACTGACTCAAGTCTTATTGTTGTACAGATGGTGACTTTAGGGAGGAAAAGTTACTACAGGATGTAGGAAAAAAATTAACAACAACAAAAAAAAACCACAACAAAAAACAACAACAACAAACTAAACAAACAAAAACAGAAAAAAAAAAAAAGAAAGAAGTAATATATTATTTTGAAAGCTTTTCTCATCCTACATTTTTTGGTAAAAACATGATGTGCTATCTCTCTGAAAAGACAGAGGAAGGAAGACCTTTCCAAAAAAGGTTTGTGGGGAGGATGAAATAGTATTGTTGGTTTTACTTATAGGGAGTATTACATGATGAAAGTCAAATAAGGCTGAATCACTAAATTAGGTAGAGATATTTCCTGTAAAAAACATGCAAGTACCTCTTTCTCAGAACGAGCAGCATACCTTCAACAAGGCACTTGCCACAGGTCAGAAAGTTGAGTGAGACTGGTGATAGTCACAGTCAAAGACTAGAGTCTGTGAAAAGTAAATGAGCTAAAAAGGGAAGTTGGTTGACTGCTTAGGACTATCTTACCCATGTTTGCATCTAATAAGTAGAGTTATGCTTTCAGTGTTTAAATATCCCCTTTCTGGAACTCAATTATATGAGTAGGGGGATAAAAGGGGGGAGATTCTGGCTCAGAAAGATATCAGGAAATATTTAATTTTGATAAGGTTTTTTGTATTGTTTGTTTGTTTGTTTTGGGTGGGGGGCAGTAAAATTTGTGATATACAGGAAAAGGACTAAAAAGGAAGCAGAAACAGGAGAGAGAGCTTAGAAAGGGTGTTCTGAAACTAGTATTTGTCGTGCATGTTATTAATACATAGTACAAAATCTCAGTGGAAAAGTAAATGTGTTACCAAGACTCTGAATTGCACAATATCTATGTAAATGCTTGTTATAATACATGATATATAAAATATTGTAACAGTTATGAAAATAGTTTATCCTTTCTCCCTTACACCCTGATAAGACACAATGCTTAATTTACAATGAATCAGCCCTAAGGCCAAGTACTTAATGTTTGATTTACATTAGAAAGGTTTGGAGAAAAGATCAACACCAGAGATGAAGAAAAAACAGGAGAGAGGAGGTGGGAACAACAAAATGAATCAGCATAGAAATATTAGGGATAAACTGCAAATCATTGAAATTTAATTCTTACTGGAAAGAAAAACCTGGCAAGCAAGAATATAAATGAATAAAACCAAAAGATTGTAAATGTTGAAGAGAGTATGAATTGAAAAGCATCTTTCCAAGGTAACTTCATAAAGGTAAGGCAATTACTAGATAGATTGCTAATCTCCAGTTTGTTTATCGTTTGATAACTTCTGACAGTTTTGGACCACCAACCTTACGTACTAAATACAGTTAAAATAATTCATGCAGGCTAACTTTTAAAGAAAACTGTGTCTTACAACAAATTATTTTTTTGGAGATGTATATATTCTTCCTTATAGTATTTCAAATAATAAATGTATTTAGTGAAATTTAAGCTAAGATAAACCGATTAAACATGTCTATTAACATCCTCCAAGGGATTTGACAAAGTATATTTGCTTCTATAAGGGCGGGGAAAAAAAAAAAAAAGAAAGAAGTACTTCCTCAAGGATCTTCGAACAAACTACCTGAAAACAGATATTTATGGATCTAATTCATTGTAGAATCATAGAACTATAGAAAAATGTAGGCTGGAATAGACTTCCAGAGCTCATCTGGTCCAACCTTCTGTTAAAAGAAAGGTTCAGGTTAGGTTTTCCAGGGCCCTATTCTAGTGCCTTGTCAGGCTAAGTCTTGAATTTTTCTGGCAAGTCAGGTTCTGTCATGTTTCTGGGAAACATAATTGTTCCCACAGTGAAGCATTTATCATCTTCATACAGGATTCCCCCTAAGGCAGCTTATACCCGTCGCTTCTTGTTCTGTCAGCATGCATCTTTGTGAAGATATTAATCCATCTACTCTATAACTAACTTTTACTTAATGAAAGAGTGTGATTGGAGTTTGGTTCCCCCTCACCCCCACCAATTCAAAGTCTTCTGTTCTCAAGGCTGAACAGACCCCATTCCTTCAACTTTTTTCTTTGTAAGTTAAGTTCACAAGCCATCTCATCATCTTGATAGTCCTCTGTTAGACCATCCCTAGTTTATCAGTCTCTCTTAAACTAGAAGAATTAGAATAGTTTACATTTCCAGGCATGGTGTACCACATGCTGAGTAGTGTTGAATAATCATATCCATCAGTCTTCTGGAACCTTCTTTCTGATGAACCCCTGGAAGCAGTTGTCCCTTCTTGATGCCAGGGCAAGCTGCTGGCTCATGTTGAGTTTACTGTCCCCCAGGAATTCCAGCGCATTTTCATCCAAGCTGCTTCTCAGCCATCAGACCCCAGCCTATAGCTACAGAGTTTATATATTTTTTTGTCCTGTGTGCAGGACTTCACACTTAGTTTTGTTACACCTTATGCAATTCTTGCTGGTCTATCTTCCAGTCTAGTGAGATTGGTCTGAGTGGTGACTCTTCTCTCCAGCCTCATCTACTTCTTTTCCCAATTTGATATCATCCACAAACTTGATGAGTGTGTATTTAGTTCTGACATCAAGATTGGTAATTTCACAGCATTGGAAACAGTAATACTGACCCCAAGGAAAACCACTTATCTGATTTTGAGCCACTAACTACAACCACTACTTTTGAGCTCAAAATTTTAGACAGTTTTCTACCAATTATGCTATTTATCTGTCCAGTCCAAGTCTTACCAGCTCATTAGCAAGGAAACTGTGTGAGAGATCAGATCAAATGCCTTGCTAAAATCAAGGCAGATCAGTTCCACAGCTCTCCCCTCATCCACTGAACTGATTGTTTCACCTTAACAGCCAATTATGCAGAGATCAAAAAATATTTATTTTAATCAGATATCACTAGTATCAATTTTAATCACTCAATGATGATCTGAATTATCTGACTTAATTACCTGATTGCACCATGCATTCCTATTTTCTTATCATATCAAATTTTTGTTTCTGAAAGGAGTTAAACACATTTATCATGAGATAACCTTTCACAATTAGATCACTTGCCTTAAAGAATTCATTTAGTTAATTAAAAAAATCAGTTAGCCACTAAATTTTATTTGACAATAAAGCTTTTTTTTTTTTTTTTTTTTGATTCAACACATTCTAAATGCTGATTATAGAGTTGAGGTATGTTGTGCTATGTTGCATAGCTACATTTTTATCAGAACATTGAAAACCATATACCTTTTTACGGAAAGTATACTTATTCTGGTGTTTCAACATTCTTGAAGACTGGAATGTGCCATTAAAACATTTTAGATAAGTAATAAACTTTTCAAATCTTGAATGGATGTGCACTTCCTCTGAGCTACCCTTGCATATTGATTTCAAAGACTGAGTTTAATTTGCAGTTGCCAATCACTTTCACTTCAAAGTTTTACTTTTTGTTTTTATAGAATCTTTTCGTGCTAAAAGTTCTTGTTCTGCTTACAGTGAAAATAGTGAAATAGTTCGTAGCTTATAGTGAAAATATAGTGCAAACGATAGCATTAGGAATAGCAGGAACTGAGAAGCATCACTAAAATTCCTTAGGGTTTCTCTTTTAGTCCATGAGCTAACATGTTACTTAAGCATATATTTAACTTTTACTCAATGCTAAGGTAAAAAGCCACAGAGATGTGAAGAGATTAGATATCTTTTTTATTTTTAAATCCTGTTCTGAATTCACAGTTATGACTGGTAAAAAATATATATGGAGGGAAGTATGCATTTTTTCACAGACATATATTTACTTTTCTATTTGAGCAGGTCTAAGGAACTTATCACTTTTTTTTTTCTCACTAATAATCTCTTTGCAAATTTTTGTTAAGAGATGTGTTAAGTACATAACAATGTCCTACAATATTTGATTGAAAATGAATATGATCTAGAAATGTGCAAGAAAATTTTTTCCTGGCTCTTCAGGAAATAATAATTAAAAAATAAAAAATTAAATAATAATTTAAAAATACCTACTACAGAATAATTGATCAAAGACTTGCAACATATTAGTAATGAAAAAAAGTGTGAATCCAGTAGGGTATGTAAGATTTAACTCCTTATGGCTGTCTGAAAGATAACTGGTTTCTTCTATGCTGAATTCTGAAAAATAACTTCTTATTTTGAGTGATACTGTGAAGGTGGGGTGTTTTAGTCTGGATGTTTAAATAATTGTATTTTAAATGGTTCATTTATATCATGAGACTAAGTATATTATGAAAAGGAAAACATGATACTTCATCTTTTCATGCCATATTGCTTCTGATTGCCCCCAAACTGTTCAAGGAAGGTTGGAAAGTTGGCCTAGCCTATTTGTCACTTTTATAACTTCTAAAGGCAAGTACAGACCTTTGCAGTACTGTGCCCAGAGCACAGAAACCTCAGAAAGTAAAGACCTCAAAAGCAGAATGAACAATCATGACTTCTATATACACAAACTTTTATTGTTGCTTATAGTTTCAAAGTGACCTGTGCTTCACATTTATTATACATCATGCTCATTTTTCCATCTTCCATGAAGAATTTCTGATTTTTTTCCTTTTATGCCTATTATTTATGTATATGAAGGCAATTGTGTCAGTCATCTTTAAACTCAACAAACTTACATCTTCCAGTGATGCATGATTATGTTTTCTAGATTGATCTTTAGTTATTTTCATTGCTCTTCTCCTGATATTAGCCAACACACTTCTTTCTTGAAGAGCTATTCCCAAAGTAGGTTAAGTGTTTCAGGTGAGGTAGCATTACTGCTAGTAGGTTAATATCAACTCTGCATGTCTTTTTTTCTACACCTCACTATGGTATTTAGTATTTTTTCAATAGCAAAGATAAACTACTTTGAGCATGTTTAACTCCTCTTCAAATTGTCATGCACCATAATCTGCAGCTTTGTAAACCACCTATTTAGCCAGTCATTCCTATCATGTATTTCTTCCATGAATTCTGCTTATGTGTGTGACAGATCTTGTCCTTATGGAATTATATATATATTTTTTTTTTTTTCCAGAACATCTTTAAAATATCAAATACAGTTTGAAATGCTAACTATGCTATGATGGGCTTTTAGCTTACCCTACTTAATATAATCTTCAAATTTAAAGTCATAATTTATGTCAAAAATGAAAAGTCAAATACCACTAGATTTAAAGCAGCTTTTTTTTTTTTAATTGAAATGACCCTACTGTATTTTTAAAAAGATCTCTCTAACATTTTATCTTTTGTCTGACAGTGTCCAGTAACAGTTGGCAATTAATAAACAAACAGGGAAAGTATATGATGACTCTTTTCCAAAAATCTCCTCTAATTGAGCTGTGGTTTAGAGATTTCCTGATACATCCTTATGATGTAATTTTTCATGTCTAGTGACAAGAAAAAAATATGATTCTTCAACATTACACCCTAAAATTGATTTATCAGAAGAAGTCCCTTTCAGTCATGGTTGAGATATACCAATATCTAATAAAATAAGTGTTTCTGAGGCATTCCACAAACAAATTTCTGAGGGGTGCTTGCCAACATTTATTCTTAGAAATAGTTTGAATGAATTCCAGGTTTCTTGTTTCCTTAAAGAGTGCTACAGACTGTAGGAACACCAAAGACAAATTTGAAAATAAGTTAATAAATAACCATCTTTTAAGAAGCATGACTGAAAAACATCATATTTTCAGGCTTTCTACTGATGACAGTCATATCTCTTTGTTTTCTCTCTAATGAAACTCTAATTGAAAAAAAAAAAAAGCACAAAACTTGTAAATTATTGAAATACATCATTGTTTTAAGGTAGTTCTCAATTCTTTCACTAGCATACACATATTGGACATTGTCTATATGGAACTAGCTTCGGATACATTTTCCATTTATGATGTCTTTTGGAGATCAATAATGTAAGGTAGCATTCACCATCATCTAATTATTCAAAATTAATATTTAAACTGATTGTAAATGGAAAGACTCTGTTGGCCATTCTGGAAAAAATGTTGCCTAGGCTGAAATATTACCCGAAATGAAGAACGATCTCTGACCATTTGGGAAAAGGACATAGCATACCTTAAAGACAAGGGCAGGGAGAAGGTTCTATTAGCACAATTTGCTTCCACAGGTAACAGATTAATTTAAGAACAAAATACTTTCAACGAAGCTCCTGGCTCAGTACAATAAAGAGTACATAAATCATCACCTGCTTTTTTTTTTTTTTTTTTTTTCCTGTTGATGTGAGCAGCCATAGAGGAGATCTGGCTATATGAGAAAAATACTGAGAGTATGTCTGCTGAAATACTGACAGAGAAAATGCCTGGCAGCCTGGGAACCGTTAGCCTGGGAACTAAGCCTGTATACCAGAAGCATCCTTTACAAGTACAACTGGAGTCTGACATACAGTTGGGCACCTAGAAACCAGAGATATCCTGAGATACCATCAATAAGCTAGAAAACAGAGAAGTGTAACAGTGACTTCAAGTCTGAAAAGGTATGAAATTGTCTGGTAAAAAGGGAAAACATCATAAGAAAGTAGGAGTTGGAAACTGCGATTGGGTGTTCTAACTGCAAGAACAGAAAAACGGTCTGGAAAAATGAAAAATTGGTCTGGTAGAACAGAAAACATCATCATCTATTGGGTTCTGGGTGAAAAAACAGAAATTAACAGCATCTAGTGGCTGCTTCAAGTGGTAGTGTCGTATGCCCTGCTATGTCTTTACAATATAGAAGTGACTTAATTATTATCCAAAATGGATATTTATTCTCTGCTAACTTCCTGTAGTGGACATCCCACTTTTCCAGAAAGTTTTATGTGAACTTTCCACAAGATCTTGAACCCTTTCTGAGGACACATGGCTGACTCCAAACTCCATTATGTCAATTGGTCCCTTTCTGGGACTGCCTCTGGGGTTGGTCCCATTAGTCCTCCCAATTTTGGGACAGTTGAGTCTCCTCTGGAATGGTTTGGCTCCTTTTTGCAATATGTTTGGTGCACTTGGTATTTTATACTTTTGTGGTAGATGCAGTCCCTTCCCTTTCTCTCCCCCAGCTACTGAAACTTCTAGCCTGATGCACCACTATGGTCATGCACATGTTCCTTGATCAACAGACAGGGACCTTGACCAATGAAATGCCTTGGTTGAGAGACATTTCTGGACCATTACCATGAATGACCACAGCTCAGATTCAAATAGGGTATAAACGGAGCCCACTGCAGACCCTCATTGAGTTGGTCTTCGGTCTTCCTCAGAGCAGGGGGTATACAGTTGCAGACTCATCTCCATAAACTGGCCATCTAAGGAGCATTACTCAGGGATTGAGGCACCTTGCCAACCTGGTGAATGATTTTCTGGGTGCCCTTGAGAGTCCTCACTTTTTAAGAGTGAGAAAATTCACATTTTGAATCATCACTGTAGAATTTTGGGATCTGATCCCCTTGAGTTTGAATTGACTGTGTTGCCACTGAATACCTAACTGGTGTCCAAACCTCTGTTTTATAATGTTGTTGGATTGCTAACTAATTTTGGATAAACCCCATTTCTGGTTGGTTTTCTGCTAAACAGTTCTGGTTAGAATAAAGTCTGTTTGGAGCTTATTGCCTGCCTAAATTGACTTTTGAGGTGCCTCTGTGACAATATTCATGTAAGTAATCATGTACGTAAGAGTAAGTGACGTTCTATTGTTGGTAAGTTGCTTTACTAATGATTTAGTTTGTAGTTTTAAGTTTGTAGTAACCTGTAACATTATGTATATTTGTTGCTGCTATTATTTATTCTTACTATTATTGTTTGCTGCAATTGACTGTTGACATAATTGACTATTGCTCTTCTTGATTGCTGCTGTTGTGTTGACTGCTGATAATAATTTGTAATAGATGGATATATATTTTTTTACTTTTTTTATATGTCCTCGTGTCTTATGGAATCTCATGAACCAACAGTTGTTATTTCTATCACTCGCAGTCCAGGTAACCATTTAGGTTGTGACATCTATAAACAGACTTTAAATGCAGAAAAATAAAAGAACAAGTAACAGATTTTTATTCATCTTTATCAGGCTTAATTCTTCCAGGATCAAGCAGTGCAGCTTTAGACAGTATATGTGGTCCACCACTGACATGTTTCAGAGTAGAAATTTGATTTTCTATTATGATTTGTTTACATCCCACCCTGAATAAACATGTATATTTGTGTATGGCATTGAAAACAACATGAGATCAGTGCAGGTCAATTATCAGTCAACTTAGCAAACAATACTAAATTATATTGCTAAGAATTAAATTTTAATTGCTCTAAATTAGTACTAGCAAGAACTCGCTAAACTAAAAAAAAAAAAAAAAATTAGATCATATTTGTTAGGCTTAGAAGCCTGAAGTGAATTAAGAGCTAATGCTGAAGCAAGCAAAAGGTATATTATTTGCACCTGAAGATGTTTGAAAGGTAAGACTGTGAATGATACTGGTGCAAAGCTTACAGTTATGACAGAAACACTGCTCAATAAAATAAGAAGCCAAATAAGACTCCTCACATTGTCTTTCTTTATAGGTTGTGTACATGAATTGTATTGAGAACAGCATAAGAACTCTGGGAATATACTTGTGCTGAGATGGATGCTGTCAATCAAGCGTGTGCCACTGATAATGAAAAAGAGAAACTACTGTTTGGAAATGATTTGTTATTGAAGTTCTGTCCACTTCTCAACTTAATCCATAAAACCATTTGACTCTAGTGAAGGGACAATATTCCATGCAGTAGCCTGATAAGAGAAAGAAAGTAGTAAATACTGTTATTTGCTGTCATGGGAAGATCAGCAGTTTCCGTTATTTTGGCATTCTTAACTGCGAAGAGAGGATCTATCTCTCTCATCCTTAACATTCAATGTGTAGCAATCATTTTCTGACTCACTTCTTTTATCCTATTTCCCTATTTTTTTTTATTCAGTTTTCCAGAGCAAAGAAATTACTTAACAATGTGTATCGGGTTAATTAAGGAAGGCTTTAGTAGCAAAAGAGGGGTGAGGGGGGCAGTGCAGGGGTGGCCACTGTGAGAAGACACCAGAAGCTGCCTCCATGTCGGACAGAGCCAATTCCAGCCAACTCCAAGACAGATCTGACACTGGCCAAAACTGAGCTCATCAATGATATTGGTAGTGTTTCTCTGATAATACATTTTAAAAGTGTAAGAAACACTGTACAATAGAAACTGTGTGAGAGAGGGGAGAGAATATGTGTGAGAAACAACTATGCAGACACCAAGGTCATTGAAGAAGGAGGGGAAAGGAGGTGCTTCAGGTGCTGGAGCGGAGCTTCACCTACAGCCCCTGGAGAAGACTATGGTGAGGCAGGTTGTCCCCCTGCAGCCCATGGAGGTCCATGGTGGAGCAAATATCTACACTGCAGCCTGTGGGGAACTCTCTGTTGCAACAGGTGGAGATGTCCTGAAGGAAGCTGCAGCCTATGGAGTGCCCCCACAGGACCAGGTGTTCTGGCAGAACCTGTGGCCTTGTGGCAGACCCACACTGAAGCAGTTTGTTCTTGAAGAACGGCACCCCATGTAAAAGTCACATGCAGGAGCAGTTCTTGAAGAACTGCAGTCTGTGGAAGGGTCTTACTGTGGAGGTAATGGAGTTGTATTCTGTGGGAGGGAACCCATGCTGGAGCAGCGGAAGAGCGTGAGGAGGAAGGAGCAGCAAAAGTGGAGTGTTATGAACTGACGGCAACCCCTGTTCCCCATCCCACTATGCCACTTGGGGGGAAGAAGTAGAGAAGTTGGGAGCGAGACCAGTAAGAAGGGAATGATGGGCAGATGTTTTTAGGTATGTTCTTATTTCTCATTATCCTACTCTGTTTAATTGGCAATAAATTAAAATAATTTAATCAAGTTGAGTCTTGTTTTTCCTGTGGCTGTAATTGCTGAGTGATCTCCCTGTCCTTATCTTGACCCAAGAACTTTTTGTTATATTTTCTTCCTCTGTCCTGTTGAGGAGGTAGAGTGATAGAGTGGCTTGGTGAGCACCTGTTGGCTAGCCAATGCCAAACTACCACACAATGTTATAATGAATTTACACATATTTGTGAGTAATGTTACAGTTACCTGAAGCCACATTCAATTAAGGACATTGTAATGCAAGCTTTAGTGAACTTTTATTCTTCTCCAAAATACCCGATATGGTTCATGATAGCAGTCATTGAATCTTCTTGTTTATTGTAGTTTCAGATTAATCCCACTCTAAGAACTATAAACTGGGGAAGGAAGAACAGTGAAGAGATTGTAGGAATCGAAGGCTGAAAGGTGTTTCAAGAGGTTATTTCATACATTGTCTGAATGTATTAATCCACACTGATTATTCTTAAGTATTTTCAGTGATAGAATCTCCATAATGGGTATTTTCTTTTACCAAAAAAAAAAAAAAACACCCACAAAACACTCAACCAACTATTATTTGTAATCTACAGAGTCTGAAAGACAGGGTAATTTAATAATCTGAATTTACATAGACAAAATACAAACAAAAAGATTTTGTTTAGAAATAATAAATCCAAATATGTGAAGAGTGCTTAAGTAAATGGTTTCATTACAAACATGGATTTTCCTAAAGCCATTTAATAACCTGAAAGATTTTCAGAAGATTGTTTTTTATTCTTATGAATCTTTCTTTCCTTTTCATCAGACAACCTTGAATGTCAGTATATATATGTATAATTTCAAGTTAGTAGACGGGTATGTATTTTACATTTGATGACTATGATCAATACTGGAAGCTTCTTTTGCAGGAAACATAACAATTCTTCTTTTCCAGCAGTCCCGGTAGTTTTACTGGGTCTAATGTTTTTTCTTATTTGAAATAAAGAATATATTCCTTAAGACAACAGTATTTTACTGAAAAACAAACAAAACAAAACAATAACAACAAAAAAACCACCACCACCCCTCTTCTACTACATACAAAAATAACATAGTTTTAGTATTTTAGAATTAATCTAGACTGTCAAACATTGCAAGAAATTAAAGGACATCCTTCTCAAACACAAAAATCTGATTAGACTTACATGAGAAAGTACATAAGGCACATATGCCATCATATGAGTTGGTCCAATCCTCAAGTGCAAGTTATTTATAAATACAGGTTCTGTAGTATCCATTTATCCTCATTTAAAAAAAAAGTCATTGATAGCATCAGTCACAAATATTACCCCGAATTATCTCTATTTTTTTTCCTGGTTTTAGGTACAAATGTTAGCAACTTGTACCAGTAAGTTAATATTGTACAAAATATTAAATAATCTGTACAGGACTTCTATGAATTTATTCCCTGAAGAAAAACAGAGGTTGCCTGAAGTTTCCCAAGGAATTATGTTCTCATCACCAAAAATGTTTTATTTTGCCTGTAGTAACTGAATAATCAACCAGATCACAAAGTTCTCAAGACTGTGCTGTTGACATTCCAATACATTCCACATATTACTAGGATGGAAATTTTGTTTCATCGGGTTAAATAGGTATTTTTTTTCTCCAGTAGATCTATTAAATTTCAGAATGAGTGACCACTGCACATGGTCTAAATAAAATAATGACAGATGTGCTGAATGTACTACGTACGTGTTATGTAAAGCCATTGCAAATATTTCAGACATGTAGGATACACCCTGGCTATATAGATTATTGCATAGAGGTACTAGGAACAGACTGTAATTAGTTTCCTGTAAATATCACTAGTGCCTGTGCAGTAGGTCTAATTCTGAAACAGCTGGTATGTCTCCATTTTGCAAATCTCTATGTATTACAAAACAAATTAGCCTGGTATATAAGGCACAGGAGATAAGCTCACAAATCCTGCTTATTATGACTAACAGGATTTGTGTGAATTCCTCCTAACATCCACCTTAAAATTTTACTTCTAAGATTCTTTCTATCTGTGGTTACACTGATTGACATAAATACCTAAAATGGCTTTAAATATCATTGTTATGCAGACATCATACAGATTTATTGCTACTTTAGGCTGATAATTCCTTGACAAATCCGATTTCTGCACTTCAAGAGTGTTTGATGGTGATTCAGCAGTGGATATATTCCAGCAAACTGTCTCTTCACATCTTGCAGACTAAGTTATTATATCTCCATCTTCTTGTAGAAACTGTGTGTTGTCTAAAATCTAAATAATTACCACGCATACCATGCAACGTTAAGTTGCATTGCAAACATTCTGTGTTTGTTTTGTTTTGTTTTTTTTAACACTGAAACAGCAGCATCTACTTTGAATTATTATTTTAGCAAGCCCCTAAAAAAAGTTCACAGGCTTCATAACTAAGGTGTCACAATCAGTGCAATTACTCCCTTTCATCTCTTTTACAAAGGGTCCATATAGTAAATATGAATAGTAAAGCCAAACCTGCTGTTCTTGAAGTTCAGCTATTTCAAAATGGTTAATGCTCTTACTCTTTAAATGTAATCTTGTATCTACATTTCATCTTCCCTATTCTCTCTCTCGAAGATTTTGCTGTTATTATGGACATCCATTTAAGAGAGAAACCTCCTGCATTTTGTATAGTAGTGACCTAGTTTAGTCTGAATTCAGAAATTCTTCCAGAAGTGATGATTTAGTCAGACATAGCACTTTAGTTGAATATCCAGTCTTGTTTTAGGAACTGATTTGACGTAATTCAAATACGTAATTTGCTTAACTGCAATTAGCAGAGATCTGACAAGAATGCAATTATTTAAATAAGATCTATGTTAAAGATCTTAAAAAATGACCAGTGCTTAAAAAATTGTGCATATATATATATATATATTTATATATGTTAAAAAAAAAAAAAAATCAACGGAAAGCTTAACAGTAATACGGATGTTGACAAATTCATATCCTGTATCATCTAAGCAGGACTTTTATGCTTTGATGTCATCTAGATGAGAATTGGAGGTAGAATAAGTGAATACTGTATTATCTTTGCTATGTAATCAAGATCTGTAAAAACTGAAGAACTGGCAAAGTGTATTTTGAGCGAATAACAAAGGATCACCATTTTAAATTCTGTAATTTAATACATTAATAATAATAGTAATACATTGACATATAATGTACTTTAATACAGGCTGAAGGAATAGCTTCCTCAAAAATTAATCAATGAATGATGGTTTTAAATAACAACAGGAGCTCTAAAGTAAATGAGCACATTGAAAAATCTGGTGAAAGTGAAAACTAGTGAAAATTTAGAGCAAATTATTTGAGATTTTGCATGGGTTAGAATTCTATTTGCATTTAGAAGAATATATACAGATTTTATATAACTTTTTTGTAAAATATAAATGCAAGAATTATAATACATGTATTAAATCAGCAAAATATATTGATTGAATTAAAAATATACGCTATATATAATGTGGAATCATATATCCATTAAAAAACTGCACAAAAATTGCAAATACTGAATCTTAGTCTTCATAAATCTGTTTAAAAAATCCTTGAGAATGAAAAAAACTTGGTCTCAGTGTTATTTTTATGATTGTGTTCAGAGATATATTTTTGTATTATCACTTAATTATTTTATTTTTATAATAAGTGGGATACATTAGGTATGCTTAGAAGAATTAATTTGGGCTATTTTCTTTTGATTCAGTGGTAGTATGATTGATATCTCACCTACTATCCTAGTAAGGAAAATTCAAGAACAGTGCTGAAATTATAAACCTTCTATTTCCCTAAGCATCATTAAAGATAAGTTTTTTTCCATGGTGTTATAACAAATGTATGTAAATTTGAAGTCCTAAAAAGGAGTAAACCCATAATCTGGACCTTTTTCTCCCATTAAGAAATATTTGTAATCTGCATGCTCTATCGTTACTTGGTATTCCCAAGATATTTATATATCCAAAGAGTACTTCTTAGTATTCTTAGATACAGCTTTGCAGTGGCAACTATGTTCAAGTGGTTAACTACTATAAAATGCCGCTCTTTTTAGAGCTATTACCCTCTAGGATCAATAGACTGATCTGGTAGATGTGGACAATCTGTATATTCTGCCAAGGGTTGCACTCTTCATTGAATGCAACAGAAGATGCTTTTGATTTAAACAGGAGCCAAAAGGAGAGGATGAACTGTTATATTAGAGACAGTATTTACTGCAGATTTTATTTATAGTTTAGACAGAATCATCAAAGGAAGGACGCGAAAAGAGACCCCTAGAGATAGGAAGCTACTCTTCCAAGGTCAGGTAGCAGACAAGTGCTAATGTGGGTGCCCACATACAAAGACATCTTGCCTCCAGATGTTTTGTAAAGCCACATTACTCCTCTGTTCTATGTAGATTATGATACAACATGTATATGTTTATTTGAAACTCTGGTTTACTTATATATAAATAGATGAGAATTTTACAAGTAAATACTAATAACAATTTCTGTTTAGCCTATTTTTTCACAGATAACAAAACAAGTTTAACTTTTTAATGTGTTTTATCAATAACAATAAACTTTAAAGATTTAAAAACCCTGATAGAAAAGTGACCCATTCTTCTTTACAGCTGGTTTCTAATACATTTCTGAAGATTTTTTTAAGTGTTCATTTTAAAATATCTGTAAAAGTCTAATGGCACATTTATGTCCACCTATCTCTACAAGGCCTATGCAAGTCGTTGTTTTTCCACTATAAATGTTTAGTAATCATCACAACTTCTAAAATAAAGAGTATTTTTATCTAAGAATATCAAAATTGGTCTACTTGGTAGTGTAAGTACTACCTGTGGAAAGTAATCAACAATCAAAACAAAATACCGTCTTTCACTGTACATGAGAATTAGACTTTAAATAGCCAAAGGGTAAAAATTCAATAATGTTATTTGAAAGACATTATTTGAGTGTAATAAAACTAATCTTCTCTAATATGCTCATATTTGCTCATCTCACAACTTTATTATCCTGATAGTATGTATTAACAGACTTTTAAATTAATGACCACTTGCTATTTAGGATAGATCAGGGACATCACTGAACGTAGTTGACACAAACAAAACAGATAGACACATATTGAACCTCGGGGGCAGAGAAAGAGCCTCAAGCTCCTGTAAATGTTGTATATCATTAAACTGTTGAAAGTTTCCTATTAGGCAACATAAATCACTAGAAAATACATTGTAGAGAAAAAAAATCCTATCTTGAAGACCGTAAGTGACCTTTCCCATTTTCCATTCTTAATTTTTGACTTAAGAATTCTATTTTTTGAACAGCTGATGTCATAATCCTTTCTAAATATCTGGCAGATAATACTTTCTTGTCATGGTGGGTATGGATAAATCTTAGTGAGAAAGCAAGACATACTTTAGTTTGAAACTGCTTCCAAATATGAAAGATAAAAATACAGCTGATTATCCCTTACTTACTTCAGAAGATACAGAAGCCATAGGGCTTACTGAGGACTGGATTTTCTGCCATCAGGATTAGCAGGCACTGTGTTTTGTGTATTACAATATCTACTGAAGGATTTCTGAAACAAGATAAAGCCCTTGCCATGTTTGCATGATAATTACTGCTATTTCTATAGTATCTATAAGAGTTTTGTCAGCTTTTCATCGATCAATGTATTCCTGTAAACAAATTAAATTTCCAAATTTTGCACATAAAATTCAAAATTACTGAAGTCACAGGTGATGTGAAACAATAACAATAAAATTCTAAACCCCAAATTTGGAATAAGTACTGGATCCAAGCAAATAGAGGGAAGTGTTTTTTTCTAATGTAGCTTGGTGATTGATAATGACACTGCCTTCTTAAAAGTAAGCTGCAGCTGGATGATTTTATCTTACTGTTTTATGTCCAAAAAAAGAATGTTGTTCTGTCCCTGGACACAAATAAAATTTAATTGCAGAATTTGTAACAAATGTTTCATTTCTTATAACTATATAAACATATCTTTGAAATTAATCAGAGCCAAAAGTCGTAAATGAAGCAGTGAGCAAATGAGATATGCAGAACCTAAAGTTAGTTCGATCTACTCCTGTTTTCCCCTGTTCTGCATAAAATTTTATGCCTCTTGTGATTAGCTGATGTATTTTCAAATTTGTATTATGATGTTTACAGAATTGTTAAAGTTTAGATAATAAAGACAAAAAAATGAAATGTACAACATAAATTTTGTTAATAATGTGGATTGTAAGGCTAAAAAATGTCACAACAAAACTGTTGTCATTGAGGCATGACAATGCCCTGTTTTCTGCAACAGAGTCAAAACCTACATGGCAAAATAGTGCTAAGACTGAGATACGACATCTGAAGAATAACACAGCTGTTAAGGATCTGATGGCAGCACGGCTCTACGAGATATATATGGTTCAGAAGACTATTTTGTTTACAATGTTCATTTCCTGCCTTTCACCTGAAAATACTCTGTGCCTTTAAATTAACATATTTATATTTTCATTATGGCTGATGGTATGTTTATAAAAGCAGTAATTCCTGGAATTTTTGAACTTGCATAAGTTACACTTGGGTACATTGCTTAAGAATTTGACAAGCTGCCATGCAGAATATTCAAACTAGTATTTATCAGAAGTTTGCTAGTGAGTTGTATGCAACTGCTACAAGATTAGTTAAGATTAGGTTGTGATCAGTATGGCTGATGCCAACTCAAAAGGAGTAGCTGCAAAAACATGCAATTGAAATTACTCAGTTTCTGAAGGGAACAAAAAACCACAGTTAAATTATTGGAAATAAATAAACAAACTCAAGCAACCCTGACATTTTTTTCCAGTTACTAAATTTTGATATAGCACTGTCTTCTATTTGCTGTTTTTTTAGAGCAATGTCAGCCGCTTTCTTCAAGTTTGTCTTCGTTTTATAAAATATTACTACAATAAAATATTTTTCAGGCTTCTATAAAAGCAGACTCCTGTATAGACATATATGTCTTTTTATTCAGAAGAAATATTTATTATAAACTAGAAGAAATATTTAGTGCTTAAGAAAAAAAAAATTACCAAAGTTGGATTTTCAGTCTTAGAACTGTTCCTAATAGCTTTGTAAATCCTCCTGTCAGCTGTTCTGCATCTCCAAAATACTCTGTATGCATATAGATACTTGAAAAGTACATATGTATACCTCTGATTAAATCTCCTTCAAGAACAGCCTAAAGGAGCAAGAGGGGATAGCTGAATTGAAAGCACATACAGCTCAAGGTTGTGTTCCCTTTATTGTAGAACTTACCCATGGACGCATCTTTGACACTGATTTGTCTCTCAATTTCAATATTTCAAGTTATTTAAATAAATATATTAATGTATTATTCTTTATACAGCTCAGTTAAACTACTTCCCATATTTCTTGATGTCTTTGAAAATTAACCATCCTGTTTGGACATTATTGGCCCTTAGGATTAATGCTTTTAAGTTGTTATTAGTTCAGGTCTGAGTGCTTGTACTGCTTTCTCAGGATTTGTAAAATAGTTGCTGAGTTATCAGTCACTTAATATGATACCAAATGCTAGACATGGTGAGAAAACATCTTATAGAAACTGCTGTTCAGTTCTAACAGATATTAAAATTTAGTGTTATCACTGTATGAAGTTTGCTTAATCAAATATCAGGGAGATCTTAAATCTATCAGTAAAGACCTTAATTCACCCAGGAAAATCCCAAACAAGAAAAAAACCTTTAAGAGTTGTATTTGTAGTGCCATCTGCTTTGAATTGATTGTTCTCAACAGGCTACTCAGCTGCCATTTAGTCTCTGTATTACTTATTAAAGAAGTAGTGAATACATAGAAATATATCATGAGCATTAGCAAAATCCTGATATAGTGATAACACAACCTAATTGATATACTTACAATCCACTCTAATTCCAACTTATTTTCTTCCTTATGAGTGAAATAGCAATATTTGCACATGTACAGCTAGTAAATAGTAACCCTGATGTTTGTGCAAACTTGATAGGCAGACATATATAAAAGAACATATGGTAACATGATAGCACTCAAGTGTTGTGAATTGCATTGGTCTTTAAAACAGCTTTACTCCATAGATTGAAGAGCTGTTCAAAATTTCTTATAACATAAAACTACGCACTATATAAAAGAGACACTTAAAATGTTGGGAAATGACAGTTTGCCCTTGTATCTAGCAATTTGCTTTGTTGTTCTATTGTGAAGTGAACAGAAAAGGAATACTACCATTTGTATCAGCAGAATATTGTGAAGTGTCTGTCTTCTGAGCTGCAGCTTGACTGCAACAGTCACAGTAATGGGGATAATGGAGGGCAGTGGATGGAAGTATCACAGAAAGCTGAGGTGAAAATAAGGCAGTTTTAGAGCTCTCACCTCCATCTGTTTATAAATGTTTGTCCCTTCTTTAGAAAAAGTTTATTCATGTGATCTGGGGAAACAAAGACTACACAGAAATGTTTCTATTTGTTCATATTCTTAAAAAAATATTAAAATTTCTTCACTTTAAGAGTGGTGAGGCACTCAAACAGGTTGCCCAAAGAAGTTGAGGTTGCCCCATCCTTGGAAGTGTTCAAGGTCAGGTTGGACGGGGCTTTGAGCAACATGGTCTAGTGGAAGATGTCCCTGCCCATGGCAGGGGGGTTGGACTAGATGATCTTTAAGGTCCTTTCCAACCCAAGCAATTGTATATGGACAAAAAAAAAAAAAACAAACAAACCAAAACAACAACAACAACATCAAAACAACAAAAAACCCTAGCCAAACGAACAAAAAAGCCCACAGGAAACAAAACACACAGATGTCTGTGAATCAGAACAGATAATCATAATCTGATAATAGACCTGTGTTTGCCTAACTTTTTTTGACTTTAAAAGGTCTCTGGACATCAGCCTTACATCTCTGTTTATTAATAAGGTGCTGAGCTCTGGCAATGTTGCAGCTATTTGTCAAACATATCTAATCAGTGTTACAACTGTTACTAGTTTTCAAACCTTCAACTATCAAATCTAATATTTTAAAGAGAAAAACAAAATGAAACTATTATATTCAGCAACAAAAGTAACTCTGAAGTTCCAGTATAATTTGTTAAGTTTAATAAATAAATAAGTAAATAATGCAGTAAAAGAAGCATTTCATTCAAAGGGTTAATGAAAATGAGATTATGAATTACTCTTTTTGATCGTTACACTATGAAGGAAACACATACTCTGCTTCGGACATACCATTGAATCTATTGATTTCAGTGGGATTACTCATCTCCTTCAGGTTAAACATACTTTAGTCTTCATACTTGAGGAAGTCTATAAAATGATAAATACCCAATAACAATGCTACATGTACTGTCCCTGGACAAAAAGTTTGTATTCATCCCTCCATGCATCTACCTACCTCAGGACTTTCTATAGCGTCTACTGAAACTGTCCATATATATTGTTCCTAAACTACTATGCTATGAACAGATATTAATTAGTACCTACCACTCTGCCACCTCTCCTCATCCGTTTTTATTTTTCTTTTTTTTTTTTCTTTTTCTTTTTTCCTCTCTAAGAGCCCTTCATTCTAAAAGGTGGTTTAAATTGAATGTGTTTGAAAACACTGAGGTGTAGAATAGGCATGACCAAGGGGTAATGGCAACTTTTAAGTCACTGCAAACTTCTTTTTTTCATTTTCCGACGTAAGCTGCATCTTTATATGTAGATTTGAAACTGAAGCACTTCTTGTGAAAGACTAAAGTCACCTAAACACTAACTCCACAATTTTATTTTCAATTATTTAGCCTAGAGGATCTGAAGGATCGAGATCTGTTCTAACACTTAATTGTTTATCAAATTTCAGGCAAACTCAAATATGATATTGCTTAGCTGCTTAGCTATTTCTTTAAATAGGCTATGTTAAAGAAATTAAATGTTTGATATGCAATGTCAGTTTTTAAAAAGGTCACAGATCTGATTACTGTACTTGTTACATTAAAAATCTTGTTATGATCAAAAAGAAAGTATACATTCCTGGAGCTAGGAATTTATTGGTGCTTCGTTTAATGTTTTAACGTTCTAGTAATACAAATTATGTAATTAATGCAGAAAAAAGCCTCATTAATAATAGAGGTAAACCTGCTAGACAATCCCTTTCCCCATTCCTGGCATCTACCTTTTTCACGGTACTGTGCTCATACCTGGCCCTGTCCCTGGCCTCTTGAAGTTCATAGGCTAAGCTTTTGGCAGGAAAAACAGAGAAGTATAGAAGACATACCACCACTGTGCTGAGGTCTTTGGCAAGATGAATATGAAGCTTAGTGGGGTGGAGGAGGATTATTCCTCCTCTGTCCTGGGCTTTGCTTGAATGTATTTTATATACTTATTTACCCCAGGTAGCTGTCTTCTGGCTGCTCCCAGCCGAGTGTGAGCATGATCCCACAGCCTCTCCAGCCTCAGCTCCACCACAGGGGCTCTTTGTTGGGCAGCAGCTCCCTGGGTTTGCCAGACCCTTCTCATGAAGGCACTGGCAGAGCTCAGACTCAGGCAGGGGAGGCAACAGACACTTGGCCCCAAGGCAGGAGCTGAAACCAGTTCAGCCATGTTTCAGCCAAGGACCTGTCCCATCAGGTCAGTGCAGATCCTGTGACACTTTACTAGTAAAGGCAAAAATCATAGTTATGGGCTTCATTTTAAGCATTTGACAGAACCAATAGTAAGTAAGGCAATCAGCAGACACAGATAAATATTTTGCATAGGGGTAGAGGCAACACAGTTTTCTGGAAAGAAATACCTCACAATTTTTCCAGTTTTCTGTGAAAGATCTATACATTCAGATATAAAGCAATTGGATTTAGAAAAGCTTTATAAAAGGCTTGTTGTGGGGAATTAAGCTGTAACTGGATATGAGAAAATCTCCCCTTGGATGAGTAACTGGTTTAAGATAACAAAGAAGAAATGGCAAAAAAAAGTCAGTTTTCACAGTAAATCTAGGCTATAAGTAAGAAACCCAAATACAACACCAGCACAGTATAGTCCTAAATAATCTGGAAATGGATTTAAATAGTGAGGTAACAATGCTTTCTGATGGTACAGAAGTATTAAAAGAGGAATAAAAGAGACTAATGCTATAAAATGACTGAACAACTTCATCAGTGCCTCATGATAATGAATAATCAGATTATAAAATGACATACAAGATATGATACTGTTTAATGTAAATTTATATAAAATTGAAATGATGGAAAAATACGCAATGAGTTTAAATACCTATAACTTCTTTCTCTAGAATAATTCTACTTAGATTATTTTTTAAATAATTTTAGTTTTGTTCAGATGCAGTCAAAAAGACAATGTTACTTTGAGGAAAGACATTTGGAATAAATAAACACTACATAAATTAATGATAAGCCCACATCTTAAATATAGAGAGGTCCACACAGATAAACTATTAAAAGACAGGGTGCTTTTTATCTGCAGAAATCTGTTGTTCAGAATGTCTCTGTAATG
Organism: Patagioenas fasciata; assembly: GCF_037038585.1. Classification (NCBI taxonomy): domain Eukaryota; kingdom Metazoa; phylum Chordata; class Aves; order Columbiformes; family Columbidae; genus Patagioenas; species Patagioenas fasciata. Next base: position 196,440,830 of record NC_092520.1, on the reverse strand, counting down.
TCTCTGTAAGTAATTACCTGACAATGTAATCTGCAATTTTCATACAGTGTATTTTGAATGAAAATATGGAAAGCATACAGAAAGTTAACATTTATGGAAAACTTATACCTCAGAAACTTTAATGTATTCCTAAGTCAAAAGAAGGAATATCCCACTAAGAGAACTTCCAGCTCTTTTATCTCTTGTACCTTGTTATTCTGAGGGAGAGAAGACTTCTTTAAATAACATAAAGGATGTTCTGATCAATATTATAATGAAATTTAATATTTGATGTTAGATTATTAGCTTATAATGAATTTGTCCTTTTTTATTGATGAATAATCAGTATTTTAAGCAGGTTCATCAATGAGATCTTATCTAGAATTCAGCAAAGCAGGAAAATTAATTTCTGGATTTATAACAAACATACCTTATTATAATTTGCATTAGTAACTGATGTTATAGGTGAGCCATTTTGTAACTACAGTAGCAGTTAATGCCTTGTTTATGAAATTGAAAGCATGTTAGTACGTATTTTATATTAAACATGTAGAATCAATTGTTTAATGTAGAAAAATCCTTATTCTGAGAAGTTTAAAATATGACTTTTCACACTGACTGCCATGAATTTTAAGATTACACCATTTACCAGAAATAACTTCGTTCTTCATAGGCCCATATTACAGTGAGAGGAATGTGAAATTATGGAAAACGTCTTCCCACAGAAGAGAGAAAATCTTGGTAAATATAGTTCAATAGTAGCTACAATAATACCTGAATTGTGAGAAAAATATTTTTCCTTACTCATCAGTCATATATCAGTCTGACTTAGAAGACTAAAATAGATATTAATGACACATGAAACAACCATTATTTAATATTAAGAAATTATGACATCCTGACTCAAGGTAAGGTGTATCTGACCAAGTATTACTCTTTGAAATAGTGATGTAGAGTATAACAATTTCTAACCTCTGCTTTGACTCTTTAAGAATCTTACATATTAAAAAAAAAAAAAAAATGGAATTACCATTCTGACTACAGTCTGAGAAATGTAGAGTTAAATTTGGAAAATAAAGACTTGTGGTGTTCTTATGAATTAAATGCTGCTACCCTAGGCAATCAAAATTTGTATTTTTCACTTCATGTGTAAATTCAAAACATGCTTTTGTCAAGATCATATGAGAGTCTTTTCTATTTATTCCTTACATTTTTCATATAAAGAAATTAATACAAAAAATACCTTAACAATCAAAAAAGCAAAAACAATAGGGTTCAAGGAGAAAAATACTTAGTAACAGAACCATTCGTCTTGAACTATGAATTGGCCCAATCCACAAAAGAAAATACATTCATTTGGAAATGAGATCTTGATTATCACATCTGTGGCCAGTTGGTATAACTGTTGGTGTTATTCTTTTATTTATGTTAGTAGCTGAAGATAGTATGAAACTAGAGATGTTTTGAAGAAGGTAACCCAGAAAAAATAATGAAAGAAATAAAGGACTGAATGCCTCAAATGAAAAAAAAAAAAAATCATTTTTTCTACCCTATTGCGATTAAAAAAAAAAAAAAGAAGATATGTGTTACAATATACTTAATTTACAAGGAAAATAGTATCTATTTAAAAACAGTTCCAGTTAGAATCAAACATAGGAATTTCACCTGTTGCATATGAATAACAGGCAATAATCAGATGTTGACTTTTATTTTGAAATAGCAAATCACAAAATTATTGCAAAATTTCTTCATCTTTGGTGGGAGATACCATAGAAAATACTGAGCTGAAGAGCGATGTACTCAGACATACTGTGATGAACAGTTCAAATATAGAAAGCAACATATTCTTTAACTACACAGAGCTATAAATATTTACTATTAATGCATTATATGATTCATACCTAGTTTGCAAGTCAAGCACTTATAAATTAGTTTCAAATCCTATGTCTTGTTAATCTCAATTCTGGAACATAATCTTTATCAAGCATACTGTTTATTTTTCTAGTTATCAGTGCTTGAACATCTGCATCAGGGACATTGATGTAAATTAATACTTTGATTCCAAGGCAGACAATAAATAAACATCCCAGAATTTTCTCTCTATTAAGCTAGTGCCTTCTAATATTCTCTAGAGAAAGATAAAAGTGAGAGAAGTTGACTTATCATTTTCATCAAAAGTGGTTCCTTATGAGAAGAAATGCAGAAGTGCTCAGACTCATGTTTTTCTCTGCTGTCTAGTTGGCTGTATGCATGATTTGTGATCAACTTGCCATTGCGCTAACAATCTGGAAATAGCTTTCAAGCTTCACTCTCTCCAGTTGTTAGTTTACATGACTCTTGGTGAGTCACCATTGGATGTAACCAACAGCTCAACACAGATTAAAATTATCAGCTACCTCTTCTTTGGTATTATGCTTTCATCTACAAAACGCACACTATTTTTAAGTGTAGTTATAGGTCTTATTCTGGTAGTAATAAACACTTATATTTCACAGTATTTCTCTATTTTTTCTCTGAAGTCAGAGAGATTGGGATATTCAATGTCAAATTCAGGAGCTTAGTATCTGGAAAATCACATTTCTTTTTAAACATGTTAGTACAGTGAACTTTTTTAAAAGTAGAAAACAAGTGTTCATTGCTTGCCTATCTTAAATTACAACTTCAGTCAGCTTAGTCAAAGAAAATAAATTATCTGAGGTAATAAATTATCTGTTGGTTAGTAGAAGTTTTACAGAAAATATATATTTGGCTTTGCTTTTCATTTTCTATTGTCGGGAAATGGCAGGACTCGACGGAATTGCTAATGGAGAGTCCGTTCTAGTTAGCATAACTAAGGCCTCTGAGGCCTTAGCATTGCCTAACTAAGCGCGTACGTGACAGACATGGCAAGGACGCAGTGTCCTTGACTGAAAGAAGGAAGTCGCAGAACAACATTGCGGTCTAAAGAATGTATGGTATGTGGAACAGTTTCAACAAAGCCAGGAACTAGGGGAGGGGTCAACATTTAGAGAAAAGAACAAATAGAGTACAAATATATAGAATATTCAAGTAGTTAATTACGGGATTGTTTAAATATCGCAGTAGCTGTACAATAAAGTTGAAGTCTACTTATCACTCCCATGGAGTCGGCTGTATTCTTCCGCTGATCCGTCGGGCCTCAAGAAACTACCCTACTTTCTCCCCTGCAATTGGCGCCCGAACAGGGACCCGACGGACAGCCAGGGCAGAGATGCTGGGAGCAGCTACCAGCGGGCAAGAGCGACGGATGTGTTGAGTGTCCTAAGTCGACTCAGGAGCCTGACAGCGAGGAACTTAAGCAAGGCGTCCTCCGCTTGTCGTCTCTGCAGGGCTACAGGCACGCTTAAGAGCTGCAGGATATCGCCACGTAGGCAGGTAATAAATTACTTTTATTATGGATTCGGAAGTAGCCCTAGACTTATTACAGCGCTTTTTGGAAAAGCGGGGAGTAGAGCCTAGTTGCCTAAAGCGTCTAGCTGGCCTAGTAGCAACAGGCAGGCTCAAAGGGTTCTTTAAGGACCCCGATTTGCTGTTTGATGTAGAGGAATGGAGACGTTATGGTGACGCCCTTTGGGATATGGTAATAGATGAGGATAAACTAGCAAAAAAATTAATGAAACCTTGGCGAGAAGTAATCAATAACATTAAGAGGTATAAGACAGAGAAAAACCTTGCAGCAGTAGCTGCTCAAAAATTAAACAACATTGAACCTTCAGCACCCCCCGCTGAGGCCAATATCTCAGCCTTTTCAACCCCTGTCAGTCTAGCCCCAGAGGGTGCTACCGAGAACCCTTTGCTGTTTAGTACCAGTAAGGTGCCGGGGCCTCCCTGTTGGAAGAAAGTCCCAGTCACTATGGGCCAAATAAAACCTGAAGAATCTAACACCAATAAAGTATCGGAGCACCAGCCTCCGAAGGATAGCGATTCAGAGGGAGAGGAAAATGAACTTACCGATCGCTTGGAAAAGATGAGAGTGCGGACAGAAAGGAGCATCGGTATTAACTGGCGAAAAATTTCAGCTGAAGCAGCAGCTGAAGGGGAGTTTTCCCCCCTAGCCTTCCCAGTTACTTTTGAGTCCGATCAACATGGTGATTTGCAAGGACACCATGCTCCAGTTAGTTGGAAATTGCTGTCGCAGCTGCGTAGCACGGTCTCAGAGTCAGGGCTGCATAGTGAGCCAACCAAGCAAATATTAAACTATATCTGGGGAGGGACACTGTTATGCCCTGAGGACATTAAAGTTATTATGCGTATGATTATGACGCAATCCCAGCTGCTGCTTTGGCAAGCTCATTGGCAGCGCGTCTGCGAAATTTCAGTTCAAACACCTAGAAACCCACAGGACCCCCTTGCAGGGGTTACTGTGGAGCAACTTTTAGGCTCTGGACCCTTTGTTACTGTCCAGGCACAGTTGCAAATGGGGCCAGAACGGTGTATAGAAGCGATGCGGACAGCGCGAGTAGCTCTTGAGCAGGTCAAAACTTCCCCCTCCTCGCCATCGTATATGAGCATCAAGCAAGGGAGGGAGGAATCGTTCAGCAGCTTTATTGATAGAGTCACCAATGCCATTGAGCAAGCTGATGTGCAGGAATGGATGAAGGCTGCCTTGTTGAGACAGTGTGCTATTCAAAACTGCAACTCAACAACCCGGAATGTGTTCAATACTTTACCTGCTGATGCCACTATAGAGCTAATGTTAGACCGTATGAGCAGGGTGCCTGTTGGGCCGCAAGCCATGTTAGTAGAAGCTATGAATAAGTTAGGGGGCGATATCTTGCAAGCTCAGCAGCAAGCCTTTGCCGCGCAGCAGCAAATGCAACAGCAAGTTTTCGCAGCGTTGCAGCCTTTAAGAGCAAACATCACTGACGCTCGCCCAAAGCAGCCGCGCAAGTCGCCCCGATCCTGGAAGTGTTATCGCTGTGGACAAGACGGCCATTCACGGCGAGATTGTAAGGTCCAGCGTGTCTGGTGTGATCATTGCCAGTCAGGAAACCATAATACTGCCATCTGTTTGAAGTCGGGAAACGGCTGTGGGAGCGCGGGGACCCGCCGCGCGCCGACACAAATAGCGGCTCCTGCAACACAACAACCATCTCAGCTGCCGAGCTGCAACCCGCCACCTCCGGGAGCCTCGGGTTGGACTTGGCAACCGCAGTAAGCATTACTTTGATCGACTCGCGACCCCAGAAGGTCTCTAGTAACGTCAAGGGACCCTTAACCATTAATGGACAGACGTATGGCGCCTTACTGATTGGTCGCTCATCTAGCAGCTTAAAAGGCCTAACCATAATTCCAGGACTGATTGATGCAGACTTCACCGGAACCATTAGTATAATCTTGCAAACAGACTTTCCACCAATCTACGTTCCTGAAGGGAGCCGCATAGCCCAATTAATCCCATTGCCACATCTTACCGCACAAATCGCACCGCAGACAATGGAACGTCGTGAAGACAAAGGCTTTGGATCTACAGGGTGCGGCGCTTTCCTGACCATAGCCATGAACCGCCGACCCACAGTAACTGCTTGTCTGGAAGCAAGAGGCCGCAAACTATGCTTATTGTTACTCCTTGATACTGGAGCGGATTTAACTATCTTGGATGAAAAAGTGTGGCCTCATTTCTGGCCGCTCAAGCATGTAGACCGAGGTGTAGAAGGAGTAGGTGGATATACAGCAGTACGACGCAGCTGTGATCGAATTCTGATATCAATAGAAGACAAAAGCGCCTCTGTGCCCATAACTGTTATGCCTCTTCCAGCTGGAGTCAATGGTCTTGTTGGCCGGGATGTTTTAGACCAGCTTGGTGTGATCCTAACTACTGAAAAGGTTTTTCGCTAACGGTCACTGCAACATGGGCTTTCCCGATCGCCTTAAAATGGACATCGCAAGATCCAGTATGGATCGAGCAGTGGCCGTTAAAGCAGGAAAGCCTCGCTGCAGCACATCACATTGTGCAAGAACAGCTCAAACAGGGTCACTTACAATTGTCTACTAGTCCATGGAATACTCCGATTTTTGTAATAAAGAAAAAATCCGGAAAGTATCGCCTGCTCCACGATTTGCGAGCCATAAACGACCAGATGCAGGCGATGGGAGCTCTTCAGCCAGGCCTCCCCAATCCTGCGATGCTACCAGAGCATTGGAAGTTGTTAATTGTCGACCTGAAGGACTGCTTTTTCACAATTTCACTTCATCCGCAAGATACTCAACGTTTTGCCTTCACACTGCCATCCATTAATAAGGAAGCACCAGCACAGCGCTTTGAGTGGACAGTTTTGCCACAGGGCATGAAAAACAGTCCAACATTATGCCAGTTGTATGTAGATAATGCGCTGCAGTCTGTGCGCAAACTATGGCCACGTGCCTTTATTTATCATTATATGGACGATATTTTGATAGCGCAGGAATCAGACTTTACTTCCAGTCAGCTGGAAACCCTGCACACAGAATTGCAAAAGCGTGGACTAATCATAGCCCCTGAGAAGATCCAACGACAGGAGCCGTGGCTGTATCTGGGTTGGAGCATCGCAGACTCTCACATACGACCCCAGAAGATCCAACTAAACACATCTGTCAAGACTCTCCACGACGCACAAAAGCTGTTAGGAGACATCCAGTGGATCCGCCCAGTCGTCGGAATCAACAATGCCCAGTTGGAGGTCTTGCGCCCACTTCTGCGAGGAACCAATCCAGCCGCACCAGTGTCACTTACAGAGCAGCAGAAAGAAGTTATTTCCAATATAGTGACTCAAGTGGCCTCACGTTTCGTGTCCCGAAGGGACCCCCAGCTCCCAATCGACCTTTCTATATTTTCTACAGCAGCTCACCTGTTAGGGGCGTTAACGCAGGTTAAAAAGAAAAAGGGGGAGATGGGGGAACAACGCAAAGATCAGAGTAGCAGTCAGATAAGGGTCTTGGAATGGGTCTTCCCAAAGCTCCAGCCCAGAAAGTCAGTACAGACAAGGGCTGAAACCTTAGCAGAGTTAATCAAAAAGGGACGGAAGCGTATCTGGCAAATTACCGGCCAAGAAGTTGAAACCATTTACGTTCCAATCCAAAAGGAGGTGCTTGACTGGTATCTGCTAAATAGCCAGGAGCTCTGCGACGCAATCCTAGGCACAGCAGTTGCTATTAAACCGATGTCATATAAAACACACCTAGTACAGTGGATAGGTCACCAAGAGTGGATCCGAAAACCACTGTATAGTGAGACTCCCCTAAGTAACGCCCAAACAGCATTCACTGATGCTGGAAAGAGGTCAAGGCGGGCTGCGATCACATGGCATGCTGACAACAAATGGCACCACCATTTGCTGGAAGCAACCAGCGGTGATTCTCTGCAGACCCTAGAACTCTCGGCGGTGGTGTGGGCATTGGGGAAATGGGATGATGTCAAGCTTAATGTGGTGACCGATTCCCTGTACGTAGCAGGAGTGTTGCAAAGGATTGAGGACGCCCAGCTTAAAGATGCCAAGAACCCTAGGTTGGGCCAATTGTTTAGGCAACTACAGGTTTTAGTCCAGAATCGACAAGAGCCGTACGCTGTTATACACATCAGAAGTCATATGTGGGACTGTGGTCTTGGGGAAGGAAATCAGAGGGCTGATCAATTAGTCATGGTAACTGCCCCAGTTAGTGAGTTTATAAAAGCAAGAGAATCTCACGGCATTTTCCATCAGAACGCCAAGGGCCTACAGTCGCAGTTTCAGGTCACAATGGAGGAAGCCCGAGGGATTGTGCGAACATGCCCTCAATGTAGCCATCATGGCCCAGGCCTAGGCACTGGGGTCAACCCCAGGGGTCTTGGTCCAAATGAAATATGGCAAATGGATGTTACGCACATCCCTTCATTTGGCCAACTCAAATACCTACACGTCACCGTTGATACGTTTAGCCATTTTGTATGGGCCACTGCTCAGAGAGGGGAACGAGCAGTTCATGTGACTCGCCATCTCACCAGCTGTTTTGCAGTAATGGGGCTGCCAAATCAAATTAAAACGGATAATGGCCCCGCTTATGTTAGTGAAAAGGTACGCAAATTCATGCAGCTATGGGGAGTGCAGCATATTACGGGCATTCCTCATTCCCCCACGGGACAAGCAATTGTAGAGCGAACCAATCAGACACTGAAAAGTTATATCAATAAGTTCCCAGAAATAGGAGATGTCGCGGAAAAAGTCAGCAAAACGCTGTTTGTCTTGAATTACTTGTGTATCTTTGGAAATAGCCGGGAGCCCCCTGCTAAAATCCATGCGGGCTCCCCACCAGAGAAGAAGGAGCCGGATATGCAAGTAATGTATCGTGATCCAGCATCAGGCCTCTGGCAAGGGCCTGCGGTTGTTCAGTACATAGGTCGTGGTTATATGTGTGTACTTACTCCTACAGGACCTAAGTGGGTACCGGCAAAATGGACCCGACCGCATATTGTCTCGCCATCCTCTTCAGCATCTGTGGACTCCTCGTAGCTAGTCCTCCAATGGCGCCGAGTGACAACGTATGGGTAACATGGGCAAACAGGACGGGTAACATGGACTTTTGCCTTAGTCTTGCCTCAGCAAGGGACCCGTTTCGAACATGCTTGATTGGTGTACCCATAGATAGCGATGAGTTACCCAGCAAATTAGCAGGATGGTTTAATGCGACTGCCTATAGCAACTGTACACAGAATTGTACTGGTCAACTTAGGAATAGTAATTGTAGGCTGCCTTTTGTTAATGCTTCTTGCAAACTAGAATGTATGTTACTCGCTTTAAATAGTAGTGTAGGCTTGCCGCAAGAGTTAGACTTGTTAGTATCTATTAGTCCAGCAGCAGAAATTGTTAAGGTTACCCAGGATAGCGTAACCTTTCCCAATTGTAGTACTATCCCAGTACGTTATCAGCCAGTAAATGGTTCAGGAGCTGTTTTCTTTGGCAGTATTAACGCCTGGCAGAAAGTTAGCAATGAGACCAGAACGAATGTTACCCCTAGTTTCGGCCTAGATTATTGGAACTCCTCTTTAGGAGCAGGTGCCGTTCGACAAGGGTCTATAGCTAACCTCTCCTTGTCAGATCCGAGGGGCCTTCCTGCGGGGATCTTTCTAATATGTGGAGATCGTGCGTGGCCAGGTATTCCCCGCAACCCTATCTCTGGGCCGTGTTACCTCGGCCAACTAACCTTATTTGCACCTAGCGCTACGGCCCTACAGAGGTTTAATCGAACACGTATAAAGAGAGCAGTCTTAGGTGCAGAGTGTGATGATCAGGTGCAGCTGCCCTCAGTTACAGAAACAGTCTTCACCTCCTTCTTCGCACCAGGAGTTATGACTGCTTGGAACTACAACAATCTTAAGAGGTTAGCCTGTTGGTCTATAAAACAAGCCAACCTTACCTCGCAGGTATTGTCCGAACTAGCAACGGACATCAACAGCGTTAGACATGCTGTTTTGCAAAATCGAGCAGCCATAGATTTCCTCTTGCTCGCACATGGCCACGGTTGCGAGGATGTAGACGGTATGTGCTGCTTTAACCTTTCTGACCATAGCATCAGCATCCAACAACAGCTACAGTCCCTTCGAGCCCATGTTAACAAAATACAAATCGATGACGACCCCCTTGCTAAATGGTGGAACTCCCTAGGATGGCCCTCTTGGTTGCTAGGATTTATAAGGCCCATAATAGTAGGGCTTATCTTTGTAGTAATGGTAGTATTAACTGTCTTTTGCTTGTTTTCTTGTTTGCAGCGATTATGTATACAATTGATTGAGAAAAGCCTTTCTAGCAAAGCTTTGTTATTACTAAAAGAAAAAGGGGGAGATGTCGGGAAATGGCAGGACTCGACGGAATTGCTAATGGAGAGTCCGTTCTAGTTAGCATAACTAAGGCCTCTGAGGCCTTAGCATTGCCTAACTAAGCGCGTACGTGACAGACATGGCAAGGACGCAGTGTCCTTGACTGAAAGAAGGAAGTCGCAGAACAACATTGCGGTCTAAAGAATGTATGGTATGTGGAACAGTTTCAACAAAGCCAGGAACTAGGGGAGGGGTCAACATTTAGAGAAAAGAACAAATAGAGTACAAATATATAGAATATTCAAGTAGTTAATTACGGGATTGTTTAAATATCGCAGTAGCTGTACAATAAAGTTGAAGTCTACTTATCACTCCCATGGAGTCGGCTGTATTCTTCCGCTGATCCGTCGGGCCTCAAGAAACTACCCTACTTTCTCCCCTGCATTCTATTCTTCTGAATTATTTAGAACTACTAATTTTACAATAGGTAAGATTCTTCTAGGTTGTTCTTCATTAGACTATAGCAGTGTCCAGACTTTTTTAAAGTCATGAATAAATTAATTTGCTTTTTATAATTATAAAGCTCCCATCTCTATACCCCAGAAAGAATGGAAACTATTTAAAATTCTGAACCCAAGATATAGTATGACTGATTCACCTTCTTTAACAATACCCACTAAGTATTCTAAATCTCCTAGATCAATTTTCCCATCATTTTCCGTATTTGTCTACAAAGTCTACCCTAATATCTTCATATCCTTATTTCCTCTATTTTTATTTTCCTTTACTTATTTCAATACATGCATGAACTACAGATATTCCATATTTAAATCATAAACTCATATTTTATCGGGTCACAAACTCCAACAGATAAACTTGGAATTTCTTTTTTTTTTTTTTTTTTCATTTACTGCATCTTTCCTGTGGATAAAATATCTTTCTGTGGGGTTTTTTTGGCCCCAAAAAACATGTGTAATCTACAAAAAAATATATTTTTATAAAAAAAAAGCTCTACACCAAATTAGTTCTCTCACCCTATTTGTTGTCTGACAAGAAACAAAAACATGACTATAATTTCCTCAAAGTGATTATTTTAATAAAGGCATATTCAGAAATGCTATCAATACTTTAGGAAACAAGCAGAAAGGTTACTCAGTGTGAGAGTGTGTGTGTGTGCAGGATATATATAGTCAATCAAGGAAAAACTGGACCATAATTATGGTCATCATGCTTTCCAGTTACTTATTCAGACAGCCCTATGTGCTTGTACACCAGTTTCAGCACAAATCTGTCTGAAGACAACAAACTAGACTGTTTTTATTCTTTGCAGGAATCAAACTTATCAGTTTTAATCATAGTTGCCAACTCCTAGGTTGTCCTTCACATCTCACTGGTCAGCTAACAGTAATAAACACACATTACTCGCATGGGGCTCAATCCTAATTACTCTTCTCAGTCTACAATATAAACAATCAGAGATGCATGATCTGAATGCTGACTCACTTTTTAAGCTTTCTGAGTTTTCTCAGCTTCTCTACAGACTGATCTCCTAATACACTCAATACAATCACAGTGGATACACCAAACTGATGATAATACAGCTATACTGGGTTCTGGGGACTTTATTTAGACTACAAAAGATACTATTTCCAAAATGAGACATGAATTATTTATTTAAATATTGAGTTTATTTTCCTGCTTAAATCTTGGAGGATTCAGTAGTGAATTAGATGGCTCTCACAGCTATTACAGTAACTTTAAAAACATAGAAAGGCTCTGTGTACCTCATCTGGAATCTAGCTAGCAGCAATCAGAATGAGACCTGTGTGAAAGGCAGATTTTTTCATATTTTTGAACCATTGAATTGTCATATCTCCCTCTCACACTGTCCACTGGAGTATTTTCTGTGTATCTTAAGATTTGGGCTCTGGATTCAAATTTAATAGAGGAAATAATAAATTTCTCAATATTGTCTGTATTAATTAAATTGGCAACTTTGTAAACCTTGATGACATTTAAAAACCTTGTAATAAATACATAAACAGAGAGAGAAGAATGGTTGCCATTCATGGTTTTCAAAAATAGGAGAAATTCATTCTTGGGCATTCTGAGCTGAATACACACTGTATCATTACAAAAGGTCACCAGTCTTGTCTCTGACTAGTACTTATGAGGAAGTAACCTGGAAATCCTGAGTGCTGTAAAAATAAGCAGTTTTAGTGAAATTTTATGGCATTAGTGTTAGATGGCTAAAATTAGACTTCCTATGTTTCATCAACACCTCGGGAAAAAAAAAAAAAAAAAGAAGCAGGAGAATGAAGAGAGAATTATGGGTGATGATTTTTACTTTATAAATTCCTCAGCTGATGGATAAGAACATTTTGAGCTGAAGATAAAATCTCCAGACACAGAAAGCAAGGTATAAAAGAGAGGAATGAACTGACATAATTTGTTCTTTGAAGAGCACAATGTGACTCTTTGAGTTGTAATGTTAACAGAATGGTACCTCAGTCCTGTAGTCATCTGTCAATGACAAATTAATGCTGACATAAAGCTGAAATATCAGTGGGACTAATGTTACAAGAATCAGAGGGAAATCTCTATGAAAATGTGGATTTCCACACTAACACAAGTAAGAATTTCTGAGGCAAAAAATCACCTGTTTTTATTTGTTTATATTGCATTCAAAAGAAAAAAAATGTTTGCAAGTCTAGCCTTTTTTTTTTTTTTTAATAGAGGCGATTAAAGAGAACACACTAGGCTCATATAGCTGATTTCTCATCTTTGTGGGATCAGCTTTACAAACTAAAATAGTAACAGAAACTTTATCGACCACAAGAGACTTTCTGGGAACCTTTTAATGTGCATGGGAAGAAAATCAACGAAAGTAGTATGTTATTTAATTGAATATCTCTCAAAAATCTTTTCCTTGAATTTTCCTCTCATCAGAGAACCTTATTCGGCCTTAGGGGTGTGAAGTGAGGACACTTCTTTTGTTAGGGTACATGTAGGACAATAGACTCTTAAATGGTTAATGTGGTATACCATTCTGCTTAACAGTGACTGTGAAAAATGAAGTCAGGCAGAGGAGGTGAGAAGACTTCAGGACACAGCTGCAGAGAAACGGTTTTCTGGAGATAAAAGGTTGGATGAAGAAGTAGAAAGGGAAACAAAGGCTTGAAGAAGCCCTCCAGTAAATATTGAAACTGTCATCCTTCAAACTTGAATATAGCCAGCCAGATTCTTAAATCATGTAAGTTACCAAAAAACAAACCAAACCAAACCAAAAAAAACACAACCAACCAACCAACCAAACAAACAAAAACAACAAACAAACCCCCAAACAAAAAAAAAAAAAAAACAAAACAACAAAACCACAAACAAGAAACAAATCTGCATTATTTCATAAGGAAAAATTGTTTTCTAGAAAAACAGGGGAAACTACTTATTTGTTTGATTGATATAATTGTAAATAATGCTTACAGAGTTTGTAGGAACCATGAAAATGAAGAAGGAAAACTTTCCCTACACACAAGTGCTCAGTAAAATATTCAGAAATAACTAAAAAGCTCACTCAGGCTTCTTCAATTTATAATTACTTTGGGTTTGGTTAATTTTATATAGCCTTAGCCACTTCTTTCTAGCTATGAAGGATTTATTTTTGTTTTTAATTTTTATTTTTACTATTTATTTATTTATTTATTATTTTTTATTTGAAAGTGACACAAAGTCACCACCTATCTGCTCCTGGCTATGACCAGGAAGTTCTGAATTATGAAGTACTAAATCATGAAGTACTGAATGCCTTCTTTGCCTCAGCCTTTGCTATTAATAATCAGGCTCAAACACATCTTTATTAATCAAAACAGGAACCATTACAATCAACACATTTTTGCCAACAAGAAATAAGTTTGTTTATTCCTGTAGTGTAAAAATGCATGCTTCAGATTTTATGAACTCTTGGAAAGCATTTTCTGCATCCTACTTGTTGTGTGCATTTTCCCTAAAAAAAGTTGACAAGATTCTTGAAGAAGTGATAGTCAGTTGGTGAGAGGTCAGGTGAATAAATTGGATGAGGCAAAACTTCATAAATCTATTTCTCCAACTTCTGAAGCAATGGTTCTGTGAAGTGCAGTCTTGCATTGCTGTGGAGAAGAATTAGGCCCTTTCTGTTGAACAATGCTGGCTGCAGGCATTGCAGTTTTCTGTGTATCAATTTGCTGAGCATCCTTCTCAGGTGTGATGGTTTTGCTGGGATTCAGAAAGCTGTAGTAGATCAGAGCACAGCAGCAAACCACCGAACAGTGATCATGACCTTCTTTTGGTGCACGTTTGACTTTGGGAAGTGCTCTGCAGGCTCTTCTCAGTACAACCACTGAGCTGGTCATCGTCAGTTATCATAGAAAATACACTTCCTGTCAAACGTCAAAATCCTATTACAGTATCACAGTATCACAGTATGTTTGGGATTGGAAGGGACCTCAAAAGATCATCTAGTCCAATCCCCCTGCTGGAGCAGGAACGCCTAGGTGAGGTCGCACAGGAATGTGCCCAGGCGGGCTTTGAATGTCTCCAGGGAAGGAGACTCCACAACCACCCTGGGCAGCCTGTTCCAGTGCTCTGTTACCCTCACTGAGAAGAAGTTCTTTCTCAAATTTAAGTGGAACCTCTTGTGTTCCAGCTTGATCCCATTGCCCCTTGTCCTATCATTGTTTGCCACTGAGAAGAGCCTGACTCCATCCTCGTGGCACTCACCCTTTATATATTTATAAACATTAATAAGGTCACCCCTCAGTCTCCTCTTCTCCAAACTAAAGAGCCCCAGCTCCCTCAGCCTTTCTTCATAAGGGAGATGCTCCACTCCCTTAATCATCTTTGTTGCCCTACGCTGGACCTTCTCCAGCAGTTCCCTGTCCTTCTTGAACTGAGGGGCCCAGAACTGGACACAATATTCCAGATGGGGTCTCACCAGGGCGGAGTAGAGGGGAAGGAGGACCTCTCTCGATCTACTGACCACCCCCCTTGTAATACACCCAAGGATGCCATTAGCCTTCCTGGCCACAAGGGCACAGTGCTGGCTCATGGTCATCCTGTTGTCCACCAGGACCCCCAGGTCCCTTTCCCCTACACTGCTCTCTAATAGGTCATGCCCCAACCTATACTGGAACTTGGGATTGTTCCTGCCCAGATGCAGGACTCTACACTTTCCCTTGTTAAATTCCATCAGGTTATTCCCTGCCCAACTCTCCAGCCTGTCCAGGTCCCGCTGGATGGCGGCACAGCCTTCTGGCGTGTCAGCCACTCCTCCCAGCTTAGTGTCATCAGCAAACTTGCCGATAGTACACTCAATTCCCTCGTCTAAATCATTAATGAATATATTGAATAATATTGGCCCCAGTACTGACCCCTGAGGCACTCCACTAGATACTGGCCTCCAACTGGACTCCGCACCATTGACCACCACTCTCTGGCTTCTCTCTTTAAGCCAGTTTGCAACCCACCTCACTACTCTATTGTCTAGACCACACCTCCTCAATTTAGCTGTGAGGATGCTGTGAGGGACTGTGTCAAAGGCTTTACTGAAGTCAAGGTAGACCACATCCACCGCTCTGCCATCATCCATCCACCTTGTTACATTCTCATAAAAGGCTATGAGGTTGGTCAAGCATGACTTACCCTTGGTAAAGCCATGCTGACTGCCCCTAATGACCCTCTTATCCCTGATGTGCCTTGAGATGGCACCAAGGGTAAGCTGTTCCATTACTTTCCCAGGGAAATTGAGAAATCACAGAATCACAGAATGTTAGGGATTGGAAGGGACCTCAAAAGGTCATGTAGTCCAATCCCCCTGCCGGAGCAGGAACACCTAGATGAGGTTACACAGGATGGTGTCCAGGCGGGTTTTGAATATCTCCAGAGAAGGAGACTCCACAAACTCCCTGGGTAGCCTGTTCCAGTGTTCTGTCACTCTCACTGCGAAGAAGTTTCTTCACATATCTAAGCGGAACCTTTTGTGTTGCAGTTTGTACCCATTGCCCCTTGTCCTATCATTGGTTGTTACTGAGAAGAGCCTGGCACCATCCTCGTGACACTCACCCTTTACATATTAATAAACATTAATGAGTTCACCCCTCAGTCTCCTCCAGTGAGAGACTCGGCTGCCTCAGCCTTTCCTCATATGGGAGATGCTCCACTCCCTTCATCATCTTCGTGGCTCTGCGCTGTACTCGCCCCAGTAGTTCCATGTTCTTCTTGAACTGAGGGGCCCAGAACTGGACACAATGTTCTGGATGTGGTCTCACCAGGGCAGAGTAGAGATTCAGGAGAACCTCCCTGGACCTGCTAACCACACACCTTCTAATACACCCCAGGATGACCATGCTGGCTTATGGTCATCCTGCTGTCCACCAGGACCCCCAGGTCCATTTCCACTACACTGCTAACAGTTCATTCCCCAACTAATACTGGAACTTGGGGTTGTTCCTGCCCAGATGCAAGACTCTACACTTGCCCTTGTTGTATTTCATTAAATTTTTCCCCGCCCAACTCTCCAGACTGACCAGGTCTCGCTGGATGGCAGCACAGGCTTCTGGTGTGTCAGCCACTCCTCCCAGGAATGGATCATTGTTGTTGCATAGAATAAGAGAAGACGACACTTCAAATCAACATTTTTTAAAAATTTTTGGTAAGTTCATGAGGCACTCATTTATCGAGCTTTTTCACCTTTCCGATTTGCTTCAAGTACTAAATGACTATAGAGGAGTCAATGTTGAGTTCATCAGCAACTTCTTGTGTAGTTGTAAAAAGATCAGCTTCAATGATTGCTCTAAATTGGTCATTGTCAACTTCTGATGGCCAACCACTATGCTCTTCATCTTCAAGACTTTCATCTCCTTGGTGAAACTTCTTGAACCACCACTGCACTTTACATTTGTTAGCAGTTCCTGGACCAAATGTGTTGTTGATATTGCAAGTTTTCTCTGCTGCTTTATGACCCATTTTGAACTCGAATGACAAAATTGCTCAAATTTTCTTTTTGCCTAACATCTTTTCCATAGTCTAAAATAAATATAAAATAAACAGCAAGTAATACGTGAGCAGAAAAAAAAAAAAGCAAGAAAATCATATTAAAGTTATGTATAACATAGCCACATTTATCTAAGAATGCATTTCAATGTCAAATAGCAAATTTCAACAATGCAAAAACCGCAATTCCTTTTGCACCAACCTAATATCAGGATTTGCTTTCAGGAATCCCATGTCCCTGAGACCAGAGGGAAAGATTAGAGAAAAGAAAATGTACCCTTGATGGATGATGATGAGGTCAGGGAATACTTTCAGAAAACTGGACATAAATAAATCTATGGGCCCTGATGGAATGCACCCACAAGTGCTGAGGGTGCTGGCAGATGTCATCATGAGGCCACTCTCAATAATCCTTTATCAATCACAGTGAATGGGAAAACTACTTGAAGACTGGAGGAAAACAAATGTCACTCCCATCTTCAGAAAAGGCAAGAAGAAGGACTTGGGGAACTATAAATCAGTTAGCCTCACCTCGATCTCTGGGAATGTGATAGAGCAGCTAGTTCTGGAAAACATTTCCAGGCACATGAAAGATAAGAAAACAATCAGGATTAGTCAGCATGTATTCTCAAGGAAGTTACACTTGATCAATTAGATAGACTTTTATGATGAACTGACTGGCTTGATACAGAAAGGGAGAGCAATGGATATTGTCTACTTAGACTTTGATAAGGCTTCCAACACTATCTCCTACAAGATCCTTGTAGAGAAGCTGTTGATGAGCAGGAAGTGAGGTGAATAATAAACTGGCTGAATGGCCAGGTCCAGCAGGTGCTGATCAGTGACACAACCTCTAGTTGAAAGCCAGTGACTAGTGGTGTACTCCAAGGGCCAAAAGTGGGTCCAGTCCTGTTTAACATCTTCATTAATTATCTGGATGACAGAACAGTGTATTATAAGCAAGTTTGCTGATGACACAAAACTGGGAGGAGTGCCTGATACACCAGAGGGTCATGCTGCCATCCAGAGAGACCTCAACGGGCTGGAGAAACGGGCTGAAGGGAACCTCATGAAGTTCAACAAAGAGTAGTGCAAAGTCCTGCACCTTGGGAGGAACAACCCGCTGCACCAGTGTATTACAGGGGGCCACCTAGAGGGAGAGTAGATCAACAGAAAAACACCTGGGGATCCTGGTGGACACCAAGTTAAACATGAGCCATCGAAGTACCTTTGCGGCAAAGGTGAATGGTATCCTGGGCTGTATTAGGCAAAGTGTTGCCAGCACGTTGATGGAGGTGATCCTTGCCCATTACTCAGGACTAGTTAGGCCACACCTGGAGTACTGTGTCCCATTCTTGTCTCTCTAGGACAAGAAAGACATGAGCGTACTGGAGAGAGGCCAACTAAGGGCCACTAAGGTGATGAAGGGACTGGAGCATCTGTCCTTCGAGAAAAGGCTGAGAGAGCTGTGACTGTTTCACCTTTAATAGAGATGGCTCAGGGTGAATCCCATCCATGTATATAAATACCTGAATGGACTAAGATGGAACTATTCCCAGTGGTGTCCAGTGACAGGACAAGAGACAGCAGGCACAAACTGAAACACAGGATGGTCCACCTGGAGGTCAGGAGACTTTTTCACTGTGAGGGTGACTGACCACTGGCACAGATTTCCCAGAGAGGTTATGGAGCCTCCACCCTTGGAGATCTACAGAAGCCAACTGGACATGGTCCTAGGCAAAGGACTCTAGATGGCCCTGCTTGACCTCCAGAGGTCCCTGCCAACATCAACCATTCTGTGATTCTGTGATTATTGATGAATGGAAGCTGAGATACAGCTTTTATAAATTACTCCAAATTTTGTTTACAGCAGATGAGCTGTAAGGCCTCCTAAGAATCACAGAATGGCATGGAAAGCTAGCAAAATAATTGGCTGATAGAAATTTTCTCATATGAAAAACATCAATTGCATTTTTGATGTTTATGTACCAGTTGAATTTTAAAGTCTCTGACAGTGGTAATAGTGGTTCTCCAGTGTAAGTTGCACATCCGTAGGATTTGCTTTAACACATGATAATTTGAGAAAGACATGACATGCATTTTGTGAAAGTGTACCTTATTTTAGTTTCAAAAATTCATTTTCAGGGTTGTCTAGAAATAAGAAATATGGTGTGAGGTTATTCCAAGCTTATATTTAATCTGAAAGAAATTCACCAGTCTGCGTGCTAACCATTTCAGGACTCTCTTGTCTTGGACTTGTCAACATGCTTGGGACAATTTCCATTTGTTTCTAAAGCCTGTCAAATGTATAATTAGATTTGAATCCCAGTGCTTTAGGCAACATTTTGGCAAGCTGTTTTAAGCTGTCAAGGGCTATCCCCCCTTTTTATCTTGAAAGAATGAGTGCAGTGTCCAAAGACTTTTATTTGCTATGGGTAATATATTTTCACTGTGATAACTATATTGTTGGAAGTGACTGAAGAAGATGCTGAAGTATTGCCTGAAGCACATTATATGCATGGAGTTACATCTGTCAGCTGTATTACTGATTAAATGCATAGATTACACAATTTGTCCATCCACTAATGTAGTAGTAGTGTGGTCTTTCAAAAAAGTCTAACTGCTGCCATTAGGCATGTGACAGATATACGGGAAAACCTATACAGTGCTTTAAATTGTACACCAATCTTTCCAGTGGATTTGGCATTATTTTGGAATTTTATAGCTTCTTCTAAATAGGAAAGCTTCACTGCTGCAGTGCAGAAATACATTTATGTGATCTGGAATAAAGCCTGAACAAGAGCTGTATGACCACTCTGAAAACTGAGACCCCAGGATACACTCAAGATTCCTGATCCTATGAAACAATTCATATCAAGAGCATTGAAGATTCTGCTTTCTTACATTGTTTTCTACCTTCAGGATATAGCAACTGACTCAGCTGGGCAGGTGATAGTGAGGGGGAATTTGATTGCTCTCTTACAGCTGTAAAAGACAAGGAATTTGTAACATAGTCCATTTTTTTTTTTCTGTTTGTGACTTCCACTTGCCATTACTGTTCCACCGGAGAGGATCTAATTTAGGATATTTCGCTCCCCACCCTTTCCAAGATTTTATGACACCCCCAGGCGTGCTGATTCAGCCGTGCGGCATTGCTCTAAACCAGACAAGTGAAACAAGCCATTTTAAGAGTAAACACGCTACATCTTTTTATTTATTTCAGTGGATCATTGCAGGAAATGTAGGCTACAGTAAGGTGACATAGAAATGGAATTTAACTGAAACAGTAATCTTTCCTGGGGAACAAGCAAGCATGAAAACAGAAGAGGCAGAACCCTGATAATTTGCAACTGCCGCTGATGGGTTACTAACATAAAACCGTAGTTTAATCAAGCAGACAGACTTTTTCTCATAGAATTAATTCTTAACTTGTTTTACTGGTCACACATAAGAATATACTTTTATAGTGTTCTGTACTAAATGAGGGGGGAATTTTCTTTGTTTTAAAGGACTAAGAGAAGAAATATAGTGCATTTTTTTTTTCCAAGTCTGAAGGTTCTACTTGTTCTTCGGCTGGTGATAAATGACAATCTACCTCTTCCTCTAAGTAAAAAGAAACTGTAACGCTGTTTATATCACAATTTTCTTTCTGGATTGCTTTCTAAAACATAATAAAACAACAAATACTGGCCCGTCAAAGTCATTGGTACTATGTTAGTTTATATTAGCTGAAAACGTGCACTTTTACAGTGAATTCTTTCTCATGCTATTCAGCTCTGTCTTTGCCGAGCTGTTTTATCTCCCTTTCTTCTGTACAGTCTCACTAAAGACTTGTTCATATGTGGAAAAATTCTACTGTCAATAGTCTGCTTTATTCTCTCTGAGCCCTTTAGAAATGCTTTTCTATGATTTTTTTTTACATACTCTTATAATATAGAAAGATTGTCTTCTAACCTCATGCCCCCCTCTTCTAGTTAATTTTAGTGGGAAAAAACATGACTATTTTAAGCTCTTTCTAGATGTTTCCACTGCTTGGCCAAAGTGACAGAATAGTTCTCAACACCTTTGGAAAACTGTAATTTACCCTTCCAGGTTAAACACAGTAAAACCTGGGCTGTTAAACCAAGTGGTTCTTTGAACAGGACATAGTGGAAATATAAAGTATTGCAAAACATTCAGTGCAAAACAGTTCTGTTAGGCATTTAAGCTTGGAAATCAATTAACATGAAAATAGCAGAGAAGGTTACACCATATAGTGAGAATAGGAACTCTATTCAGAATTGCTGATGAAAATGAAATATTTCTGCTTTTTCTTTTGAAATTCAAGCTAGATAACTGTTCTTATCACCTTTTTTTTTTTTCTCTTTTTATTTGTATGTATCAATATATGAAAAGACATGTATATGTGGATACAAATATGACTGAAATATTCCTCAGTTATTCCACAATTCCAGTGTTCAGCTGAATGAATGGGAAAAAGTAGGTACAAAGTTAAACACATCTATTAAGGACAAGAGTTTGAATACAACTTCTAATTTAATGATAACCTTAAAATGAACTACTGGGTATATTCGGTCACTATATTACATTTCAATCACTTTGAAGGCCACACTTAGTATGTGAGAAACAACCACATGATTTTCCCCACATTGTTTTCCTGTAATAGACTTTCATTTTCAAGTCACCATACTATGGCAGACAACCTGGTCTCTTGCTTCCTAAAACCCAGGGCTATCAGTCTGTCACCCTAGACAATTTAAAACCTTTTCTTTTTTTTCCCTGTTTTTTTTTTTTTTTTTTCTTTTAAAACACCAGTATTATAGGAATTATGCATTTTTGACCAAAGACCATATTGAAACTGAGGGGCTTATCCTTCACAATCACTGTATTTAGTCAGATGCTCTTCATTCAGTACACTGCTTGTCTTCATTATTTTCTTAGAAATTACTCTTCATCTCAGACTATGTATTCAGACAAGGTAAATGCATAAACACATTATTTTTTGGAAATAATGTAAATATTTTCCTGTTTCCCCAAAGCTATTATTTTCAAAGTCACAACTTTCACACAGCATTTGTTTTTCTAGACTATGCTATTTGACATGTAGACTATTCAAAGGACACTATTGCAAGCAAATTACTTGACCAATGACTAGATTTTGGCCTGAGGTTAAGCTAAATGAAGAGGAAAACCACTGAATATGATGTGAGAAATTTTTGAATTTAAATAACAGAATGGGAAGCTGATGACACAGGTAACTCAGCGAGGGAAGCCTGGATTTCACTGGTGGTTAAGTAGGAGTGATGTGTGAAACTGCAAAAGCACAGAGATACTTAAGGGGAGCACTGGGGAGCTTTTGGGGAGTAGAATCTTGCAAGGTTGTGTGTATCTGGGTAACCACATCATTTGTACTATATAGAGCTGGGATTACTTAACTAAAAAAGAAATACTGAATTTCAATATGTATTTAGCAAAACTGGGACTGAATGGACAAAAAGTAATTAAAACATGTTGCTTATTAGAGCAGGGAGGGCACTGAGATGAAAAAAGGGAGTCACAAGGATGAGAAAAAGGAAGGCCAAGAAACAGGAAAAAGAGTGATAAAGTACATAATTGTTTGAGTAGTCTTGTCTGACGGTACCTGTGGGGTGGCCCTGTGTCTGATCATCACAACTGGAGCAGGGCAATAATTCAAATATGTTGTTACAAACATACCGCATGAGTAAAAACTTCTGTTGTCAGGAGGACAGGGATGGGAGTGGGGTCATGGGCTTCCCTGGACTGTGAGAGAACACTTCTGTAGGTGATCAAGCATCTGGGTATCACCATGGCAATGGAAATTCCAGGTCTCATGGCACTGGCAACTGTTCACAGCTTCATAATGTACTTGAGTCACAGTTTTGTTTTGTTTATTATTTCTTTTGTTATGTTTTTCAATTCTGTAGTTAGAATTGGATTATATTTCTAATTTTATTAAATATAATTCAGTACAAATAGCACTGAAGAGGATTCTAATGAAAAAATTTTACCATGTAGGACAACAGCATAGGCAATAGATTATGTAGATTTATGGCAAAAATATATCTATCTGCTTATTCTTCTGGTCCACCTGTCACCTTATTTCACACAATGAGGCTTTTAATTTAGAATAGCTGCAAGATATGATAGTGCAGTACTGATATTTTGAATAGTGAGTTGCATCTTTCGGCTATGAGACAGTAGTGCAGTTCCTTCTGCTACGAACTACCATTCTGTGGTTTTTAAACATCAGAAAGCAAGGTTGATGTTTTTTTCTACAGATGGTGAAAACTGGTGTTCATAAATAGGTACTGTAGGGTCAATTAATGTGCACTCAGGACACAAGACATAGAGGCTTATAGTACAAGGGCAATGTTTCTTGTTCACTATTGATTTTTCTTTCTATTGATTCATAGCATTGATAGTGCTTGCTTTGTGAACTGTCCTCAAGGTAGCCTATGGTGTCAAGATTAAAGTGTTTTCCTTTCTTCCTTTCAAAAAACATGTTAGCTACATTCTGATGTCCTCACAAGAACTACTTTCCCACAGTAAGTTTGCAACATATTTGATTGCTCTCAGGGACATAAAGATTTGATCAGAAATTGGTGTTACTTGACATCATCAACATTTTAAGAATATTCTATAATTTGTATAATATCCTTTTTTTTTTTTTCCCACAGTATCCTCTTCAACCTTCTCTAGCTCTGAATCTGCCTTCATGTGGACTTTTTAATATATATATATTAATCTGCAAGGTTCATAGAGAAGATGATGAAAATTTGAGGTTAGCTGAAGAAGAAAGGTGGAATTAACATTTCATGGGCATTTCTCATATCTATTTTTTTGTAATTTTTCAAATAATTTTCTACAGTGTAGAGTTAAATAAAGCTCTGCATGTATTACCAGTACAAAAGGTTGAGGACATTCAGCATCTGGTTATATATCTACTGTTTCTAACAGAAATTTCTTGCTTCGAAAAAATAAGATTCTGTCTTGGGGTATTTAGGACATATTTTTCAGTGTGATTTCACTATCTGACAGAAAAAAACAACCCGCTACTTATTCTCATTCATGAAACCTAAGTCAATATATGCATTTTTTGCATAGCAGTGGACTTTTTATGTTTGTTGTCCTGAGTACTGTGCATTTAAACAAGCAGAGTTTGCTTTTTCAACCTCCTTTTATAATAATAAGCATTGCTTTGATTTAAGGGAAGTGTATGGAAGCTTTGCAAATATCCTGTACAAGTACTAGCAGAGCAGTTTAGAAAAAAACCTAGTATGGCTAAGTCAAAGCTTTCAGTCTTTGAACAGATATCGTTTTCTCTTTCTTCACTACTCTCCGGCAAAACAAGTTTTGCTTTTCTCAATAGGTTTGTATCTATACTGCTCCTAGTGGAAATACACCTCAATTCAGCAAATTCAATTAGTTTTTCACAACATGAGGGTAACTAATTTTATTTTTCTAAATTAAAAATTCAAAAATTTTAGTAAACATATAAAAGTGACAAGAAAAAACTAGGAAAAATTTTCACAGCTCTTTAGTGCATTTGAAAATGTGTATTGGAAATAACATATGCTGTGTGAAAAAAAGACCAGACTTTCTTCTCTATTAAAAAAAAAACAAAAAACAAAAAACAATGCCAACAAAAATGGGACTAGCAATAATCTTGATTATATTACTATTTATTGTCAAACACTTGGTTTTTATTAATAAGCTTTGATGTCTGTATTTCTAATAAGTTCTCTATGAATGTTTTACTTCTGAATAGTATAAATGGTTTCCTTTTTGGCATTATATTTTCATTCTTTTTCCTTATATCAGCTCCTCTACTATTGATCCAGTTAATAAGTTTCTGCCTTATTTTGGATTAATTTTTATTGTAACATAATAGGAAGAAGAACACTTCAGTGCTAGTCACTAGAGAAAATCCTTTTCCATAGACCTGATCCAATGCTTCCTGAAGCTAAAAGTAGTTGTCTTTTTCTCTTTGTTAGCATTTCTGTATTCACATTTTATGTGACTAATGACTATCAAGTATTAATATCTGATTAATAGTTAGTGATCCCAATTCAGTATTATGGAGGAGCAATAAAAATTAGTTTTCAACTGCTCCTAAAGCATCTAAGTAAACAAATGTGCTTGATGACACTAACTTGTATAAAAATGAAGTTTGTAAATTGGTGATTTAAATGGGATAAATTTCACCATGAAAATAGTATTTAACAGACAAAAATGTAGAGCAAGGTACTACATATAAAATTACTTGAATTAATTTGATCATTTTTAAATTTGAAAGGTTGAAAAATAATGGATGTTAATGGGTCATGAACATGCTTTACGAATCACAAAGCTGTATCAATCTTTCAGTTGTTTTACTGTGCCTATCATAATTAATATGCAATTTTTTTTTTTCTTTTTTTAGGAGAAAAATTCAACATTCAGTGAGAATTTTTTTTTTTTTTAATATATTTTTCATCTCTCCTCTCTTTCTCTAATAAGCTTTTACACTGACCACTTTGTCCTTTCTGAAACATGATCTTTTGCAATGGCTGACTTCCGTCTTACTTTACAGGTACGACTAAGAGTTAAGCATGCTTATGGCAGTAGACCCATCAGGTTGTATGACAAAATTATTACGGTCATATTGTTTGGTTAAATTAAGTCAAAGACAAGAAATCCAAGGTTACGCCATTTGTTAGAGCTATGTATGGAAAAGAGTTTACCTTGCTGGTAGCACCTACTCCAAACATGAAAACAGGCGAGTTGAGTTTCTTTGTTTCTTTGTTTATTTTTCCCTATTGCTTTGAGTAGCTTCCCTTAATATTTCCTACTGAAGAGATGGGCTTACCAGTAAATTAGTACTGTTTTATTCCTCATGCTGAAACCCTACTAGGAATGCTTCATCTTTAGGATTCAAAAAAATATCTCTAGCTATTGAAGATTTCATGTCATTCTCATTGCGTCATAAGAATTCTTTCGCTCTGTAAGGAATAAGGTTCTGCAAGATATCCAGAAACTACCACCAGCAATGCTACACTCAAGAACTTGTTCTGAGGGAAAGGAAACACCCATATAGATGGAGTTAAATCTTACTGTTAACCAAATTAATATTTTAACAGTGTAACAGTTCAAGTTATTTGATACAGAAAAGCCTAGTACAGTTGAAATTATTATCTCAGAAAAACTCCTTCCTGCCTATTACTGCTCACTTAGTGCTGTGCTTGACCTTCCAATGTCCCTTGGGTTTTGAAGGTGATGGAGCCAGCCTTCCCCAGAAGAACAGTGGAGGATTTTATTGTGAATCACCATTATCCTGAGTTCTTTTCCAGCAACAGTGTGATTTGGGATCCTCCTGTTGAAGAATCAGGTTTATTTTAATGTGTCATCGTGGGCTGCTACCTTGTGGCTGCTCCCCATTGAGGCAGCAACTCCATGGGTTTAACAGACCCTTCCCATGGAGGCACTGGCCGAACTCAAGCTCAGTCAGGGAACACAACAGGTACTTGGCCCTGAGGCAGGTCCTGAAACCAACCCAGCCCAGCTCTGGGTAAGGTGAGCCCAGGTCAGCCATAGGACCTGTGCTCTGAAGTCAGACCAGACTCCGAGACTTCACTAGGAACAGCAAAAATCATATTTACAGGCTCTACTGTATCAATATAATCACTGAAATATTGTGTCGATCTCTTCATCTTCCTTCAATGTGCTGTATAAATATGAGATACGGTATGTCAATTTTTGACATTGAATCACAAAGTAATCACAATATTATGACAGTGACCTGAGGATTTTTGGTCTTTCCATCCTTATTCTGTCTTCACTTACTGAATATCTTTGTTTCTCTCCTGTTAAGATAACCACTGGCCTCTGGACATCTCTTTAGGTTAAAGCTTGTCAGTGTTCTGTATTTTCCTTTTTTCTGCTGAAGAAATCTAAAAGAGGCCAGAATGGATCATGAAACAGTAATTGGTTCATGTAATGAGTTCACATGCAGAAATAATTAAATGTCATATTTTGGTAAATTCAAATGATTTTACTTCCTAAATATAATTTTAAACTTCATTTTTTCCTCTGTTGACTTCAGTTCATCGGTAGTATAATCCTGTTAAGAAGACTTCAAATTTCATCTTTCTGGTAAGACATTCTATATGCGACAACTTGAATACTATGTTGATATTCTAATAAGCTAAATTTTGATAAACAAGATGTGACTTCAGACATTTCTAACTCAGAGAAGTATTGTAAACATAAAACTCGTAGAATGAATGACTTAGGAGGAGAAAAAAAAATCTTGTGTTTATTAAATATTGATTGATTAAAGATGAATAAATCAGATTCTGTGAATGAATTCCATTTGGGCACTGTGACTGCAATGTCTTGTTTCCTCACAGTTGGCTAATGTAACTTTTAGGAAGTCCACATCAGACCAAAACATAACCAGAGAGTAAGTCAGTCTTACTGTCATGGAAAGTAATACAGGCGTTATTGTTTAGAGTTTTAGGAGAAGCACCAGGCTTTTAAATATAACTAGAACTGATTGGCCAAATTTATTAAAAAAATGGGTGAAGTACAAGCACAATGACCTTCATGGAAAATATAAACGTTTCACATTGCACAAATACAAAGCTCTTTGAAAGACTTGTGATGTCTTTGCTTTATCATTTTACTATGACACACACATGTGACAGTTGTTGAAGACAGGTAAACAGCCGTAATCTCTTGAGGTGTCAGTAAAAGTGACAGAATTTATGAGGAGCTGCATCCCAACTTTGATTAAAAATTGAAAGATATTTTCAAAGCTTCAAAACAAATCTTTCAGAACAAAATTTACAAAAGAACTCTCATTTCAAATCCGTATTTTTTCTTTCATGGCATGCTAACTTTGAATTTCTCTGCCTAAATGTTACTTTTATTTCTACTATTGAGATTTTATATCTTTATAAATATTAAAATCAGAATAAGTTCTTAATTCAAATAAATTACGAGTTTTGAAATTATCTGAAGACAGCATTGCAATTTTGAAGTTGTACCCACACTTGTCTGTGGTATATTTCACTTCAGAAGTTTTAAGCAGACATGTCAAAGAGAAAATCAGGCATATGGAAGTGGAAAAAATATCCTCAAACCTGACTATCCAACAAAAAAGTGAAAGCAATGGTTTATATCCAAAGACTTAGAAAGCACGTGAAAGGATTTCGGTCATCAAATGAGTCAGTCTTCTCAGAAAGATCAGAAATGTGAAAGGTAAATACTTGAAACATGAACTTTGGTACAAAGGTTATCCTAATTTCAGAACAATACCAAATCGATTGACAGAATCTTAGAGCCATGAGGTACATTTTCCACTAACTAAATTTATCATTACAGTCTTTCCTGGTGGGCAGGGAGGGCAGTTGCCTCACTCCATATATCTTCTTTTCAAGCTTAGTTTCAAGATCCGTCTTTCTTAATAATATGCTAGAAGGCGTAGTTTTCAAGCTATCAGAAATTGCAAGTTTGGAAGAACAAGCTGAGCATGGATCTGGCTTGAGTTCCCTTGAGTTCCAGTCCTGATCTTGTCTTGAGGTGGATTCTCATCTTGTGAAATTTATCATTACCTTATTCCACTGGTATTTCTTAAAGTATTCTGATTTATGACTACAACAGATATGACCTAATGTTTAATGTTTGCCAAAAATTGTTGTGTGCAACTAAAATTATTGTTCATGTTTGAGAGAGAAAACATTTTAGCAATGATTACCAATGCTTTTCCTAATAGCTTTTTATATTTTCTTTCTTCCTCTTGTCTTTCTATTGAATGTCACATTTCAGCCAAAAACATCACATAAAGTTTCAAATGTGGCTACCTTTATATAGACAAATATAGCAGCATGGCATACAACCACAGTATGATTTTCAGGATACAGAAGGTTAAGAAAAACTACCATCAACTTGCATTGCTCCACACTGTGTATTTGTAGCTTAAAGTGTAGCCCTGGTCCAGCCACGGATACATGCCAGTATGACTATTCTGGGAGGCATGATTTTAAAACATGACAGTTTCCCAGACCAGCATACTCTACACACTAGCATTTTTGCTCTGGGATCTGTCCATTTGTCCTGCTTATGTTTAGAAGATGATCCTCCTTCATTTTGTTAATTCTCTGTTGACTTATGGAAACATAAAATAGCCCAAGGAATATAAAACTAGAGAGGAATCCTGGGAAAGCATATGAGTACTTTTAACTCAGTTGTAATTAAAAATCTACTGTGGATGCTCATGATTATCATAATTCATGAAAAAATAGAATTATCACGAGATAGTGTTCTAATTATTAAAATCAATTAAAACTGTTGTATTGCTAGTATTGCTTGTAACCTGTGTAACAATTTAATTCAGTAGCTTTCTTACTGCTTACATTAATGAAAAATTCCTATAGTTACTGACAGTTAAGTTTTAGTTAGGTACCTTGTCAACCACCAGATGATTTTAAAAATTAAATGTAGCATAAAACAGGAAGGGAAGTTTACATAGTCCCTTCCATCTTTATATGAGAATAGATTTCAGTGCTACATAAAAGGTTTTCTTCTATGTATATTAATACCATAAAGAAATATTCCTTCTTTTTCATCATTCCCTGTTTTCAGCAAAACCACTAGGACTGAAGTCATATGACATAGTTTTTACCATCTAAAGGTTATGTTTCAAATAAATTATGTTTTCGCTCACACTGGCTATCACCTATAGAGGCAATTCACCACAAGTGAAAATAGGTATCTAAAATACATTGCAGATAAATATTGTTTTCTAGTTTTTAGCTCATATGTATCTTTTATGATCCACATTACTGAATTTCAGGTTGATTTTTTTCCTGGATCTTCCTGAAAAGCCTCTGAAATAATTATTTTTAAACTTGTAATATTCTTGGTGTGACAATCCTTTTTCCACCAAATCATCCTGAAGAACCAATGTGGCTTTTCAAAATTTTTGTTTTCTATACTTTCAGTTTTCTTATTTTTTTTTACTTTAGACATGAGATTTTAAATCATGAATGAAGATATTGAACTTTGATACCATGTATTGTGATAGTGAAGCTACCATGGAGTACAGCAGATGCCTCTGGCACAGCAATACAAAAAAAACCACCTGGACATATTAGAGGTGCTGCAACCACCGGAGTTCAACATACATAAACACTTGCACAAAAAGATCTCACATTAACTGAAAGTTCTTAAGTACAGATTCATATATTTGACTAAACATAGTTAGTGATTGCAAGAGTGTAATTTTCTTTGAGGAGTAATTTAAGGCATTGATCGTGACAAATATGCCTTCTTGACTGCAGTGAAGCACTTGAACCAGAAAAAATATATGATTTCAAAAGACTGCCTTTAATAAGAAACTACTTTCTAATCAGGAAAGCTCTTGTTATGCACCATTAGTAGATTCAGTTGTTCAGTCTAAAGTCTGTGGTACCTCTGTCAAGCACATAATTAATTTCCACTTACTAAAAAAAAAAAAAAAAAACAAACAACTTTACAAGTTTTCTATTGATTGCACGCTCATTTTTGTATGTTACCAATGTCAGGTACAGAAGTAATTATTGTTCTAAATAAGCAGGGTGAAAATGTTATACATTGCTTGCATCAGTAGTTGCAAAATGATAGGAACATTCCCTTTTCTGTTTATTCAAGCCCTCATTCATTGAAGAATTATTTTCATTTTGGTCCGGTTTGTATTTTCCAGTTGAATGAAGGGAACTGCAGGTAAGAGTCTTTCAATAGCGTGATGTCTGATTTAATTAATCTTTAATTAGTGTGCAAAACAAATAAAAGAATAGCTTTGATCAGCAAATTCATTTGAAACATTTATCAACCAGCTGATCTTTATCACCTACCCAGATGACAGTAAATCAAATGCATACCTCTTTTCAATTCATGAAGCAAATGGTTAAAGAGTCCATATGAGCCCCTATCCTAAGTAAATCTAATTGTGTGTGAATAATCAGTTCAGTTGTCTGATGAATGTGCCATTATAGAATCTAGTCCATAACTAAAAAAATGTTTTAAATTATACTTGCTTTAAAAGGCACATTCTTAAACTAGTTGCTTCAGACATTTCTTCTTCTTCCTTATACACTGGTAGATAAATATATATAATATTTGTATCATCATTTTTCCTTGCTTTCTACTTGACTTTTCACTTCAACTCTAGGAGTTGTCTTCACTTGACTTTTGTAATTGTAACAGGTTCCAAAAACTTATATATCTTATTAAAAAATCAGCTTAAGAGAAACACAAGAAGTATTACTGTATATTACTTACTGTATATTACTACTCCAAATTTAATTCTTCCATTGCATAACTTTGATTATTAAGCCTACTTCTACTTGACTAAATATCTCCTCCATTTAACGTGAAGAAAAATAAAACATAACTGTATTTGTTTATTGCAGAATATAAAAGATACTAAAATCCCACATTCTCCTTCAGAACACATTTATTGAGTTCTGCTGCTCTTAAATATTTATGAACCCATTATTTTTTCACCTGTAATTCTAAGATCCCTTATTTGAGGTTTCATGAAACTTTTGGTTATGGACAAAATTTTACTTAGAGGACTTAGAATCACAGAATCATAGAATGTCCTGAGTTGGAAGGGACCCACAAGGATCATCAAGTCCAACTCCTGTCCCTGCATATGACAGCCTCAAAATTCACACCATGCTTCTCATATGGCTTCCCCTCCAAACCCTTCACCAACTTTGTAGCCCTCTTCTGGACACTCTCCAGTAGCTTAACATCTTTTTTATCCTGTGGCACGCAGAACTGCACCCAGTGCTCCAGGTGAGGCCGCACCAGTGCAGGGGGACAATCACCTCCCTCGCCCAGCTGGCAATGCTGTGCTTGATGCACCCAGGACATGGTTGCCCTCTTGGCTGCCAGGGCACACTGTTGGCTCATGTTCAACTTGCTATTGACCAGAACCCCCAGATCCACCTCCACAGAGCTGATCTCAAGCATCTCGTCCCCCAGTCTGTATGTACAACCAGGGTTGCCATGTCCCAGGTGCAAAATCTGGCACTTGCTCTTGTTGAATTTTATGCAGTTAGTGATTGTCCAGCTCTTCAGTTTGTCCAGATTCCTCTGCAGGGCCTCTCTGCCCTTGAGAGTGTCAACAGCTCCTCCCAATTTTGTGTCATCAGCAAACTTATCAAGTATTCACTCAAGTCCTGAGTCTTTATAAAGACATTGAAGAGTACTGGCCCTAAGATGGATCCCTGCAGAACCCCGCTAGTCACTGCTTGCCAGCCTGACATAACCCCGTTTACTAGAATCAGTCGAGCCCAGCCCATCAGCCAATTGCTCACCCACTGCACTGTGTGTTTATCCAGCTGTATGCTGGACATCTTGTCCAGGAGGATACTGTGAGAGACAGTATGAAAAGCTTTACTGAAATCCCAAAGGATCACATTGACTGGCTTCCCTTTGTCAACTGACTGGGTAACCTCGCCACAGAAAAAAATTAAGTTTGTTTAGCAGGACTTTCCCCTCATGAACCCACGCTGGCTGGGATTGATGACTGTGTTGTCATTCAGATGTTTTTTGATAACTCCCAGAACAATCTTCATGATTTTGCTAGGAATGGAAGTGAGTATGACTTGAATGAGGATTTCAAATCTTTAGGGATTTGTTCATCCATACGTAACTAAATAATGAAGAACTAAAATGACGCATAAGCTATTTTTTTTTCTAATCTAGTCTTAACTTCTGCCAAATTCTATTTCATTTTTCTTCAAGTGTGCATGTAGAAAATAAGACCCTTTTCCCTGCATCTCATCCTAAAAATAGATAAAAAGAGTTCCTTGTTGAATTCACCTAACATATTAAACGGAGAACAAAAACTTTCTAGTTATATTTAGTTGGTTAACTAAAACCAAAGAAATATATTTTATATATTTATTCTTTCTAAATACAAATGTGGAAGAGAGAAAATGAGATTCATATAAAAAACCAGATATCAGAACTAGTTCCTCTCACATACAGCTTTGGAATCACAAAATCCTGATGTACAACAGTATCCTGGTTTTGTTTTCATTTGTGTTTTTGTTGTTATTATTACTTTTATTATTATTATTATTCATTATCTAATATGGGTAGTCTGTTTGAAATATGCCCTTAGCGACAATGTAGTTTTACAAACTGGCACTTTCATCCACAGTAATGATACGTTTGGGTGAAATGCGTACTCATCTGAAATGTTCTATAGCTATCAATGAAAATGCACCTGTCAGATAACAGAAGGGAGATCCCATGTGAATACACAATCCCGTCAGTCAGCTGACTTCAAGAACTACGCTGATTTAAACATTCTCTAAATTTGGTTCAAACATAGTTCAGATGACTAGAAGCCATCCACAGCCACTCTGTTGTGTCATCAATGATAGGTCTCATAAACACATGCACATAAGTAGAGAATGAAATAATGAAAAAGTCACACCGTGTTCCTGAGGAAAATATACCCACTACTGAAAATTTAAAGATATATTCAACTGAATTAAAAAGACACTTCACTAACTCAAATTAAGGAATTGTTTATTCCCTACAATCTTGAACATTATTTATTCCCTCCATTGTAATCCAGGCCTTGATTTGCGTGAAAATGTGAATACTTCTTTAAAGCTAAAGGCTTAAGATTTTCATTAGTGAAGTATTTAGTGGGACAGTTTAACAGGATTTTTTAGTATCATATGAAGCGATGTCATTAAATTATTAAGTGGTTCCATTATGCAAACTTTCACATTGCTAACTGAAAAGCAGATGTTTTATTTGAAAACATATTGCTTCATGAGAGCAATAGCTAGGCATATTGTCACAGATTAAGACGTAGTGGCAGTTGGAAGGCTAAAGGTATTTGGATCTCAAAACACTCTAAGCACAGATTTATGCAGTTTTAAAAATGACACAACTTACCTATTTCCTGGGAGAGATTCCATGGTCCCAGAGAGAAAAAGGATCAGTCTGTGCTGTGTGTAATCCTGGGCAGGGTCATGGGGTCCCCTGGGCTCTCTTCTGCTCCCTGGGTTCTCTAGAGGTTGCAAAGATGGTCTTGGCTCCTGGTACAGCATCATGGTGTCTTCATCCTGACCACAAAGTCTTTCAGGTACTTTGAGTACCCCCAACACCTAATTTTCATGGATTATAGGGTTGGATAGATGAAATCTCATTAGCCCATTCAATTTACACTTTCATTTTCTTATTTGCTCTTTCTTTTTTTTTGGCACTTACGATCTGTTCCAGACACATCTGGACACATTTGCTCTTGTTAATAATCAAAATGTCGTTTTCATAATTTAATTAATTAATTTCTTGAGTACACCAAAACTGTTCTTTTGTTTGGGACAGCTGGCTGATAGTATTTTCTCTACTTTTATAAGAGAAAAATCTCTTAAGGTTTTTACAGTCTCTACTGACAGTGCCTGACATGTGTCAATTGCTACAAGTACTGCTGTTTCTTCCTTACACAGGAAGGTAGCAGACAGACAGGTAATACACTTTCAACTGCCAAGATCCTGTTTAAAAGTTTTCTGAGATACAAATGGATGGGTCACTTCTGACTGTGTTTTTTAAACTTAATGAGACATACATATATGCATCTGTTCTCAACAGAGGGTGAAAACTGAATTAATTTCTGTTCACTTCTGAAAAATAAAATGAGACCTTCACAAAAGATGGATGAAATCCATGTGAACTGAGAGGGAAAAGCAAAATAATTCTCATCAGGGTCCCTAATAAGTGTTTGGAGAGAGAGGTATTCTTTGAAATGGTGGACAAGTTAGCAACTGCTCTAATAAACCATGAAAATCACGTAGCAGAGACTCCCAGCTGCCTGCAAACAACTCTCTTGCTCAGGTATCATGGCCCCTTAAACGAGAATATCGGGGTAGGTCAGATATTATCAATAGCTGCAGAGGAGGGTTGGGTTTACCTTCCCCACAACATATAAGGGTTCAAATTTTCCTAACAGAGGAAAGTAATTATTCAGCAAAGAGTTGGGTGCTTGAGTAAGCTGCAATGAGATTTATAGTGAGGACACGCCCTACTGGAAACCAGGAAATGGTTCTTCCTTATGACCACTTTCCACAGTGGTCTGTTCAGGGAAAGGAGATAACCCCTCAGCTCTTTTAACACTTGTCTGAAAAAAGGGGGACCAGAGCTTAGTTGATATTTTTCAGCCAGATGTTGTCTCGATCTGTGCTGTTTCAATTTCAAAACAATGTAGAGCACTGTAGAACCACATCCCTTGTAGAAGTTTCTTTTTCCCTTCTTCTTCCCTCCCTGCCCCCCTCCTTCCTGCCCTTGGTCAGAGGAAAAGGCAGTGCACACCTTAAAGCATGTGTATTTATTCGAGAAAGACAGGAGAACTAATGAATTCCATGACAAAATAACAAAACTGCAGAAATTACCTTTGTTGTTGGAAACATGATTCCACATATGACTCTTGGCATGTAAAAGAAATACAGTTACAGATCTACGTTATCATCTACCATGATATGTCCACACAGGAATTTTGCAAATGTTGGCATTCTAGTTTCCAATTAGCAAACATATACCAGTCTTTGGAACTGCAGTTTGTTTACAAGAGGAACATTTCCCTACTGTGCTCCTTTCATGTAGTAACGGTGAGCTGAAATAGTAGCTGTGAATCAAATTTAGGCAACTATTGCGTAGTTTCAAAGTAGCTGGATAGAAGCTGGAGGGTTAAATGAGAGAGTAAGGGCAGCATACCCTGATACGACAATCCATGCTGGCTTTCATTTTGGAGATGCCTCTTTTCCAAATCTGTTGGATAATGAGGAGAGAGACCACACATTTACATTGCAGGAGGAGCAAGGAGGTCTATAAAAGATTATGTGAACATATTAGAAGATCAAGATTTTAAAAACTAAAACCACACACAGAGAATAAAATATTAGTTTTATATAATCACCTATGTAATTTATATGATTGAAGGTAAATCATTATCAGAAGCGTAACTAGACTATCTTTGATTTCTTTTAGTAGAGAAATATGTTCAAATTCTGTTAAAGAATATATCTGATACTTCCACAGCCACATTTTCTGAACAAAAATTTGTGTTCTTCATAGGTAACTGATCATAATTACAAAGTAGGTTTTCATATTGATGGAAACCACCTAGAAATAAGCAAATTCTCCATAGTAATTGGAGAGTTATAGACACTGAAGATGATTGTGTGAAAATTTATATAGGGATATCTCTTGCCTTGCAAATTAGTGTGCTGGCATGAATAATTGTTCTATATTGCCATTCTTCACTAGTTTTGCAAAATCATTATAACCATAGAGGGAGAGGCACAGGAGAATTAGCATATGTAAAACTGTTTAGAAACCATGTATTACTTTATTTAGAGAGGTTTAAAAACCTAACTGACATCCTTAACAGTCAAATGGTTTCTAAATCTTGGTGTCTTGAGATATGTTGTTTAAATATTTAAAACTAGAAATATAGAAAAATGCAAACCAATATTCCTTGAAAATAATTATTTTAATTTCCTTAAAAGACTGCCCTAAAAAGCTCTATCTAATTTCTAAGTTACTTTTTTTTCAGTTTTTCTTCTCTTTGCTAAATATTAGTTTATGTGGCAACTTAATTTGAATGTATTTTGGACTAAGTCATGTACAAGCAGAGTGGCATCAATTTTGTGATTTTTTTTGAAGTTTGGTTTTGTTCCATTGTTCCATTTACTGTTTAAAATTTCACTTTTTTTTTTTTTGATAACTATTTTAGTTTTTACTTCTTAAGTTAGATTTATATGTCCAATGAAGACAGAGGATGAAACCATGGACATGACATATTCAGAACAAAAATGTAAATGTAGCCAACATTATTTTTTAAAGCCCATTTTTATAATTTATGAGATTTTCTAATGATTTTCAGGGTCTAACATGTAGTTTGTGAAGAGTCGTAGTTGTCAGCTTTGTAGATTGTGGTTCAGAACAGACTAGAAGCCAAAGTCATCTAGATATTGTCTTGAATGATTTATGGACTGTAGTACTATCTTAATATCAAAGAGGTGTGTATAATAGTGTGGTTTTGGGTGGTGTAGGGTTGTGAGTTTGCTCAGCTGGGGTGACAATTGACCTAAACTCACCTGATATATGAATACCTGTATACTCCTAAAAGCAGAGTTGGTTAGAAGCAATGATAGTTAGATCATTCTGTTGTGTCCTGTTAATCAGTGAGCAGGCATATTGCAAAAACATCAGCTCAACAAGCCTTGCAGGTATACCTAGCTGAAATAGTTTATTAAGACACATCTGTATATGTTTTGGGACCAAAGTATAGGATAATCAAAATATTATTTACAACATTAACATAGATATTTAATACCTGTATGCATATATATATATATATATATATATATAATTGTGGTGGGTCAACCCTGGCTAGAAACAAAGCACCCACCCAGCTGCTCACTCACTCCCACCCCCACCTTCTTCATGACTGGGGAAGACAATAGGAAAAGCAAAAGCAAGAAAACTCATGACCCCAGGTAAGGACAGTTCAATAAGTGAAGGAATGGGGTGGGGGGCATAAAAAGATGCGAAGATAATTACTCACTCTCTCTGATGGCAGATCGATGCTCAGATCAGTCTCTGAGCAACAGCTACCCTGGAATACACCCTCCCCTGCAGTTTTTATTGCCAAACAGGACATTATATGTTATGGAATAACCCACTGGTCAGTTTTTATTAGCTATCTCAGCTGTATCCCCTCCCAAATTCTTGCCCACCCCCAGTCTGCCTGTTGAAGGGACAGGTTGCTCACAGTGAGAAAAAGAGAAAGTCTTGTTGTCATCAAGCACTGTTCAGCAATAGCCAAAATCTTGGTGTGTTATCACCACTGGTTTAGTCACAAATCCAAAGCTATGCAGAAAGGAAATTCCATTACAGACAGATTCAATATAACAATATGCTGAAAATATCTAATAAAGAGTTTTTGCATATTACTATCAGCAATTAAATTAGTGATAGGTTGAGGTTTTTTGTATAAGGTTGGTTTTTTTTGTTTTGTTCTATGAAAGACAAGAAACAATTGATATATTCTACTAGCCAATGTTAAAGATTATTCTGTTCAGATTGCCAAGTTTGTTGATTCATCATAACAGTTTTGTCAGATTATATCAACCAAAATTGCTCTTGAAGACAGGTACAGTAAGTAACTGATGCTGATGAATAAATTATCACCCTAGAGATAAATAATCAAATATATATCTTCTTGACACGTTCCTCGACAGTGAAGAAAATATTGTGTGATGATTATGCTCCAATTCAATAGAAGCAGAAAACTGATCTGTAAAATATTTAACAAACCAATTTGAGTGAAACATGGGCAGTCTCACTGGTCTATGTGAAAAACTGAATTACTGCCTCTTCAAATTCATCACAAATACATTGGTACACTCTTCTAATCGGAAGGTCATTTTGAAAATGACAGGCAGGAGTTATTTCTATTTGGGCAAATATTTGAACTTACCTTGTTGTGTTTATATAAAACTGTGTGCATTGTCCTTGTGTTAAGTACTTTTCTCTCTGACCTTTTCAAGCATATAGCAAATAAATCTTTCCTTGGCTTTAAAGTGGCTGTCATAACAACACTACAGGGTTCTAGGCGTGTTGACTAACAATTTCAAAACAGTCTAACCAATCTGGAAACATTTTCCTTTGAAATTAATAGAAGTTGGTATGGAATGACTAATCAGCTTTAAGAGTTTTGGTTCATGAATTTGAATGTCTTTCTCAGTCACATTTCCTTACAGTTCAATAAATAAGGAAGTTGTATCACTTTTTATTAAGATGGGATTAAAGTGAATGTTTGCTGTAAGGTGAGAACACCTATGCTGATAATGTGTCCTTTTCAGCAAGACTTTATTTATTTATTTTTCTTAAACTGATTAGGACTTCTGTTGCAATTAATTAAAGCAGACTCCACATCAGAGGAGTGCCTAGATAAGAATGCAGTCTCCGTTTGAAAATCCTTGTCTTTAAGGAAAAACGTTCATATGATTTTACTCCTAGGCACCAGGACTTCCAACTCAAGTCAGAATCTCAAATTCAGGTTGCATACTTTCTCTATTTTGTCTCAAGTTAGGTTTATGCTCAGGTTCAGGGATTCCTGTGATGTGTTGTCCAGAACTGGGACAAAGTCAGGTCTGAACTACCTAGGCAAGCAGTGAGAGAGTGTATAGAGGGAAAAATATATCATCTTGGCAATTTCCATAAGAAAATTCTAAATTTTGAAGATAAAATTGTTTTTTTCTGTGTCTTTGTAGAGCCTTCACATCAAAGTCATGTTGCAGAACCATGCCTTCTACCTATGATCATAAGAAATCTAACCCAAAAAGGTAAGATTTCCTCCTGACACATCCTTGATCAGAAAAGTCTGAGGTAATTACTGAGAACAGGATACTATCTGTGCTGTGACATGACTGGTGGGATTTATTGCTCCTGTCTTCATGTGTATGTGTGTGCATGCATGGCTGAGCCAGTAATCCTAAAGCAGTTATTTAAAACAGGTGACTCTGAAAATAAGAAAGTAAAGAAAACCAGCTCAATTGAATCCTATGAATGCTGACTGTCAATAATCTAATTCAAGTTCTGACCTAATTCAGTATGTAAGATGGCTATACTCATGAGTGGTGTCACGTCTAAGAAGTGATAAAATAAAATACAACCAATCAACTGTTTTGGCATTCATCAGTGCCAGCCTTACGTCCCTTGAAAGACCTGCTTGGGGAATTGTGCCTAAGATCAATGTTAGGTACGGCCCAACCAAAGAAACCCCAGTGATATTCTGAAAATCTAAATGGATTTGTTTAATTCCATGTTGGAAGCAGTGACAAAATATTGTACATGAAAAAAAGTATATATTACAAGTAGTTATTTACCCCCATGTAGTGTCAGGGCAAGGTTTCACAGCTAGGGTAATCCCACCACCGAAATCCAAAGGCAGTGTGGCAGCCCATGGCTGGGAGTCCCTGCTCTCCCTGCCCTCAGCCAGGGCACAGCCCAGGCTGGAGATCAGCTAGGGGCTTTGTGCTTCTCCCTGGGGCTGGAAACGGGCCAAGACCATCCAGAATAGGTCCTGTGTCCCTGTTGCAGCATCACTGGGGCAGGATTGACAGCTTTGAGGGGATGAAAAAGGGTCCTGGGCCAAGGGCAGAAGACAAGGCAGGAGATTGCCAAGTGTCATTTTCTTTGGTGGCAATTAATATAAGTCTCAGTCATGATCCCACCCACATCATCAGTCCCAAACTTGCAAGTATGGTGAATCTTTCACAGTAAAACAAGCAGATTATGGAAAACTAGGAAACCAGTCAAAATTTAAAAAAAAAAAATTAAAAAATGTCAGAGACAGTTTAGCTGTGATTGTGACTTCTATGGTTTGTACTAGAAAAGGTGTCAGAGTAGCTCTGGGAAAGCATCTTGCGTTCACAGTATCACAGTATCACAGTATGTTTGGGATTGGAAGGGACCTCAAAAGATCATCTAGTCCAATCCCCCTGCTGGAGCAGGAACACCTAGGTCAGGTCACACAGGAATGTGTCCAGGCGGGCTTTGAATGTCTCCAGGGAAGGAGACTCCACAACCTCCCTGGGCAGCCTGTTCCAGTGCTCTGTTACCCCCACTGAGAAGAAGTTCTTTCTCAAATTTAAGTGGAACCTCTTGTGTTCCAGCTTGATCCCATTGCCCCTTGTCCTATCACTGTTTGCCACTGAGAAGAGCCTGACTCCATCCTCGTGGCACTCACCCTTTATATATTTATAAACATTAATAAGGTCACCCCTCAGTCTCCTCTTCTCCAAACTCCCAGAAACTGAGAACATAAGAAGCTCACAATTTCACAAATTCTTATACATCCTTCAAACTTGTAGCTGCACCACTGAACATAAAACTAAGCATAAGGCTATACCATTTTCACATTCAAGGGAGTTACTCTAAATTGATCATGTTAATAGTGGGGATTTAACTTAGCAGGGAGAGATTCAACTTAAATAGCCAAATTATGATGACTACTTCTAATTTACTAAATGTTCAGCAGCCTGCCAAAGAATGAAGATTAGTTCTATATGTAAGAAATTTTATCACAAATGATGTGGTTTAGGTTGTTTTAAATGGAAGAAAAAGCCCCTATGAGTTTGTAAACCACTTCTTCCTTCCTTGATGAAATTCTGTAAAGTTGGGCAGTTACTGAAGATCCCTTCTGTGGACGATAGATCCAATTGTCTAGCATGTCATTCCTTCTACAGCTAGCTCATTTGCATTTAATTTGCAAAAGTAAAATGGTCCCAATCTACTTTTACAGATGTGATTACAGGAGTAGAAAATGAGATATGGTTTTGTTGCCTTTTGTTCAAGAACATAACAATATGATTTTGAATCTACACTGTAGAAATGTAACATGAACCTGAGTTTCTGTCAGAATAGTTTTCATATGCCTGAAGTGGGGCTAATCCTGGAAGAAATGGAACAAATATAGCTCTCCAAGCCACTTTCATTATACTTTGACCTACATTTACTAGATCTTCTTTTAAAATGGAAAATAAAACTGTATTTCTTTCTATTTACTTTTATTAGTGTTAATTCAAATGCATTGACTCAAATGTCTTTATTCCTTATCCTGTTAGGTGTCATAAGTAAAAATG
The DNA here is from genome assembly GCF_037038585.1 of Patagioenas fasciata. Lineage (NCBI taxonomy): Eukaryota > Metazoa > Chordata > Aves > Columbiformes > Columbidae > Patagioenas > Patagioenas fasciata. The sequence continues at coordinate 196,399,313 of NC_092520.1, read as the reverse complement.
AGACTGTTAGGAATATAGTTAAAGAAGGCTTGTTATTATTTAGCAATTCATGGTTTACAGTAGGTAACTCCTCCATAATTCATAGCACCTGGTAGTAGACTGACATTAGACCTCATCACATGCTCTTTCCACATCATTAACCACAACCTGAAATCACAGTTTCACAATAATTAAAGCAATGCTCTCAAAGTGTTGCAGACTTAATTAAAAAAAAAAAATACTATTTTGTAATCCTTTGGCTATATTTAATCCCTTATGTTTCTAAAAGGCTTCAATAAACTTGCCTGCAGGTTACTGTGGAGGGGAGGAAACGTGAGAGCACCACCTCATGTCTGAATGGTCACATACATATTGCAAATAAAGTTTACAACATGTAGATTTGAGATACACGATGCTAGTGGTCAAACTCAATAATCTTAGGGTTAAAAGTTATGTGGTATGATCAACAACATTTATACTCCGGTGACAAGATCTTTGTATTATGATAAGGAGGAAAGAAAACATCAATGTCTGAAGCAACCTAGCAGAAAGAAAAAATCCTTCCTAGGTAAAAAGAAGTCTGACAGCTTAGATTAGTCATACTCCACATAAACCAGTAGACAATTGAGGAAATATTTGTCCATGTGCTGTAGAAATTTTGTGTCTGCTTCCCAGCTGCCAAAGCTTAAAAATCGTTCCTTCCTAAACTGCAGCTTAAGGAAGATGCTTATTTAAAGTGCTAACAGAATACAGAAATAAAAAAGTTTCCGATACCACACTCTAATATCTACACATCTGGCAAGTTAAAGATTCTTCAGTGTAAAAAAGACAGTGAATTTGTATTAATGTTGTCATTAATTTTGTTTATAAACTTTGAGATAAAGGGTTCGCAATTTGGTAGAACTGTAAACAGTTATGAACAAATTTAATTGAAACAGTTTAAATGCATTACAGTATCTTGAAAGTGCTACCGAAACATTTGGAAGAGTAATTTCTTCTGGCTAAAAATGATAAATCAATTAGATAAATGGAATTCTTATATACACTTCTATTTCTCAACTCTTCCTATCTGCAAAGCAAGTTAAAGTGGGATCCTTCAAAACTGTATTAAAAAAAAAAATCCCACCTTTCTGATTTTTTATTGTGTGTAAGGCTAGTTGCTAGATTTATTTTGTTGTTCTTTTATATTTTTATGCTCTCCAATATGAGTAACTGGAAAACTGAAATGGCTGTACAGTACTGACTTTGGCCAAAACAATGGAAAAACTGCTGGAAATCTTGAAACAGTACTCTGCTTCTGTGAAATGTCCTGTGTTCTCCAAACACTGAGGATTTAAACTCTCACAGCATTTAAACTCCTGTTGACTATGGAAGAAGAAGAGGAAAAACCACACCACACACCCCACACCACACACCCCACACCACTGATGCAGGTATCAGGACACTGAAGGGAATAACAGGCTCTGCAGCCCCTTCTCCCACTCCAAGGGTTTTGACTGTGTTCAAAATCAGCTCTGATTTTACTCAGCTATGTAACCCTGGGATCAAACTCTGTGAAAACACATAAGCTGTGAGAATGAGCTGCAAGAGTCTCTTCTGGGATCTTTGTCCTCTGTGGATGTTGTATCTAGGGCCTTTGCCCCTAGGCCTTTGTGTGAGTTTTGTTGCAGCAGTGCCCCTGCCCAGCACTGCACCTTGTCCCTGACCTTGCCTCACTGACTTGGTTTTCTGGCCTGATCTGAGACCTGCATTGTCACTAACGATGTGGCTGGCAATCACAGGGCTGTTGGGTGACACTGGTCACTGCCACCAATCTTCTGCTCTTCTTGCATGTATACTCCATCATGGTATTCCCTGGTGATAAAGTTGCTGCCCTGCCATTCTGCTGTGATTTCTAGTTTCTAGCTCCCCTTTCTGTGCAGAACAGCATAGGTTTGCTTCTTCCCCATTAGTAGAAAGCTCATGTACTGGATCAATGGCTTTATAGAATGCTAACTTTAATTTAAAACTGGGTAAGAAATTATGGTTGTGTTGTGTTTTGTTTTGTGTGTATGTGGGTTTTTTGTTTGTTTGTTTTGAGTTTGTTTTTGTTTGTTTGTTTTTCTAATCCTGAGACTGACACAGAAATGACCTACATTGCATAATGGAAGTTCCTATATGTCAAAATAGCCCGCATATTTTCCAAATACACCTACAGTCCTGGGAAGTCTTTGTTACACCTTTGTACGCTTCGTTACACCACCTTTTCTATTGTCCTCATTTAGAAGCAAAATAAATACTGCTGAATATATGCTATACTTGCCTAACTTTAGGGAATGCATATCTGATTTTACAGGTTTTTCGCCTTGAGGCAGCAAATTAGGAGTAGCTTTGGAGCCAGGGCTAGGTTTAAATAAGTGGTTTTATTCTATAACACATTGTGTTTGTTTGCAATTTTCTGATGACCTGTATACAAGAATAAAGTTGTTTTTTTTTTTCCCTCAGAAAAAAAGACATTAAGAGGCCTTAGTAAACAGATTAGACTGGATTTTCTTTAACAAATTATTTCAGATATTTATGGCAAAGTTTTAGTTGAAACTGAAAAGCATAAGAAGCAAATTACATCTGGTGACCACAGGGCACCTACCTCACAAGTTGTGTTTTTCATTCCAGCTTTATGCCCTAATTTGGCAGGAATCTCTTTTCTCAGTATTTCATCCCGCTGGCAATTTACATATATGTACAACTAAATATTTATTTAGCCAATGTAAGACTGATCCCAGAGTTAAATAACGTTTTCTTCATGTAGGGTATAAAAAACTTGGCTAATCTCATTTGTATTTCTTTATTTACATAAATGGAAGAGTCATATTTGCTGAACTGTCATCTGTCAGGTTAGAGACTTGAAAATTTCTCTTTCTTACCAAAGATCTCTTAGCCTATTTGTTATTTTTGATGACTTCTTTTGTCGTTTGTTTCATTATTTTCATTAATTTTCAAGGTTTTAAAATATCTTTTTTTTTCTTTTTTTTGGGGGGAAGGGGAGTGGTGGTGGGAGGATGCAGTTTGTTGGTTTTGGTTGGTTGGTTTTCAAGTGAGGAGCATGATGTTTTAAAATAGTTTTATTTTTTATTATACAATATTTTTATTAACTGTGAGAAGCGCTCTGTATCGAGCCCTAGCTAGGCACAACCACCTCACACACAGGTTCAAAAAGCTAAAGGTGTCATCAGGTTAAGAGTTTAGAAAACAAATAATAACATGTTGTATAGTAGCAATCAAATTTGCTGAAATAATTAGGGGTTACAAATACCCTTTAGCGTAGCATAAATTTTTCAGCAGTCTAAATATTAAAGTTGGCTTTCTTTAACTTCAGAATTGTTACAGAAATGTATGCTGGAAATGAAGCAAATTTAACTTATTTACAGAGATCAGGTAGATGAAGCAAATCAGTCTTTAAAGGTTTAACCCGAAGAGCAGGAATATTTATCTAGACCTGCCTGATAGGAGTTCTTTTTGGTTACATTTGATGTGGGTTTATGGAATCCAGATCACACACAGACTTCCCAGTGTCTCAGCATTTAGGGTGCCACAGCATTTCAGTCAGTGTATTAAACCAACAAGTAATATTTTCAGGTATGGTTTGTTTGCTTGTTAGTTTGCTTGTTTCATCTGTAATTCCTCTGACTTCTGTGCTTTGGGGCTGTATCCTCGTTCTTCTGTGGCATTACTTTGACAAAGTTTCCGTATCCTGGTGATATATTTCATGGACAATTTTCATGAAGTTATTCAAGCAGTGGTCAGGGTTTTGTATCATTTGAATAGTAAATTTATCAACACTAGAGTTAAAAGCAGACTCTAATAAATGTGCAAGTGTTCCTGTATATGCTGTGTTTAATACCTCTCACAGTGAAAAAGGAAGGTATTTTGGTTTACTTATATGGAAAAGAAAGAATAACATTATGTAAAAACATGTTGATTTGTCACCTTTTGTTGCCAAAACAGAGGCCTGTGACAACTATTAATTATACTTGTATAAATCTGGATATAGTTACTATTAATTTACTTTAAAAATATGTAAGTATTCATTAGCTTACAAATATGAACATACTAAAAGGATATGAATGTAGTGTGATCAACAGCAATATACAAGTATTTCAGCAGTATTACAAGTACTTGTTTACAATGTGATGGTATTCCTTGCACAATGTATACACAAGTACATGAGCTCCAAAGTATCAAAGATGTATAGCTGCTGCTCTAGAAGACACACAAATGCTAAGTTTCTGCAAGTAGTCAGGGCATCTGACTGAATACAGAAGAAAGACGACTGGCAAAACTAAGATCAAAAGCAGCAGTGCCAGTAGTAGATGAGGTGCCATTCTGGGAAGCACTGAAAACAGCAAAACCCATCAAGCACAAAAGAAGCTAAACAGAAAATAAAGAAGATAAGCCCCCATCAGTTCCAGCTTCTCTCACCAAAGAGCTCTGAAGCTTGCTCACCTCAGCTTCATCAACCAAGTTCCTTCAAGGACTGTACCTATCAGCACCAGCTGTGCAGCATCAGCTCTGTAGTGTAAGTGCATCCATGTAATATGTTTTGTGTGTTAATTAAACATTATTAGACAGTGTTGACTAACCTGTTTAATGACTTTTAGTTTTAACTTACTGATTTTTCTGTCTTGTAGACACTACCCTCAGAGTAGTCTCAGGTTTGGGAACTGATACATATGTATATATCACATACATATACATTAATTAGGAAGTACCTGTTCCAGATCAATATCAGACAGTTTATTTAGCCTGCTCCATGAAAGTTGTACTTACTTGCTTTTCCATAAGGAGATAATGTATAAGAAACATCATATTTTTTCTATTCAGTTTCCATTCTGTGTGGTATGGAGATAAGTTAACTTATTGCAAGTGGAGTTGTTTTGTTTTGTTTTGTTTTTTAATTCATCAAGGCTCACCATGACTGCTATGCTGGGAAGTGTAGACTTGTGTAATAATTTAGATATTAATGGAATATTTTTAACTAAAAAATACATAAAAATGAATAAAGAAATGAGTACTCTGTGTCTGACAACAAAGGCAAATTGTACAATCCAGAGATTAAAACACCTCTACTGTTTATCATTTTAGCTGTTTTCATCAACACTTGTTAAATGAAATATTTTATTACTAATTTTCTGGAGTACAAACTGGGAAACCTTTAATGTATTTTAAAAAATCTAAATTTTTCCTTTTTTTTTTTCTTTTCTTTTTTCTTGCACTACATGCATAAATATAGGTCACCTATTTTGGAGACCAAATATTTGCACCCCATAATAGATACATTGACTACTAAATACATTATTTTGCTAGAACATATACCATGTTCTTGTTAGTTAAGACAGAACACCAAAATTATTACATTAGTAAATACAACAAGTAAAAGGCAGTCTTTTGGAAATATTTAAAGAGAAGTGTTTTCTTTCTCTATTTTCTTTTTGCTGCTTTTTTTTTTCTTTTTTTTTTTTTCTTTTAGTTATTATTATGTTTTTTCTTTTTGGTATCTGATGTTCCTAAACTAACTTTTAAAGGAAAGCGAAGTCTGACAAATAGGACTCATAACTCATTCTGTCAAGCTGATAAAAATATCTTTATTAATAGAAAGAAACAACAATGATTTTTATTTTTTTTTTAATCAATGGATTGCATTATGTTGTTCAGATACAGTAGGGGTATAAAATAAATCTGTCTGTAATAACTATTCTCTTGGATAATTTTATTATAAATAGTCAGAAATATTTATATGGCTTACGCTATCAGAAGTGTTTTTAACACTTAACTTACCAAGAAAGTATGTTATCTATGTACAGTTTAAGACTTTCTGAAATGTAGAATATGATGAAGTAAACTTTTTTATTTTATTATTAGCATATTAAGATTCTTGTTTTTACTGCATTTTTTTTAACTGCAATCAATGTGAAATGTTAAAATGCAATCACCTGATTTCACAGGTCAGCTGGGTGTAGTTTTTAGCACAAAACTTAGGACAAGCATAAGATTTTAACTCCATGTATTAACCAGCATTATTTGACATGGGCATAACATGGATTACTATGCACTTTGATGACACTACTTAATTAGAATATCATTGCTTTCACATTAAGATGAATTTGAAACCAGAGCTTGTAAATTTTTACCATTTTAAAATATGTTTTTAAAAAATGACACTGACTGAAAGCCTTGTTATAATACAGGTTGATAATTTTTTTCTGTCTGATGAATCTAATTACTACCTTATTAAATTAGTTAATGTCTTAATACAAAGCTAATCATATAATTGCTATCAAATAACTTACCAAAACCTTTATATCTTGTCCACAAAATTTGTTTGCTTTGTGAGGTAGATGAGATCAAGACAGATACTAGAAGTGACAGAAAAAAAGCAATGGAAAAGGGGAAGATTTGATGGGAAGTTTTGTTAAAGTGTGGAAATGGACAAGGCTGCAAAAAGGTGGGCAGAGAAGGCAACAGGAAAAAAGAGAGTATGAATGAATTTAAAGATGATGAATGAAAGAAAAAAAAAAATACGAGTGAGAGGGCTTTGTTAAAGAAAAAAATGGAAGACAACCTGATGAGAAATCTACTTTTTTGCTGGTGTTAGTGAAGCTGAAGACACTGAGCACATACCAGCTCATGCTACAAGACAATAGCATAACTCACTAGAGTTTCTGCCTTGCAAACTCTATAATGCATTTGTCCTTGCCCCCTGTTCTGCTGGATGGACAGGGAAGGAAACTTTGTTGTCAGCTGTACATCAACACTGTGTGGACCAAAACTGCTGGTTTCTGTGAAGAAATTCAGTGATAACACAGTTTGCACTTAGTTTTTGAGTGGTCCCCAGGAGCTGCTTGTTGGCTTCCTAACTGTATTGCTGTAGGTCTCTGCCAAGAGAGTCTGAGAAGCCTGACATTTTCCTCTTCCATGAAGATGTATGTACACAGTGTTTAAAATTTGCTATCTGTGAGTACTAGAGTATGGAAGCTAGGGACTTGGTTTGTGAGCATCTGTGTGAATAAAACTCAGTCACTCAAATATTCAAGAGGACCACATACAAAAGGAGTGGGCAGATGGCTGAAGGAAATTCACAGGTTTTCACAGTATCACACAGTATCACAGAATGTTTGGGTTTGGAAAGGACCTCAAAAAATCATCTAGTCCAATTCCCCTGCTGGAGCAGGAACGCCTAGGTGAGGTCGCACAGGAACATGTCCAGGTGAGTTTTGAATGTCTCCAGAGTAGGAGACTTCACAACCCCCCTGGGCAGCCTGTTCCAGTGCTCTGTCACCCTCACTGAGAAGAAGTTTCTTCTCAAATTTAAGTGGAACCTCTTGTGTTCCAGCTTGATCCCATTACCCCTTGTCCTGTCATTGTTTGCCACTGAGAAGAGCCTGACTCCATCCTCGTGGCACTCACCCTTTATAGATTTATAAACATTAATAAGGTCACCCCTCAGCCTCCTCTTCTCCAAACTAAAGAGCCCCAGCTCCCTCAGCCTTTCTTCATAAGGGAGATGCTCCACTCCCTTAATCATCTTTGTTGCCCTACGCTGGACCCTCTCCAGCAGTTTCCTGTTCTTCTTGAACTGAGGGGCCCAGAACTGGACACAATATTCTAGATGGGGTCTCACCAGGGTGGAGTAGAGGGGAAGGAGGACCTCTCTCGATCTACTAACCACCCCTCTTCTAATACACCCGAGGATGCCATTGGCCTTCTTGGCCACAAGGGCACAGTGCTGGCTCATGGTCATCCTGCTGTCCACCAGGCTTCCTAGGTCCCTTTCCCCTACACTGCTCTCTAATATGTAATTTCCCAACCTATACTGAAACCTGGGGTTGCTCCTGCCCAGATGCAGGAATCTACACTTTCCCTTGTTAAATTTCATCAGGTTATTCCCTGCCCAACTCTCCAGCCTGTCCAGGTCCCGCTGGATGGCAGCACAGCCTTCTGGCGTGTCAGCCACTCCTCCCAGCTTAATGTCATCAGCAGACTTGCTGACAGTACACTCAATTCCCTCGTCCAAATCGTTAATGAATATATTGAATAATATTGGCCCCAGTAGTGACCTCTGAGGCACTCCACTAGATACTGGCCTCCAACTGGACTCCGCACCATTGACTACCACTCTCTGGCTTCTCTCCTTAAGCCAGTTCGCAACCCACCTCACTACTCTATTGTCTAGACCACACCTCCTCAACTTAGCTGTGAGGATGCTGTGGGAGACTTGTTCATTCATTTTTTTATTTATCTATTTATTCAGGTTCTCTATTTTCCCTCTAAAATTTGTCAGTTCATTAATATAACAGGAAGTTAAAACATGGTTACACAACATGTGTTAGTTCTTTTTTAGTGCAACAGGAACTAAACACAATAGAATCATTAAGAGCATTTTATATAGCTTGCTTTCTCCCCTTTCCTCCTCCCCCAACCCCTCATGTTTTCCTTTTTTTTTTTTTGTTACAGTAATTGCTGTCTGAGCCTCAAAAGCTAAAAATCGTTTTTCATCTCATGCATGAAGAATTTTAGTCTGATTGATGACAGCTATGGAACCTTTCCTTAGTCACTAAGCTGCACTAATTTGCAAGCTAAAACAATATTAGCAAATTGTTAATGATCCATGAAACTGCTGCAGCAGCCTTAAATGTTATGCTTAGAACTTTCTTACAACTGAAGCAGCTTACCTAAATTCCCACAATGGACACAAAATGAGATGGTATTTACAAAACAACAACAAAAATAATTGTAGAAGTGACAAGCTTGGCTGATGCAGTACATTAGAGTGAATAATTTGTATTGAGGTCATGTGAACAATTAACATTAAAACACAGACCTAGTTTGTAGCAGTTTGGATTTAATTTTCACATTGAGCTAAAGCTGGTGCAGATTTCCTGTCTGTGCTAATGGCTGCAATTTTCCTCTATTTCCATCACTGTGTGGTTGGCTTTTAAAATGAAGTGGATCCCTTAAAAAGGAAAATATAGTGGAAATAATCTGTGAGTATCACTTTCCATGTTGAAAGAAGAGTTTTGTTTTGTTTTGTTTTCCCTAATAGAGCCCAAAATACTGTTTGATGCAATTTATTTTTGAAGTGTTTTGAGAAATTCTGTTGACTGAGCAATATTGAAGCTATTTCATGTTATCAGAGCATGTGGAGGGCTAGTTCCCAGTCAACATGTCAGAGCACGAGAAAACATACTTTATTTTCAGCTACATATTTACCAGCAACAAAAGGAGACTGATAAGGCTATATGGCTTTGTTTGGCACTTGTGTGGATCACTGTAGATAGCTGGAAGAATTTAAATGAAAGCATTGCTCTTTTACTGGCCACATATCAACAAGTTATTGAGAGAGAATAAAGGAATATATAAAACAAATCATTGATGTGTTTCATATGTAAAAAGTTTACACTTTATCTCGAAAATCAAAGTAGTGAAACATCAAAACCACAGAAAAATGTGAAAAAAGTAGAAAAGGTAAGAACAAGGATAACACTGGATACCTCAAAATGCTTAAGAATTAGTGTTCAGTAGGGAGAATCTCATAACTGTAACTACAATATCTTAACCAAAGTCAATTTATGTTTTTTTAATCTTATCCTTTCTACATTAGTAGAATAATGGCTTAACAGTACTTATCAAACATGATGCATTTTTTTGTGTCAACTATGGTGTATTTCATTTTATACAGTAATGATGTTATTGTTAATTATGTTCTCTTGCAGGAAATTAAAAAGGGCCTCTTGAAGAACTATATAGAGACTGTACCATTCCACAAAGCATAGAGATCTAAACTGAAATAAGATGAAGCTGAGTGAGTGAAGGACAGTAAGAGCTGATGATATGTTTCATGTTTATCTGGAAAAGGGGTGTCAAACTCATTTTCACCAGGGCCACTGTCAGGTTCTGTAGCACAATATTTTTTTATGTGGTACCAACATCCAAAAGTATATTAACAGCATGTATGAAATCTCTATTAATATTCTCTTGTTCTTAATTTTTACCTAAATCATTGGCTTATGACCCATCAGTATGGTTTTAAGTAATCTTAGATGATTTCATTTATTTTTCTGTAAAATAATTGTATGTTCTGTTGTATTTTTGTTCCTTCTAACCAGTTTCTTTCCATCTGAAGTAATGCTGAGTGTAAGATAATGCATGTAACACCAGTATTTTTCATTTGCTGAAAATGAGAGCTCAGTTTACTTGTCATAAATCTAAGCCACTATGACTGCATTTGCTATTTTTCATTAGAGTAGGAGGAATAACCATACTTTTCAGGTTAACTTGATTATTTTGATAGTGAAAGTGGGGCTTTGCTTTTGGAACCCCCTTTATATTTATGCTTACGTTTATTAAAATCCACTCTTTAAAGGTTTAAATGCAAAGAAAGGACTATTAGAATGCTTTGTGTTTCACTGGGCATGAACAAAAATACTCTTAATCATTATAAGTTTGTAAAGAATGATGAATCAATTGGTTCCTATTTAATCTAAGTCTTTGTCAATGGACTATTTGATTACAAAATATATTGGAAAATTTTGAAGATATAAACTAAAAGATTAAAGAAATAATACTTGGGATTTCTGTAGGAATAGAAGGAGGGAAAAGGTCAATTTATGTCTCTCAAAATGCTTCTAAGAAAGGCAGCTATGAGAGAAATTTTACCATACTGAAGTCAGTGAGAATTACAGAATCACAGAATGTTAGGGATTGGAAGGGACCTTGAAAGATCATCTAGTCCAATCCTCCTGCTGGAGCAGGAACACCTAGATCAGGTGTTTTTACCATCAAGGTAAAATCAATTTTGCCATCAATTTTACCATCAAAGTTAACAAGACTGCCTTTTCAACTAATATTATCTTTGTACCTTTGCTGTAAAACTGCTATACACTAGTAGAAATGAAGAGAAATGATGAAGCAACATTTAGTCTCTTCAGGGAGTTACATAAAAGGACACCATTAGAAGATATGATGCTGAATCATCAGGGCTGTCAGTGTGGCCTTTTTGTCCTAAGTTAGGGAAAGGGTGAATTACAAAAGTCTGTCAGGATTAAAGAATAGATTGTAAAAGGAGTAAAAAGAGGCAAAGGAGGTTAGTCAGTTTGAAACATTTCCTCCAATATATCATTTGAGTTCATGTGAAGTCTCTGCGTTTTTCTATGCAAAATTATCTGTCAAGGTCTTTCTGACATGAACCTTGAAAAGCAGATGTAAATAAGCACTGAGACAGCTACACGAAGAGTATTAAACTATAAAACGTTTTATGAGCATGGACAGATGTTATAAAAGGACATTTCAGCAGGTTTTTGTTTGTTTGTTTTAAATAAAATGTAACTGATTTTATATACTGCCATCACCACCACATTCTAATTTACAAGTTACAAGATGCCTTGTGGCCTCAGTGGCTTATCACAAAATGCATTCTGGTTTTCTTTTTTTGCTTCTGCCAAATGAAAATGCCATTATGTTAGCAGAGAAGGATAATAAAATTGCAACAGTGGAATTAGTCAAACATTCCAAGAGCAATATAACTGTGAGGTTTGGTTTTGGACAAACATAAAACTATTCTCTAATTTTTTTTTTTTTTTTTATTTTCCACTTTTTGCTTTGATTGGCATGAGAGGAGAAAGGAAAAAAAAAATTGTAACCTGGAGTTGTTCTCTTTCCTACATACTTTGAGACAATGGGAACATAACAAGCCAGTATTACCAAGATCGTGATAAGAAACATAGGTTCTACTCTAGTTTTAGGATATACTTTGACCTCTGTATACAATTTACTCAGGGAACACTTTTCATAAGTAAACTGAAAATTTTATTCCTAAAGTTTGCAACATAAAAAAATACTGTAAAACGAGAAATGCGGTGCTGCTCATAAATATCCTTCACAGAGTTTAACAGTGCACTTGGCAGTAAAAAAGTGTTTGGAACCTAATCTCCAGTTCCTTTTTAGAGAGCACTTTCCTTATGGTTGAAAAAATGTTTCTGTTTCTCTCAGTATTTGAGAACAGTTTCAACAGAAGCTCCTCCAAAAGGCAGCATTCCCTTAAAAATTTTGGACTTGCTATTAAACAAGGTGATAGCCTGATTCTTCTGTTTCATAGCTGCATTTTTTTTTCTAAGCAAAATATAATATAACCTCTATGACTATCTTTAAAACCTTACAATAGTTGTAATACTTGACAGAGGCTGGCACCTTTTATAAAACTTTGAGAAAACATTCTTTTTATTTCCAAGGTCTTAACGTTTCATCAAATGTCTCTCCTAGCTCCCAGACTGGTTTGAACTTCTGAACAAAGTCCAGGAAAACATTTATAAAGACTCACACATCAGCTGCTCAAAAACTTGAAATTTAAAAGAAACTGGGGAAAAAAATAGAGAAAGGTCTCTTTTGGACCAGGTATGTATGAAAGTTTCCATATAACTTCACTAGGGCTCTGATTCCCTTATTTGACAATGTAGTATTTGTGATAGTAGTCTTTCATTGTAAATAATATGCTGCTTACCAAAGTGCTGCAATACGATCAGTCACTTTGTAGAGTTTCTGAAGACAAAACAGCTTCTAAAACTTTCTTTAAAACAATTACTCTATGAAAGTATGATGTTAGTGAGTTTGCTTTATAGAGGTTTCTGAAAACATCCCAGCCAAAGAAACCCCAGTGATATTCTGAAAATTTTAAGTCAATGTATCTTTTTGTCTGTCAGGTATTTTTATTGATAAATATCCTAAAAATAAACTAAAAAAATGTCTTTCTATGCTATGATGACAGGCATTTCCTGACTTTTCTGGCTTTCTCCATCTTTCTCTCTCTTAATTGTTTTCATTTTGGGGAGGAAAAAAAAAAAAAAAGGACTTTAGAAATTATCAGAAATAGTTTATTCATTTTTCTAGATTTTTGGATTGATAGAACATTAACAGTAAGCAACAAGATAATTATTTTTCTTCTTTGCTTCACCTCTATTTTTATCACCCTTTCTTAAAAATTGGATAGAAAACCAAAATTTTAAAGGCAGAAAATACCATCTTCTGCAAGATAGAAATAGCTTCAAAGACATTTGTGCTATAATCAGGAGGTAAATTTTTCAAACTGCCATAGAATTTTCACTTATTTTCATTTAATGAAATGTGGTTTTCATCCTAAATCTATCAAGACTGAAATTCTGTAGCCTCTTTGTTTTCTATACGAGAAAATTGTCTGACAATATAAAGAAGGTGGAAGTCAGTCTGGCAGGTGGTGGCTATCACTGAGATAAATAAGTAGAAACTGAAAATATTTTTCGATTGGAATTGTGTTTGCCTTTACTCAAAGACCTTTAGATTTGTTTTTCTGCAGGAAAGGGTCTGTAATTAGCTCAGGACTTTAGAGAAAGAACTGGCAGTTTTCTTTCAAAAAGATCCAAATACTTCACAAAGCTTGTATTCTTCAAATCAGGAATCTCGACCAATACAGAGAGGTGAAAAGTTAAGATTCATGCTCGTGAACAGTTAATACAAGGAATGTGGAAATGCTGCTCATGAGCCCGCAAATATTACTTTTTATCATTTTCCTGAAGAGAAGGGAAAATAAAGAATCATAATCACTTTGCCTGAAGTGTTTTCATAAGATGCTCTATAAGTGGAAGTTATTGTACCCTACTTGAAGTAAGTAGTTGTGAATATAATGGAGGGAAATTAATGAGAAATTCATAAAAATTTCCTCACAAAATTTAGCTGAAGGGAATCAGATTTTTTTTCTGGAGGGCTTTGTCTTAAGAAGGTTAATGTTCAAAGTCAAAATGCATTTTCAGTTGGTTTATATCTCTGCTACCTGCATGTTTGGTTGAGTTAAACTGTGGACATGTTTAAAATAATTACACGTTTAAAATAATTACAGAGAAAGGAGTATAAAATGTTTAGACAATCTTAAAATGGGAAAAAATACAAGGTAATTTTTCTCTCCAAATAGGAAAGTAATACCTAGGATTTAAAACTGATCTTAAAGAGTGACTTATATTTTAGAGTGCTAACATGGCATGACTTTCCATGTGCTGTTACAGTTGATTCTTTTTTATTTTTTTTCAAAACCAGAAAGAGACATTTTTGAGAGGAAGTGCAATACCAAAAGTGTAATCTATTGAAAAAGTATAGCTTTTACGCTATACAAAGGGTAATGACTTCTGTGGTTGTGTGTTGTTCCATCACCCTTACCAGATAAATCCTCTTGTGATCCTTTCATCTACTTAGATTAGAGAATAAATGTGTCAGTCTGCTGCAGTTTCATTTCTTTGATTTGAATGGCAAGATAATTGTTGGCAACTGTGTCTTGTGAGGTCATCCTTGTTGGCTGTGAAATTTTGTCTTTTACAATATTTTGTGACTATTAACATCATAGTCACAGTGGTAATATTCCTGAAATCAAACTAAAAAGAACTGCCATATTTGATCACATCAAGGTTATTTTGCCTTTCTTTAATATTTTAACAAAAATCTCCACAATTAAGAACAGAATAGGTCACTTTTCATGTGAATTATATTGATTATATTCCAGAATCAAAATCAGATTTGAATTAGTAGTAGTGGCAGCAGGAAAATCTTATAACAAGCTCTGTCACTTTGCAGGATACCATCTTTTACCAAACTGTATGAATAACCATGTAGAATAGCATATCTGAGACAGTGGATTTAAATTGCTAAAAGAGACTAAAGAAAGGAAATAACTCCTAGATCTCACTGCTCTTACATAAAACTAGAAATCAAACTCATGCAACTCTTCCTCAGTCTATAAAATAAGACTCAAATCTTCAACCTCTGAGATTCAGAAGTATAACGAATGTGGAGAGTAAAATTCTCACTGACATGTCATTAAGGTATTTTATTAATGATTAGGAATATCTAAATCTCCCCAATATATTCCTTCACAACAAAAAGTTGAGGTTTTCTGAAAAAAACAAAACAAAAACAAAAAACAAACAAACAAAAAAACCACTAAAATTTGTTAAATTTGTGTAGACTGGACATTTGTACAGGTTTTGAAAGTAACCATTTTCTAGTCACTTAGAAATTTTGTATACCAATAGCTATTATTTATTTGTTTAGAAAGTTTTCTTCACTGTTC
Source organism: Patagioenas fasciata (assembly GCF_037038585.1). Taxonomy (NCBI): domain Eukaryota; kingdom Metazoa; phylum Chordata; class Aves; order Columbiformes; family Columbidae; genus Patagioenas; species Patagioenas fasciata. The sequence goes on along the minus strand of NC_092520.1, from coordinate 196,384,213 downwards.
TTTTTTAAATTTTTAACTGAAGTGCACTGCTCTTTTCCATTTTCCCCTCTCTACACTGAACTAAGAACAGCTTGTTGGAGAGAAAAAAAAAAAAGGCAAAAGAAAGAAAACCAGTAATATTTTCAAAATAACACAGTGATTAAAACATCTATCAGTGGCAACTGTTTCCTCTAGAGAAAGAAAATGAACATACTAGAATTTTTATATTGCCTTTAAATGTATACAGTTGACAGTTGTTGGCCATTTAATAATTTCATATAATGTTTGTGTAAAAAAGTGTAAAAAAAAAATGCAGATAATGTATTCTGTTGCAAGCTCCACACTTTGAGACATCATCAACTTTTTGCATCAAGCAAAGATTACATTGCATATTGCTCTGTACTGCAATGTGATGATCTTTTATGCCATATTCTCTCCTCTGAACTCTCTTACGTATTGGTGACAACTACATTATTTTCTCTCATTAGAAATGGTCTCTGCTTCTTCATGTTATTCTGGAGGTATATGATACTGTAGAGTAGTAGTTTGTGGAGGAGATAGTTGAACCCATCACTATTAAAACCCATCTTTCCCTGTGGTTTCACTGAGAGGCAAAGCCAAATGATATAACTGCTCCCTGATTGTATTCTCATTGTGAAGTCAAAGTCATCTTTACCTCTAGACACTTGTCAGGGAAACAGTGGACATTTTTTGCATGCAAGTAATTCTCTAAGTACCATGGTCAAGAAAGGAGACAATTTCATTTACTTGGTCTTTCTCCCAGATTTTAGCTCCTTTTGGTTAAGAAGGAGGAAGTAAAACTTCAATTTCTTACAAGTTTAGTATTTATTCATGATAAGAAGACATTTCTAATATCAAATTATGAGGATATTATAAGACGTTAAAAGAAGTTGGAGACATTTTTAATAGTGTTATTAGGTGCAGTTTATATTTGTGTCCATTAATCTTCATCAATATGATTTCATTTTGTGGTTAATAGTAGTAGCAGTAGTGTTTTTAAAAAATTTCTGTTATTGGGTTATATTTTAGTGCTTTCAAGAAATGTCAGGAAAGAGACATCTGGTATCCATTACACATAACCTTTAATCATAGTGAATGTTAAACAGTAGTGATGAGTTGCATTTTCCTTTTGCATATCATTCATCTAAGTTTGGTTCTGGTTTTGCTCTGTAGCTAGAAGACAATAGTGAAGCCTTTGAAGATGCCCAATATGGTTAAATATTATGAAGTGTTTAATACAAACTGACAAGAGTCATACATAAATATATAATTTAGTGACTTAAATATATAATTTCATAACTTTGTACAAAAAATAACTGTGTAAAGCAGCTGGTAGACCAAACCAGTAACACTGGAGCTAATACACCCACTAAATCAAGTATGTATCCATTGTTATTTTAGTGGAGGTACTGTTTAGACTGAAATCAGATAGAAAGGAAGAAATATTACTGTTGTGTTAGCAGACTTCCTCATTTAAACACATGGATGACAGGAGGCAACTTATGACATGGATGTGACTAAAGTGAGAAATTGATTTTTTTTTCCTGATTGTAAATAACTGCTAGAGTCAGGCTGGGACACAATGAATGGATAGGCTAGGAAAATGAGATCCGGAGAGGCAAAGTGATCAAGCAGGTGACTGCATAAAGTAAAATTTAGATATTTTAATGACAAAGAGCAAAGATGCCTTCAACGGATATAATCCTTCAATACTGGTGTGATAATGCACTTGATTCTTGCATCCTGCAGTGGCCAGGGTTTTCCATTCTAAAGCCTGATTGCAAGTACTGCCCTTTTCCCTCAGCGAAGTCAGTCATGAGTCTTTAAAGTGTTCCAAACAAGGGTCAAGATTTAACCACCTTTTTGCTTTCTAAATGCCATACTCTTAGTTTGTTCATCATCTAAGCTAAGTCTTCTTCATCGTGTATAGAATTGTTTCATGCTACTTCTTTAAGCATTCCAAGATGGAGTGTCTCAGCATTAGTGTCTCTGTTGGATCTTTGCTCTTGCACATTGAACATAGAAGACAATAATAAAAAAAAAGAAAAACACATACCTGCATCATTCAATTTATAGGTAAGACATTCAGAATAACACAATTCACCTTATGTGTCTTTAAAATAAAATATCCTTACATTTCTAGTGTGTCAGTAGGGCTCTGGGTACCTGAAATAATTTATGAACAGTCTTAATGTGGTGAATTAAACAGCATTGTCTAGTTGGTCAACAAAAGTCAGTTATGCCTTTGGCTACTATTAGGATCGAGGTTTGATTTGTACATCATTTTAATTACTAATAAATTAATACAAGCCTACTAAAGCATATGTAATTAGCATTTTTCTGATTGATTTGCCACCAACAAATGACCTTGACTATGTTGTTAATAATCAGTTTATTCTTAATTGCCTTTTTTTTTGTTTGTTTTGTTTTTTTGTTTGGTTTTTTTTTTTTTTTTTTTTTTTATTAAAGCATAAAGATCTAGTGTGGAGGGTTATCCTTAGCTGGCTGCCAGATGCCCACCAAGCTGTTCTCTCACTACTCTCCTCATCACAACAGGGGGAGAAAACAAGATGGAAAACCTCATGCATTGAGATAAAGTCAGGGACACTGCTTATCAGTTACTATCACAGGCAAAACAGGCTGGACTTGGGGAAATCAATTTAATTTATTGCACAATAAAAATAGACTAGGAAGGTGAGAAACAAAGAAACTAAAAATCATCTTTCCTCCAACCCTCCCTTCTTCTTGGGCTCAGCTTCACTCCTGATTCCTCTGCCTCCTCCACCGTGCAGGGACATGGGGAACGGGGGTCACAGACAATTCATAACACTTTGTCTCTGCCACTCCCTCCTCACACTTTTCCCCTCCTCCAGAATGGGATCCCTCACACGGGATATAGCCCTTCACAACCTTCTCTAGTGTGGGTCATTCTCACTGGCTGTAGTTTTTGAAGAACAGTTCCAGCCCTTCAGGAATGGACAGTTCCAGTGTGGTCTCTCACAAGGTGCAGATCACACCAGGAAACATGTTCCTTTGTGGCCTCTCCAAGGCCCACACTTCTGCCAGAGCACTTACTCCTGCATGGGCTGTCCACAGGCTGCAGCTTCGTTCAGGGCATAGCCACCTGCTCTGACATGGTGTCCTCCACAGGCTGAAGTGTGGATATCTGCTCCACTGTGGTCCTCCATGGGCTGTTGGGGAGCAGAGGGGCAAGCTGCACTCCACAGTTTTCTCCATGGGCTGTAGGGGAAGCTCTGCTCTGGTGCCTGGAACATCTCCTCTCCCTCCTTCTTGTCTGATTTTGGTATCTGCAGGGCTATTGCGCTTACATTTCCTCACTCCTTTCTCACAGTTGATATCATGCAGTGTTTTTTTACTCTTTCTTAAATATGGTTTCACGGAGGTATTACCAACATCCCTGCTGAGCTCAGCTTTTCCAGTGATCAGTCCATTTTGGAGCTGGCTGGAACTGGCTGTGTCTGTTTCAGAGACAGCCCCTGGTTTCTTCTCACCGCAGTCACCCCTGCAGCCCTCCCCACGAAAAACCTTGCCTGGCCAAGCCAAGCCAATACTGCTAGACATACTGATCAAAGTATAGAAGTATAACTGCATTGTAATAAAACCATTTATTTTTAGCTATGGTCACCTCTGATTTTTCTTCAAAATCTGATTAATCAGTCAAATTGAGAGATTTGTCTACAAGGTTAATTACTAATTTCTTCTGCCAGTGAATGGTAATCAAAGCACAAGGGGCATTATAGCAAGATTATTACATTTAAGGAGAGTTGGTGAATATGAAACAAGTATGAGATTATTTGGCTTTGATATTAAATGAAGAGATGGGCATTGTTTAACAAAAGCATTTAATGTATTCTAGTGTTGGAGTGTGGCTGTAATGAGATATATGTATTCAATGGACACATGACAATGAAAAAATGATACACTTCACACAGAAGGAAAAATAAAACAGAAAATATTTTTATTAAAAGCAAGAGCCTTGCCAAGGCTATATATAATCTTCATTTGAATGTCAAATTGCATATTATGGACACAGAAAGATACAAGGAACAAATGTTAATAAATAAGTCTACTTGTTTTTACAATGCACTCACAAAAATTAATATTTTGTGCAATATATTAACCAGTTTGCAGAATACAACTTGCCAGTGAGTGATCAGTGAGTGATCATAGCCTCAATAACTTTTTTTTCTCCATAAGGCTCACTGAGCCAAGTGCTCACTGCACTTAACCTAGAGAGAAGTTCTCAGAGAGCTTTAAGTACTTAATCCTTCACTCAGTACTTAATCAGTGCAAAACCACCACACTGCCAAGTTGGCACTGCTATTCTCTTCATCTCCCTTCAAAATCAAATGCTGGTCTGTCAGCACTCTCAATGGACTTCTAATCTGCCTGCACTGATTATGTCTCTGCTCAGCCCTTTCAGCATTGTTCTGAACCTCTTTTCCCTTTTCTCTTCTGATATGGTATGATGGAACCACAATTTGTCCAGGACCTTACAGTAAAACTGCTCTCTTTCTCTGCTTTTTTATAAAAAGTTAACCAATAGACCCCAAATGCTTTAGTCTCTTCACCTGTGCTGCAGTATCCCTCCTTGCTGCACCTCTTCCTATTTGTTTCTGAAGTTTCTCAAAGGTGACCAGTCACAGTTGTTTTCTGAGAAAGCACTGACGTCCTGATCCCATCAGAGTTGACCAGTGCCATAAAGTAAACTGTAGACAAACAAACAGTTCTACCATCTATCATAGAGGATGACTGACTCTTCTGGGTTTTTTCTTCTGTACCATTGGTTCTTTGTCTTATTCTCTTACTTCAGAGTTCATCTGTTCTCTTACTTCAGAGTTCATCCACATGGTCACATCACTAATACTACTTTCTGCATTGCTCTGGGGAATATGTATTAGAATACGCATGACCCACTTCATTTCCTGCACTGAATTCATATGTTTTTAATCCTAGCTTTTATTTTAATACTCTCTCTCCTTCACCTCATCCGGTATCCATCCTTTGCTATGCAAGAACAAGCTAATTTCCTGTGAGGAAAAAACGTGAGTAATATTTCATGACCTCACCTTTCCCGCTCTTCTTCCCTTCACATTCCACTTTCTTTATTTCCTTGTCACTTAAGCAGTTTCTCAAAATCTCTTTTTCTCTAACATGCACAAGGGCCCTATAGGGACTATTTTCTAACACCAAGCAATAAAATATATTTGTAAGGCCACAGCACTGAGGATTTTAACCCCATTATGTATGTATGAATTCTTTCCACAGTTGATTTGACTTCGGGGTTAGTGTCTCAATAAATCTTTGCTGAACACTGAATAATTTTTCATTTTTTGATAGTGAGTGGGAAAGCAGATTGTTTGAAGTTAAAGGGTTTTACTCCTGCATGTTAAGCATCGTAACAACACCAAGAATAGAACAAGTTACTCTACCTCATCAGCTTTTCACTGTTTCATGCTGATATTAATGATTTCAGCAGTGCTCAACAAAATGAGTTATTAGCAACAAAATATTCATGCTCTTTGTAAATAACTAAAGGAAAAAAATATTTTCATAACAGTTTTGTTTATTTAGGATGGTTTAGGCATGTAAATCAGATAGAAATAAATTAACATGTCTGAACATAAATGCGCCATTTCAAAATGGTGTAGGCTATTGTGTGACATCTGCTGGCACATGCGAAACAGTCTTCATGGGAGACCTGTGCCATTCTGAAGATGCAGCTGCAGCCCTGGCATGATATTCAACAGTGCCTAAAAGAACACTAGATGCCTGTGTTTAGACAGCTGAAAGCTGCTTAGTTTTATTTCAAGTTATGTCTTCAGTTAAGATCTTTGATGATGTTGTTCCTGTATTAAAGCCAAAATACACTGACTTAAGTACATTCTTATGCTTAAAATGTGATTACAGCAATATATGTATGTTAAGAACAGAAGGAGAAACTCACAACAAATTGGAGTTAACTACAAGAAATCTGTGCTTACACTTAAGATTTCTTTTCCAAGCCAGAACAAGTTGCTGGAATTTCTTCAAGTTACAGCATAAAAAGGCAAAAAAAATATGATCCTGATTAAATGTCAGTTCAAGGTGCTCCAAGTCCTTCATCAGCATTGCTCTTTATCTGACAGAATCTTCCTTTGCCTCAATATCTTTCCCAATAGTGATTTCCTTGTGGCTTGTTGGAATCCAATTCTCATCTAGTCGGTGATCCTTCTCTGTTTTTGATGACAGTTTTCATTACCATAATGGAACATTCATTTTGGGATTATATTCTGGACATACGCATTTGCCCACAAAACATGCTGAAGTATTCTGCTACTGACCTATCTTTAATTCTGATCACTCTGATTATCTTTCCAGTTTTATGCTGCCATTTTTTTTTTTTTATGTCAGTAGTTTGATCATAGATAATAATATGAGTTTGACTATATTTGCCACTTACTATGTGCTGAAATTAGCATTATCTTCCCATAATTTATTGCCTAGGGATCTTTCCTGGACAACCTTTTTTTGAAACATGAATAAGGATCTCAACAATTTGGCTTAAATTATTAAACAAGGTAATAATTTTCTTTTCCTTGTGTCTCTCTCTCTTCCCCCCGTTCTAGTGCCCCAATTTCCAATTTTAAAGATCTCAGGACACTCTTCACACTCAATATATATCAAATCTGTTCTTTAAATCCTCCTAAGTCCTTGGTTTCAGGAACTACCTGGGTTTAATTAGCTTAATTATATTTTGAGTGAGAACTAATGTTTGTTGATTTTTAAATTTTATACCTTTTAAGTACATCTAGATCTCATGAATGCAAATGAAATGAAAAGGTATGAAATGGAACAGTAGTCATATAATGATTTTAACTAGAAATAAAACATGGGAAAAAAGTAATGCCAGTGCTTCAGAGCTTTTATCTACTTCTCTTTTTGTGTCCACACTCTAGCAGTGTATCATGACTTCATAACTGTTATTTCAGTCACTTCATTTACTTCTGCAAAATAAAATCTTTCTGCCCACATTTACTAATATTTTAAACACTTGTATTCTTAAAAGATTGGATGAATTGGTATATTTTTTTCTTATGGGATCTGGACTTTTATGTTTCGTTCCCTTTTTTGTGTTCTAGGGTTGCAGTTGGCCTACTGGCCAGTGTTAAGATTGACTACTCACATAACTTATTTCTTCCACCAAACAGGAACCCATCCAACTATATTTATCACAGACTCAGAAAAAAATTACTTTATCACTTAAGTTTTTTATTCAGATCTCCAAAATACAAGACTTTTCTCTATATATGTATGTTTAGACTGTATCTTTAATTTTCTCACTGCTTGTTTTAATCTATGACGAACTTTTTTTTGCACCAGGAGGTCCTGATTCATTATGATTCCTGTAAGAAAGGCACTTGGATTCCATGAAGTATGTTTTGAAATGGCATTAATTACTTTGTTAACACTATAATTAATATAGTTATTATATATTATATTTAGAATAGTTATTAGCTATAGTTAAGGTTATAAACAAAGAGAGGATGACAGAGAGAGTGTTATGTCCCTTCAGATATGACAAACCCAAGCTGTGAGGTGTTGAAGGGGCCTCTGTTCGAAGTGTTACACACTGTGCAGGTCTCATCCATGGAAAAGTTACCCCATCTCAGTCTTTTGAGCTCTTACATTTTCTTAAAAGAAAACATCTTTTCTGCCATGAAACAGAAAATATGTTTATGTGAGAGTTTGTTGCCCCACTTTTAGATAAATGCAAGGTCATACAGGTGAACATGGTTGCTAAAAATGAGTGGAAGCTGCTGACAGGTTCCTCTGTTACTATGGGTGGGCTAAGCTCATCCTGCAGCCAAGGGACAACAACTGCACAGCGCCCGATGGCACAGCCATAGGTGTGGCATAGCACAGACATGTGCCAAATCAGGCTAACAGTTATCTGGATCATTTCTGCTTAGTGTACACTGATCGAATTTATAACAGGTGTCTATCATGTATTTTAATCAGTTATTTACTCAGTTATTTACTTCATTCGCTTGCTGTACACACTCAAATGCCAGTCATTTTCAGTAACTTGTTCAGTCCATGCTATATATCAATTGATGCCACACTTTAATGTACATACTCTTATCATACAGTACTGCAGGTGTGTCTTGCAGGACTGCAGGTTTCCTACTTATCACCTTTATAGCAAGTTGCTAATGACTTTTACTCTGAAGAACATCACTTCAACTACATACCTAAGAGAGCTAAGCTTTCTGAATTTTCAGTTTTAGCCTCCCTGTTCTAGTTTTAAAATAAAACTGGCAATAAAAGGTGACCAAAAAAAAAAAAAGGAGTAAAAAAAAAGTTATACATTTCTTCTCTCAGTAAAAACTAAATGCATTGTAATTTCTGCAGCTATGTTATTGGTTGCAACTAATTAGTTGAAACTTGGCCAAAAAAGTTCAATAGATGTTTTCTGGTAATGAAATTTTCAGCCATTCTTGTAGAAATATCTATTTAATGGAAAATCAGTACTATTTGTTATTTGCTCATTATTGGTTCTGCGTTAGTCTATAATTTAGCATATTTCATTCACCCAGTCATGCGGAGGAAATAATACCCTGTGACAAGGATTGCCAGTGTCTAAATATAAGCAATAAACAGTTCAAACAAACTGTTTATCATTAAGTCTGTAGCAGAAAAATAGCAGATCTGCTAAAAGGAAAATGGGATTGACTGGCAAATAATTTATCACCTAATAAGAGAGCTATATATCAGCTTGTTTTCTTTTACAAATAAGTCTTTTTAGTCCTTGTTCAGTGAAATTAATTCATATATGGAGATTTAGCACAAAGCCTTTTCGATATTTAAATCCCATATAATATATCAACTTATGCTGATATATTTTGGGCTGAATTGCAGCTCTCTGTTGCTTAAACTGAAAGGGTGATATTTCTACCTGGATCATGAACAGAATTTTGGGAAAACTTAGTCTGTTCTAAAGATGTCTTCGTAGATAGGTATTGGTACATCTCACATGTCTCTATTAAAATAGTGGCCTGTGAATCATGCTAAAATTAGAATAACAATCTAGAGACAGTTGGACAAGGTTCAGTGAGTTGCTGACTCCACCTGGAGCCACACATGTAACCCTGTGGTATTGAAAAATTAACCTGAATTCTGTCTCAGGGTTGCCTTGACCAAAACACTATAATCATATCCACTAGAACGTTTAGACAAATGACTGCAGAATTACTGTGTTCTGACAGTCATTTGTCATCTTATAATCATTTATCAATACAGAACCTATGATGGTCAATAACAGCCTCCATGGTCAAAAACTCAAATGAGTTTGAAATCTGTAACTTGAGATTTTTTTACTTTTTTTTCTCTTAATCACATTAGGATGTCTCCCTGAAAAATGGCATACTTTCGAGAACACCTGCTAGGACTGAAAAATACAGTAGACAAGCTTTGAAGATTTAATAAACTGAAAGCAAAGGTAGAAAGTGTACATATATGAGAATTTACAGCACTGAAAGCTGTTATAACAGTTAATTTATATTCTGCTAATATGCAGAGAGAGCATTTTAGGTACTAAACACTCCTCTGTACTAACCCAGTTATTGTTCAGTCTTTTTTTTATATATATCAGAAACACAGGTTTCCATCTTTGAACAAATATAGCAAAAACTGAAGATGGGTTTTTGAAATATTTATATGTTAACTTTGTAGCCAAAGTCCTTTATAATGAAATCTTTCAGTTATTACCATTTGTCAAAGAATCTGAAGCAGAAACACTTCCTTTCCATAGGCAGGAGATTATATTAATTTCTAAATTAGGAGTGGCATTAGACAAAAAGAATAGGTACTAGTTTCAGTTCAATCATGCTCTTTCTACCTCAGTATCAGTTACTAACACCAGTCTCCCTCCATGGGAGACAGTTCTGTTTTTTGGTACAGTTAAATGTTATTTTGTTTGTGTAGTTCTTTCTGTTTAGTATAAGTTCTTTTGAAATCCCCTTCTGTTTCTTTTCCTACCCTTCCACCTCTTTTCAATTCTTATCCTGTCTTTTCTTCAGATCAGTTTTTTAAATTTTATTATTTTAGCCTGCTTGTTTTGTACTGAGAACTCAAATATTCTTCCTTTGTCTCTTTCTTTCTTTTGATTCTTCACTTTACAGGTTCCCTGACCCAGCTTTGGTGATAATTTTCATGACAAGAGTATATGCAATGTTATCATTACTGCATCTCATTCTTTAGCTTAACAACTTGGCAGTTCTACCAATTACTGGAAAGGTAGTCTTCACTAATAATTACTATCTCTTTGAGTTCAGTCATCACCAATTCTTGTCAAAGTCTATCTTTAGATTTTGGCAACTTAAAAACAACAAAATAAAACAAAAGCTTCCCTCTAACAGATTTGTCTAAGATTTTAGTCTAGCTGATGCCTCCAACTTTCATTGCAAAGTGAAGTTTGAGTTACCATAGTAGATTGCACAAAAAAGTTAGTTTTCTCACCTGAGTCTGGAATGTGACCTTTTGCTTGCTTATCCTTTGTCTTTGGTATGACAAAGCAAATGTCAGCTCAAAATCTAATTCCCAAAAAAGCAACAGATTCAAAACATCTGAAAACAGTTCAATTCATGCAAGCTAACAACACTAAGCAAGCAGTATTACAAGGGATTCTGTTTCAAAATCAGTCTAAAATAGTTGTACACTCAGGTTTTATTTCACAACTGTTTTCCTTATTAGTTTTGAGATTGACTATGAGTTATCTGTCTGACTATCTGGGACCCACAGTCTGCATGTCAGTTACTGATTGATTTTTAGTATATGATTTAAGAATCCTTCAAGGGATGACCAAGAATTCTGGTGAAGCATACCAAAACCAATCTCTATTACCTTATTTGTGTTCTTTATTTTAGCAGTCATGCATGGATAGATGCGCTTCCAACACACTCAGATAATTAGAGTAGAAATAGCGGAAATACACTAGTTATTTTATCTGAAGCTATTTTTTCTTGAAGACAAAGAAATCATGTGATTGTGAGAACAAGTAATTTCTATTATTTGACGATGCTTTTTAATTAAAAGTTAATCATCTGCATTTGGAAATAAAATCTACCATATACATTAACTTTTAAAATGAAAATATAAACAATTTGCATTTTGCTGTTGGCTTAAACACAGCACATTCTAAACTTTAAAACATCCTAACTGTTTTGAAAACAGGAGACATTTAGGGATTTATTTCAGCAGCAGAATTTTAAGCACATCAGGCATGGAATTTGACACTTAGAAGTACTCTAGCATTGTATTCTTTGTTTTTCAGATATTCTTTATCTACCCAGAAATGTTATTACAGTTGACTTAGAATTTTCTGCACTTGTTAGTCATTTCTAGAATTATTTTAGATGATCTTGAACTACTGCTTGACAGATAGCAACTGCTAAAGAAGCATTAATCCCACACCTACAGGAGTGATCTGACTATCCATGCAGTGTACAGAATAACCATATTGCCTCTGTAAGGAAGTTCTAATGCTTCTGGAAACAAAATTCAACATTGATACAGTGCAACTAACCACAGTTCTTTCTTCAATACTGAGAAACAAGGCAGTGCAAGGCAATATCTTCCTATTATGATACTTGAATGACTTGGTATACTATTTGAAGGAAGTGGTTTTTGGAAAGCTTTTAATACTTTTTTTTCTACAACTCCCCCGCACCCTCCCTCCCCCCAAAAAAAACCAAAAAAAAAAAAAACTAAAAAGTGAAATTGATGCATTACATTTTTCAGCAGGCATAAGGGTAGCAGATGTCAGAAACTGAAAAACGCTGTTGAGCTCTGTCTCTTTAGAAACAGACACATACTTAATATTTCTTAAATACACTGTGTGCTCTAAGGAAGACTAATGAATGAAATGGGTTGCTCAAAAAAGTAGGAAAGAATCCCAAAAGACTAGAAAATAATTCCATTTAATACAAAAAAGGATTTTATCTGTAATTTGGGCTTCAATGGATGACTGGAGAAGCAGATCTGTTGTTACTCATGTTATATGATTCTCAGTTCTGACGCTCACATTCTGTTACTGATGTTATTTAGTTTCTCTGACCTGAAATTCTTCATCTTATTATAAAAAATACTCCTAGTTAGCTTATACTTTACATATAATAATCAATGTCTTCTTGGGAAGTGCTTTAGGATTATCAAGTAAACAAAAGATTGAGTATAGTAAACACAATTCTGGTATTAAAGGCTTTCTCTAGGACGACAATGCTTTAGAAGCCTGTCTGTGCTGCTAAATTGGGAGTTCCTTCTTTATCTTTTATGAATGCAAAGTAATATGAAGCAAGAGAAATGTAAATTGGGCTCTACTAAGAAAAAAAAAAAAAGAGAGAGAGAGAAGAAAAGCAGTCTTTAGCGACTCCAAATCAATGAAAAGTCACTCATGCAAAAATAAAGATTTTAATTGAAAAAGAAAAAAGAAAGACATTAACTAAAATGAAAAAGAAAGCATCTAAAAGTGAAATGCACAGTTTAAGAGAAAACAAAAATGAATTCAACCTAAACATTAATCAGCATGTGCAAGGTAGAATGTCATTTTCAGAATACAATTATTTGTTCGTATATTTTTTTGCATAACCAATGATGCATGCAATGGTAGCATATACAAAGGCAAAAATTTATTCATGCCTAGGTATACCAATTTAAATTACATTATTTCTATATACACTGAAACTGTTTTGCAAAGCAGTGCCTTGGTAGGTACCAGTGAATATTTTGGAAGTCTGGTTAGAGAATGACTTTGATGAAAAAGATTTAAAGGAACTATCTGGACATGAATATGGTTAGATGCCTTTTTCTGATCTCTATCTTTGTTTTTAAATGGGTGTTATGGGTTACTTGGAAAGCTGGAACATTTTTCTATGTTTGTCCTACTGTACATCAATACGCAAATTCAATAACCACTTTGTCACAATTGGTAAGCCTGATTTTCAGTTTAGAAATGCACACACTAAGATAGCAATTGTTTCAAGAATCTTCCAGAAATGCAATGTTTCTGTTGTAGGAAGACTATCAGGTGATTATACAGAGAAAAGAGAGAAAGCCGGTGTTATATGTGCATTGTAATGACTGGTTCCTGGGCAGTAAGTTCAGGGTGAAGCAATATGTATTTCTGAATTTCCTTCATCAAACTTCTACAAAGACTTATCATATGTGTTTACAATTAGCTGGAATTAAAGAGTGAGTGAAATAATTTTAATAGAAAATGTAAATTATAATCTCTAGAAATTCCTTTTAGTGCAGATATGTTATTCAAGTCTACATAGATGCTTTGGTTTATAGCAGCAGTCTTACTGAAAATGTGCACCTTGAACATGTGTTAACACATCTTCTGTACACTTGCAAAGTGTGTTGATATAAACTAAATTATGTGTCATAGAACAACAGAAGTCATAAACAGCTTGTGGGGTGGGGAGAAGGAGTAGCTGTACTTTAACATTTTAAAGAGTGCTACTCTTAATCAGAAAGAAGCGTCAGCTCTTCTTTTTTCCTGAAAAGACAAGAAAACTGCTGGCTGGAAGTAAGTGGGAACATAAATGTTTTAAAATCTTTTACATACTATATCATAATTTCTGTTTCCAAGGAAACCACTTTGTATCTGCTTACAGCAGCTCCACTATTAGAAGACTAGCTTTCAGGGAGGTCAGATATTAAGGATGAGACTGGGGTGAACTGAGGGAGAAATAAGAAAATAATTAACACTGAAATGTATATGATATTGGAAATAGTATACTGTGTATATTTATGGAAAGTGGTGATTTTGGACTACTCTTACCTTACCTTTCATCTTCTGCATGCTGGCTGTCTTTGAAGTATGACACACTATACTGTTTCAGAAAAATAAGTAATATAAATATTAAAGCAAAATATGGCTCAGTTGGCTGAAGCAAATACTGAAGAGTTCCCTTAGGCTGTTATGAAAACTGGCATAAACAGTATATTCAGGAGAACTCAATGAATTTAAGAAGGATTTTCTTTGGAGGCAATGGTTCACTTCCCTTTTTACTTGGGCTGCTATCCTTCATGCATCAATAATGAACAGAAAAAGAAAAAATAAAGGTGACTGAAATTCTTGCCAGCTCCTGGTGGTTTTTCATATCTTCAGAATTACTCCATACTGCACTGTACCAAATCACTGAAATCAATCTTACCAGATGACCTTCCACAAAGTGGTGTTTTGATTATATTAGTATGCAGCCAAATATTTAATATTTGTCATTATAAGTTATTCTTGGTAGTGATATATTTTCAGGCATTAGAAACAAAGCTTTTGGAAAAAAGTCAGACTTCTCTTCATGTGAAAATATAGAAACAGATATACACAAAGAGGATAGGTGACATAGGGTGGAATGAGCTTGGAAGATAAAAATGGAAATAGAGAAACTCTTCCCCTATCTCTTTCTGTTAAAAGTAGAGGAAAAGTCTCTTCTCTCATACTGTAGATACTGTAATAGGAGCTCCCCCTTCCTGTTTTGATTTTTTTGTTTTTTGTTTGTGTCTGTGCTTGGGTTTTGTTTGTTTTTGTTGCTGTTGGTTTTTATTTTTGTTTTGGGCGTGTTTGTTTGTGGCTTCTTGTTTTTAGAAATAAGTGAATGACTACAACTGGGATGATTCCAGTGTTTAATAATAAGTATGCTTTTCACTGTGATTTCCATATGGATGCCTAAACTAATTCCATTTTGACTGCACATAGTCAGGGTAGCTTGGCTTCATCTTTATGTGAAAGGAATTCGTTCAGATTCACAGTATGTTTTGGAATACTTTGGAGTATACTGATATTATCCTGAAAAATATCAGATAAGTTAATAGAAGTTGAGAAAGTTACATTAATTTACACTGTCTAATCATATTACGTCAGGTCTCGTGACAGCAAAACTTTGAGGGTCGAGAAGGTAAAAAAAAAGTATTTCTTCTTCACACAACTTATGAGAAAATAATAATTATTTTTCAAAAAAACAAATGTTTAAAGATCTAAAGTTCAGAAACAGCTGAAAATATTGAGAGAATAAAATCCATCAAAGACTTCTAGAAATAAAAGTTATCAGATCTAGCTGATGTATATACACTGCCCCTTAAACTGATGGAGTCTTGGAAAATATTCTGGGAAAGTGTCACTGTATGTTTTTCTCATATTCATAACTACATATTCACTAACAGTTTCACTGAAGGCAGGATGCTGGATAATACAGACACTCTTCTTGTCAGTGCAAACTTTTATATATTCTTCCATGTTAATGTATTCTTTCCTATGATAAACATATGTGTGCTTTGGACCATGTAAAGAAGAAGGAACTTATGCTGCAGCCTGCTCATAGTGATAGAGCATGGGATCACACAGGCGATATGTTTCTTGTCTATCCTTTCTGTTCTGGGACTCCATATCCTGTATAGAGTTGATTAATACACAGGAAGATTGTTTCTGGAATACATGCTTCCAGAAAGAGGGACTGGAGCATCCTGTTAGTAGCATGGAATTATCAGATGTCATGGTGAGGGAGCATTGTAAATGAGTTAGTGTGCCTCTGAGGAGAAAGAAAAAAGAATGTTCTAAATATGAATATTTTGACTTATGATAGCGAATGGACTATAAATCATGCTCTCCCTCCATGGCAAGGAAAAGTTAGGAGACAATGACTGTGCTTTTCTACATTGT
The DNA here is from genome assembly GCF_037038585.1 of Patagioenas fasciata. Lineage (NCBI taxonomy): Eukaryota > Metazoa > Chordata > Aves > Columbiformes > Columbidae > Patagioenas > Patagioenas fasciata. Next base: position 196,368,489 of record NC_092520.1, on the reverse strand, counting down.
GTACAACACTGTTTCGGTGATTTGTTCAGAAAATCAAATGTACTTCCTTGGTGATGGTTTAGACAAAGAACTCAGTTTGACTAACCGGACATTTAGAAACTAATAGAAAACATTTTGGACCTGTAATATAATACTGCAAATGAAAAACAGGACAAAGACAGTACTTTTCACAAGAAAAAAAAAAAAAAAGTGCTTTGTTTTGTTTTTCTTATGTAGATAATGACAGGGGGTTTGTTTGCTTGTTTGTTTTTGTTTCTTTTTCATGAATATAAATATTGAATTTTCCCTTAAAGAAGACAGAAAAGCCTGCTTTTTCAACTTTCTTGGAAATCTCCTGCTTCTGTTTATTGAATAGCCTCAACAAATAAAAGCCATCAGTGCCAAACATCTAGGATATAACAAAGCCCTAGGTAGAATCCCCTTGATAAATGAGCCAAAACTGAAAGCAAGTTCTATTTTTGACAAAACCCAGAGCATAAAAGACTCTAAAGAGTAAAATAAGCTTATGAACCTCACCCTACTCCTAAATATGCTGCAACCTATAGGAATTACACAGGTCTCCCAATGGAACATAAATCCCAAAACTTTCTTGGAGTCTATGCCTCTTCACATGGAATATCAAGACAGTATCTGTGCACCAGTTTTACTGCTGCTCACACTGCTGTGGGTTACTCATGCCTGGACTGGCCACTGAGGTAGCATTTATCCAGACAGAAAAGTTTATTGAAATGAAGAAGCTGAATCTTTGAATCTTGAACAAAGAAAAAACAGAAACTGTTTCTCAGCAATAGCAAAAACAGGTGGAGAGACAGGGATAGAGGTCCAAAGGAATATTTAAGAACAAAACAGGCTGTCATATAAATATCCTAACCTGAATTGTCAAGTTCTTCCATCGAGTCAATGGCATTGTGCTGTTTCATATATGGCAGAAAATCCTAAGAGTACCCTGGTCATGTAGCAATATGAGTTTCTTGACTATTACTGTGACTTAGATAATTTTATTTCTGCACTGTTACATTCATGTTTCAGAGAAAAACTAGGGGTTTACACAGATACACTTTATGGCAGGTTGGAATAGTTTTGCAGTAAATATATATGACTCATCTTAATTTGAACCTGAATTAAGGACAAGATAAGAAGTTATGGAATTTGAATGGGAAAGTACAAAAGGAAAAAAATAAAATAAATCAAGAACTTGATTGTTGGGTTACAGAAATTACAGCAGAAATCAGTGCTTAATTTTTACAAATGTATTATTGAAGCAATGGAAGGGGTAGAATGAAATAAATTTATAATATATAAATCTCCACTGTGTCTAATAAAAAATAGTATAAGATAATACCTGTCACATATTGGTTAACTTCACACACTGAAATGAAGGTATGGATAACCCTCCTTGCATCAGGCAAAAAAAAAGAAATGTGTTTTTTACCTGACTTGCCTAGGAAATGAGAACTGATCAGGGTGGTTGAATTTAGTCTTTTTAGTGATATATCCAGAAAAACAATCACTGTAAGCACAGAAATGGTTTAAAGCTTATCCCAGAGAACATGTGAATATCATCTGTTCATGTGTCTTATTTGTAACATTCCTTCAAGTGAGAAAGTTGATAGAGGTACAACTTTGCTCATAGAGTAAAAACACATTTTTCCTTCACTGTTTTCTCTAAATCTTAGGTCCTTTGTAAATGTATTACGTAAAAGTCTTAATACTGTTGACAAAAAGGTCAGTTTAACAGTCATTGTCTGTGCTGGTGTGTTAACATCTCATACTCCAACAGCTGCTGCTCAGATCAGTGAAGTGTGATGTACAGCAGAGCACTAAACTTTGCTCTTAAAGGAGAGGAGAAATTGAGTGGCACTATCTTGTAACCTCAGTGTTATAAAATACAAGGAAATAGGGAGCTCCAAAGATAGCTTTGCATACAGTTGTAGAATTATTTAAAAGGTCATAGTAATACTAGGTTTGTTTTAAAATGAACACAGGCATAGAGATACAGGAAATTACTCAAAAAATGCCTTCATAAATCACATACCCTGAATTTTCTCTCAACACTGTTTCTCAAGACTGTGGATAATTGGGATAAAACCACTAGTCTTCTGTGAATATTGTATGCTGCGGGGAGATGTATAAGGAACTTAATTGAGAGTTGCCAATTCTTCATTGTTTGAATAAAATAATTTTCAGTATGTCCCAGTACTTTAAAACTGTTGGAATACCGAAAAGGTTACTTTTTGTCACTGAGCTTATTCAGCCTGGTTTGTTGTTTTTCTGAGAAGTCTGAAGCCATGTTTCCAGCACCTGTTCTTTTGTAGCATATGATTATGTTGATTCAATCACTTCGGAGCACATGAAGAAAATTATTGATAATTCACCAGCTGCTTTTTGAGAACAAATTTGATCTTTCAAAAAAGGAAAGGAAGAGAGGGATCATATTTCAAGGTGAAGCTGTGAATATATTGAATGGATGGTAAAACAATTAAAAATCCCAAACTGCAGATACTATGGTATTTTTTTATCTGTTATAATATTACCAAGGAATCTTTCAAAAATAACATCAAAAAATGAATTTTCTGATGATCTATATTCCATTTGTTTGAGAAGGACTGACTCTTTGTTGGTTTTTTTTTTTGTTTGGTTGGTTTGGTTTGTTGGTTTTGTGTGTGTATGTGTGTGTGTGTGTCTGCTTTTTTTATTGGTTTGGTGTGGTTTGGTTTGGTGTTTTTTTGTTTGTTTGTTTGTTTTTACATTACATGTTTTAAAAGCTACCTGACTTATCTATTTGTTTGAATTTGGTATATGTACTATGAGAAACAAATGAACATGGTGAGGACAGCTGTTTAGAATATCTCTCACCCACCTGATCCTCAACTCTCACCTAGGTAAAACAGCTTAGAATCACAAGAGTAATGACTGGCCACCATCTTCTGGCTTCAGTTTTATGTTAGTGTTCTGATAAGCTGGAAAATTTTGAATCCCAGCAGCCCTATGTGAATCACCTTGAAACAGGCAGTTGCTCTTAGCACATACTTCTGGAAAGTCATAAAAAAATTTCTGGCAATAAGTAAACAATCAGGCATACACATATGAAGCTTGATGACATTTCATATTTGGATTGAGGTTTTGTAATACTCTGTAGTTAATTCATAGTGTAAAAATGTAGCTAAAGTGGCAAAAGAAACATTTTCTAAAATATAAATGAGTTTGTGAACAAACAGATACAAACTAGCGGGTTTTATTTTCAGATATGAAGAAAGGAAGAACTGTTTCTTTCAGATTTCTGTACATAATGAGCTTCAAATAATGTCTTAAAATTATCAGCTGTGTAGGGTAGCAGGTACTAATTAACTTGGCCTAATAGCAGCTTGAGTGAGATTCTAAGATTAAAGAAAGCTCAAGAAAAAAAAAAAAATCTGAAAACAAAAAGAAAAACAAAAACCAAAAAACCCAACAGAATATCCTCTGAAGTAACAATCCCTACACATTACTATACAATATAATCGGCTATTATAGGAGCTTTTCCTATATTGGGATTTGTTTGTCAATGTACAAAGTAGGTATGGTTCTCCATCTTCTTTAAATCATTTTATTTTAAAAGGAAATTAGTTGGTAACCAAACAGCTTGAGTATCTTTCCTGTGTTGGAGCCCTCATACCTGTCTGCGTTGAGAGTATATTATCAGCAGCAGAATTTACTCATTGCTGAAGGCAGTAACTCCACCATTCAATAACTTCATGCTTGTGCAACTGAAGTGATATGTGAATTTCCAAACTTATACACTTGTGGTAAAAAGCATATTTTGTATTTCAAAATTTTTCTAAATGCCATGAATATATACAACAAACAATTAAAATAATACAACATATTTTTATTAACATATTTGTACAATGTGTGACACTCTTTCAGTGTGTGTACTGAAGAGTATTATATTAGTGCTATCAAATTGCCACATTTTCCACATGAGTTTGGTATGCTTACTTTGTTTCTCTGTGGACTAACCATGTGTAACCCATACTAAAACAAGGAATTTTAGTAAGGAAACCAAATAAAACGTAAGTATTTATTATCCTCAAAGTACTTGCTGAGTTGGACAGCAGGATTTTAAGATTTTAATGTTTTACTAGAATCGGAGTTCTTTACTAGTACCTAGTGACTTAAAGCTGTTCTACAGGACAGTGAGCAACCTTCTAGTTAACCTCTGGAAATATGCCATCTCACAGTTTCTCAAAGGTACAGACTCCACTCACCAAATGTCTTTTAAATCAGCAGTACTGAACTTCCAGGTGAATAGCTAACTTTGTTAAATGAGAAAGGATTAAATAAGAATGTATATTTATACCTTTTATTTTAATTAAACAGAACCTTGCCTCCTATGGGGATGGACTCTTGGAGTCCAAAGGATATGCTATTTATCCAATCACTCAACTATGTGGTTCTTAAGACTAGTTAATACAGTCTGTATATACATATTTAGTATTTATAATTAATATAACAACCCTGAGGATATTTTTGTCTATTATCACACACACATAAAAATGGTCCTGCAATTTGGACTGATCCTGGAAACATTCCATATCATAAGTTGCCATTAATTTTCTTCCAAAGTGAGATCTTTCTACAGAATCCATCAAAGACTGTGGCTAAGTAGTCAATCCTTTATCAGATCTCAGTGTCTTTATTTTGATGAAAACAAAAGAATCGGTATCTCCCACTGCATTATCAAAAGCAAGATTTCTTACTATGAGTTCTGACAGACATCTTCCCTTTAGCAAAAACAGCTTCTTAGCTTAATTGAATTGAAAGGAAACCAGCAGCATTTCTGTAAAAAAAAAAAAAAAGTGTGACACATCTCCAGTTTGAATTAGTAAATATCTCGAAATGAGATATTGAGATACTAGTAAAACCGACTGAACAGATGTTGAAGCCAGGTCTGCTGCAGTCACACTAGTTTTGTTGCACAGACAATTAATTTTAAAATTTTATGTTTTCAGTTATATTTCAAAAAATAATGTCCAATTATCTCCTTTGTTTAATTAAATCATAGAGATTACTTGAGCTTTGTATGTTGAGTGGTTCCAGAGTAAGTCCTAACTTTATGGTCACAATGATTATTTTTTTGTAGTGTTAGCCAGAAGTATCTGTTCTGAGACAAAAGCAGATCCATTACATTCCCTAGTGGCCTTTATGGATAAAGCAGAGTCGTTGCTCTCAGGAAAAGGAGATCTAGTCTGGTTAATAGAAGAAAATTTCACAAGTCCTTAATGTCCAGTGAAATAACTTTCAATACAGGAAATCTTAGACTTATTTAAGTTAGTGACTTGCTTTCTATTGACATGAACAAGAAGACATACCACTCTAAACTGTTATGTACTGTGAAACCTTTTTTTCTTAATCACGTTTTGAACATTTGCATTCTTTGCCCCAGATTCCTTCTGCAGTTAATTACAAATGTTCCATGCCAGCATTTTTATTTTTTCAAAGACTTGCCACCTCAGAAAATACATTTATTTTGCAACACACATTTAGTAAGAGATCTCTGCCAGTTTTTCTGTGGAGTATCTTCTTTGCCAGTCCCTGTACTCTGTGACTATATCAAAGGATTCCCTATAAATAAGAAGGGTAGTGAGTGGGTGTTTTCTGCTTTTTTTTTTTTTTACGAATTTTTGGGTATTTTTTGTTGTCTCTGTATAGAAATGTTTCCAATGGTGAACTTTGTTTTGCCGGGCTACTAAAAATTAGCAGTCTTGCACATAAAAGTCCTAACATGTGACTGTAACCCACATTCTCCCTTTGAAGAAAATAAATCAAAATTTTTCATGTGTTGCTTTGTCCATAAGTTTTGTTTCTCCTTATAGCTGAAAACCACCTTAATAAAGTTATCATTCTGCCTAAGTAAATGTTGATGAAATGCAAAATCTGTCCCACTGAATCTACAAAACAAGCCAAAAACAAACAAATCCCCAAAAATATACTGAAAGAGAAAGAAAAACAGAAGTTATGTTCTGGTGTGTTTTGTATGGAGATTTTTAATCTGTTATCGCTCATTGACATCTATAAACTCTGCTCATGGGCTACTGACATTTTATATTACTACCAACTCACAGTGATGTTATCCACCACGCCTGCCAGATTAAATCAATTATCTAATTGACACAGTCAGTTAAAAGTGAAATTAAATGTATTCTCCACATTAATAATAAAATATAATATGACAAACTATCTCTTAATGATTCATGGAACTCTGTTGCAAATAAATGTCCTTTTCTTTTTCCTAATTGATAATCACATAAAAGAAATTTTATCTTAGGAATTAAAATTATTATAACACTTTTTATTAGAGCTGGTTCATTTGGTGAATATTTGAAGAATAATATGCATAAAAAGAGACTCAGAGATAAAATATACTTGCTGCAAATATTTTCAGTGCTTATTTAGAGGTCATGACTGTCAAGATCCTAGAATAAAAATTAGTATTTCTGTTGGCTTAAAATATTATTTAGTCTGTTAAAAATATTTTCTTCTAAATATAAATTCTAAAGATGATGTTATGTAATGCAGTTGAGAAGACCTAAAGTTCAGTACACCCAAGAATAGGAATCTCAAATTCCAGTCCTGTGTGTCTGTCCCTTTCTTTATGATGACTATGGCACTCATTGACAGAGGTCAGCTCACTACCAGAAAATCCCGCTCAGCCTGAAATATACCAAAAGAAAATGTTTTTTGCCATCTCCCTGGTCTGATCCATCTGGATGGTCAAGTAGGTCACCTTGCTGCATATGACTTGCTTATAATTTAACTCTAGGCATATTCACCAAATAAAATTAAAAAAAAAAAAAAAAATCAAGAAGAACCAAATAACAGTTCTTTAACTAAAGCCTTCAACTCCATCAGCACTCCTTGAAAATCACAGTCCTTTCAGCACGATCCAGGTTCTTCCATTTGTAACTCTGTATAATGCTGCTAGCTCTGCCAACACTTGCCTCTATTGATTCTTCTGTAGTCACTGCCACTGATATAATCATATAGAAGATTCCTCAAAAACATCAGCTTTTCAATGGATGTAGTAGAAAACCTCCTACTGACAAAGTAATCTTACTTCCTGCAGAGTGAAAAACACTACAGCAGCTGAACGACAATGGATATGTTGGTCTTTGGGGTATGATTATGTCTGTCTCAAATAGTGAGGAAGAGTGTAATATTTTGGAAGAGGCAGAAGATACTCAAAACTAACTTTTGTGAGAAAATAGCTGAAAGAGCAAGATATTTTTATCACTTGTTTATCTTTTTTAGAGAAAATCAACATACTGAGACAGATTTTGATGCACAATACTCTAGTGAAAAATCCAAGGCAGCTAGACTGGGTGTATCATAATCTAGCTACCCTTAGAAACTGTCTCATTGTACTTAGCTCTACCTACTATGGTTTGATTGTTGTCACAAACTGATAGTTCTTCAGCCATTCTTCCATACTATTCAAAAAGCTCTATATCACATATGTCTAAGAAAGCTGTTTTCTGTGTTACATATAGTACCAGGAGCTGCAGAAAATAGGGCTTTTTAGTGAATTTCATTAATTGTTTTATTCTTCTTAGCTTTTAGAACTGTCTAAGTTAAACTGGGATGCAGGTGTTACAGTTTAAATGTTCTATTTTTTCCTCAAAAGAGAGAAGTGAGTGGGAGTAGTCACTTTTCAACTGTCACGTTGTTGTGCTTCATTCTCCTTTGTAAGACCTCAAAATCATGTGAGGGCTTGATGGGTGTGAAATTAATTAGTGCCATTGCTTTTCAAAATGCCACTAAAATATTTCCCATGTTATACATAGGAGTTTTTTTACATGTGTGGTGATTAAATAGATTCTAAGCATTTTAGAGTTTTTCTAATTGAGGATCCTTCAATTAGATTTAAAATCGAATAGTTCAGTTGGAAAGCATCTACAACAATCATCAAGGCCAACTGCCTGACCAGTTTAAGCCTGGCTAAAAGTTAAAGCATGTTAAGGACATTGTCCAAATGCCTCTTAAGCACTGACAGGCTTGGGGCATCCACCACCTCTCTAGCAACTCTGTTCAGGGTTTGACCACCCTCTCAATAAATAAATAATTCCTAATGTCCAGTCTAACGGCACAGCTTTGAACCATTCCCATGTGTTCTATCACTGGATACCGAGGTAAAGAGGTCAGCATCTCCATGGCCACTTCCCCTCCTCAGGAAGAATCATGAAGAATTTATACATTTCACTGCTCTAATTGCAAGAATGGGATATTGACCAAATTAAAGTACACCTGACACTGGTCAAGAAACTAATTAATAATAATAGCTTGATGGTATTAGTATCACAGAATGGTTTTAGTTGGAAAGAACCTTAAAGGTCATCTAGTTCCAACATCCCTGCCACGGACAGGGACACCTTCCAGTATACCAGGTTGTTCGAAGTCCTCTCCAACATGACCTGGAACACTTCTGGGGATGGGGCATCCACAACTTCTCTGGGCAGCCTGTTCCAGTGCCTCACCATCCTCACAGTGGTGATATAGACCCATATATCTAATCTAAATCAACCCTCTTTCAGTTTAAAGCCATTTCTCTTTGTCCTGTAACCACATGCCATTGTAAACAGTCCCTCTCTAGCTTACTTGTAGGCCCCTTGTAGGTTGCTCTAAGGTCTTTGTGGAGCCCACTCTTCTTCAGGCTGAACAACGCCAACCCTCTCAGACTGTCTTCATAGGAGAGGTGCTCCAGTCCTCTGAACATCTTTGTGGCTCTCCTCTGGACTCAGTACCACAGGCTCATGTCCTTCTTACGCTGAGGGTCCCGCAGCTGATCATGGTACTCCAGGCAAGGTCTCATGAGAGTGGAATAGATGGGGAGAATCATCTGCCTAGGCCTGCTGGTCACACTACTTTGATGCAGCCCAGGAAACGGTTGACTTTCTGGGCTGCAAGTGCATATTGCTGAGTCACATTGAGTTTTTCATCAACCAACATCTCCAAGTACTCCTCCTCAGGGCTGCTCTCAATTTATTCTCCACCCAGGCTGTATTTGTGCTTGAGATTCCCCAGACCTGTGTGCAGGACCTTGTACTTGGCCTTGTTCAACTTCATGAGGTTCACACATTCCCTCTGGATGGCATCCCTTCCCTCTAGCGAGTTGATCACACCACACAGCTTGATGTCATTGGCAACCTTGCTGAGGGTGCAGTCAATCTCACTATCCTTGTCACTGATAAAGATGTTAAACAGCGCCCATCCCAATATGTACCCCCTGAGTAAAGCCACTGATCACTGGTCTCCACTTGAACATCAAGCTCTTGACCTTAACTCTTTGAGTGTGACGTCCAGCCAATTCATTATCCACCAAGTGGTCCATTCATCAAATCTATGTCTCTCCAATTTAGAGGTAGGAATGTCATGCAGGACAGTGTCAAAGGCTTTGCAAAATTCCAGATGGATGACATCAGCTGCTCTTTCCCTGTCCACTGACACTGCAACCCCATCATAAGGCCACTAGATTTGTCAGATGACGTTGACTGTCATCAATTACCTCCTTATTTTCCATGTCCCTTTGTGTAGTTTCCAGGAGGATCTGCTCCATGATCTTGCCAGGCAAAGAGGTGGGAGTGAATGGCCTGTAGTTCCCTGGATCTTCCTTTTATCCCTTTTTAAAAATGGTGCTTCTGTTTCCCTTTTTCCAGTCAGGGGGAACTTCACCACACTTCCATGACTTCCCAAATATGATGTGTAGTGCCTTAGCAAATTCATCTGCCAGTTCCCTCAGGACCTGTAAATGCATCTCATTAGGTCCCATGGACTTGTATACCTTCAGGTTCCTTAGATGGTCTTGAACCTGATCTTCTCCTGCAGTGAGTGGTTCTTCATTCTCCCAGTCGCTGCCATTGCCTCCTGTGACTTGGGTGTTAAGTCAGACCAACAGTACACACCCACTGTCTTTTCCCCAGCAGTGAGAATAAGTGGACACTACAGAAAGAAGAATAAACAAAGCACATTTGAAATGTCCTGGACGACTTTTCTGCCTCTAATGTTTGGTTTGTTTTTTTTCTTTTCCTTCCATTTCAGCAAATTATCTTCAATCAGATGTATTCTGCCAAATTAGTAATGCTTAATAAGATTTTCTTTCATGTAACTATCCAATGAACCCTTAGAATGATAGAATCATAGAATGTCCTGAGTTGGAAGGGACCCACAAGGAGTCCAACTACTGTCCCTGTATATGACCACCTCAAAATTCACACCATGTGTCTGAGGGTGTTGTCCAGTCTCTTCTTGAACACTGTCAGACTTGGGGCCATGACACCTCCCTGAGGAGCCCGGTCCTGTGCTCCAGCACCCTCTGGGTGAATAAACTTTTCCTAATGTCCAACCTAAACCTTCCCTGGCACATCTTCCTGTCATTCCCTCAGGTCCTATCAGAGAGAGCAGAGATCAGCACCTACCCTTCCTCCTCCCCTTGTGAGGAAGCTGTAGACCACAATGAGGACTCCCCTCAGTCTCCTCCAGGCTCAACAAACCAAGTGACTTTAACTGCTCCTCATACAGCTTCCACTCTAAACATTTCAGTCCTCAGGTACCACAGCAGTTTTGAAGAAAGAAGTTACACACTACCATTAGTAATTTAGCTATTTCATCCTTGAGTTATCTTAGAACACTTGAGTGAATGCTATGTAATCCTACCAATTTATTACTGTTTATTTTGTCAGTCTGCTCCATAACTCATTTTATAGCCCCTTCAATTTCAGGCACAACGTCTGCTGAGTCTCCAATAATAAGGAGTTCCAGTGGAAGAAACTCCTCCATTTTTCCACAGTGAACAATGATTAAAATACAATTGGCTTCTCTGTTGTGGCTTTGACTTGTTTAAAAGATTGTTTTATATCCAAATTGTCATCTGAGTTTACAGATTCCACTGCTAATTTCCTGTACTTTATTTTTTTTTTTTTTAGGTTATATTTTCCGCAACTCTTTTTTGGGATATTTTACTACAGTTTTTACCTTTAATTCGCTAGACTTTATAAAACTTTCTATTTCTTCAGTCGAACACTTATTTCACTTTTCAAAGGGTAGCTTCTCACTAATAGCCTCTTCTACCTCATGGTGTCCATACTGTCTCCTGTTTATTACTTTGAAGAAATAATACTTAATATTTAATAAGCAATATACATTGCCATTGTTCTTCTAGGATAGTGTCTTTCAATAAGCGCTCTATCATATGTAAGGGTTTTAACTACTTTGCTATTGCTTTATCTACTTTTTAGCAAGTTCTATTGTTTTCAGGTGACAGAACAGGTGGGTAAAACTGTGGTGGATTTCTTTGTTGTGCTAACAGGGACACAATGTCTAATTGCACTGTTGTTGATCTTATAGAGTGGGTCATAGGTTGTGATGCCTGTTTCATGAGTAAATAATTCTCTTTATGGTCAGTGGCAGCTGTTTGACTAGTCCTGGATAGAAAATTCTGTCTTCTGAAGAAGAGACCTTTTTCCAAGAAAATTCTTAAGTCTGTATGTAATCTGAAAAGCTGGTTGGTCCAGGTACTCTTGTGGGTCAGAAACATGGTAGACTAACATTGATGTTACTATGCTTACTAAAAGAATATAGATTTTGCCTTGGCGAAAAAGAGAAAAAAAAAAAAAAAGTACCTCCTTTACTTGCTTTACTTTTCACAGCTACAGCTTCTACTCACCAAACAGGAATACCTGAAAGGATCTAATGCACAGTCTAGGAAAAACTGTCTTCAGATTGGAATGAGATATGAGGTTCATATTTCATCAGAGAAATATTTTCCTTTGATGTCACCAGCTGGAAAGCCTAACTGTAATCTCACCTCTTCATGGTGAGCAACAGATTATTTTCTTATTAAGTATAGCATTTTGCCAATCTGAAGTGTCACACACAGAGGACTACTTGATACTGGAGAGATCTTGATATTTTGTGGGAGTAGTAGTTAGGGAAAAGCTGATATGATTCTATGGTTAAGAAAAAAAATTAATTTCTTTGAGAAGTATGTTCTCTATGGGTCTTACCCCTGCTGTGAACTTCCGATCTCTAGTACTGTTGATCAGTACTCTTGTTATATACTAAAAAAAAGATTGTGTCAAAAAATTTCTGCAACAGTGTGTGGTTCTTTTCAAATACATATAGCCACTGTGTTTATCATCCAAATCTGTGGAACATCTAATTTAATTTATTATGAACACTGAAGAGAAAGATAGAATTTTGGGAGGCATTTATGTTATTACATTAAAATTAGGCTGTGCTATATTGCCCCAATTAAAAATTATACAAGAGATAGTATAAGGTTTTCTAACCTAATGTTCAAATAAGTGTATATGAGTTCAGTCTTTATTTTACAATATTCAGGTCAGTCTCCCACTACCTGTCAGTAGTGGGATGGAATTCCTTAGTTCTTTTGAAGCAGATAGTCACTGAAGAATTCAAATTTCTCATTGTTTTTTTTTGGTTTTGGGTTATTTTGTTTTGTATACTTATAAAAGAGATCTGTCTGTTTTTTTCAACTCCAAAAATCAAATAAAGACTGCTTGAGTGTCTTAATTTTTTTATTATTATTATTTTTCTCGTAAATTACTTAAAGCTAATTCTTGTTCCTAACATGAAGAATAAGAGTAGTATGCACTCATTTGACATCAGGAACTCTGGAATGTTAAAAACCATATTGTTACCTGACATGATCATCTAGGACACCTTTGAAATGATCAAAGTCTGTCTTTGAAATAATCAGCCAGTGTAGTAAGACTATGACACAACAGAATTAAACAGTTAGTACAATTTAAAGTTTCACAGCTGAGCTGCTCAGCATTCCATCTGTAAGGAGCTTTGATGTAGTTCTCTAGAGGTATAACATCAATAGCTTTTAAGGTTTATCAGGATTTAACGAATTTATTCCCTGTCATTTTATTTTTTTTTTTAACCTATTGTTTTCTTGCTTGCAGTGTATCTGCTTTTATGTATCATCAGGACATTACTGATAGTGGGTTTGAATATTTCTCATTCTGATCTTCACACCTTAGAAGAAAAAGAAAGACAAAAATAAAAAACAAACAACACAAAGTTATTTATATTAGCTATTTTCCTAACAATTACTTGTGAGTGTAATGACATGTTCAGAAAAAAGAAATCAAAGGTTCTTTGTCTCAGAATTTTGAATATAACGTTAGTTTTGTTCAAAACTAGGAAAAATAGTTCTGTTTGAGTGTTACTGATGGTAAAAAAAAAAAACAAACAAACAAACAAAAAAACACTAAACAAATAATTTATAATCAAAAGGTTAGTCTTTATTGTCAATCACTTTAAAAAAGCTTTTTCGCCTCATTCTTTAATAATACCGATGGACCTTGCACTTCCTGGCCCTCTGAGTCAGAGGACTACGAGTGTGGGAAGAGTGACTTTCCTCTTGTGGATGCTGAAATTGTAAGGGGCCAGTTGTATCAGCTGAATGTTCACAAGTCTATGGGGCCTGATGAGATTCACCACAGAGTTCCAAAAGAGGTAGTACATGTAATGGTAGGACCCCTCTTGATCATCTGCCAAAGGTCTTGGCAGTCTGGGAAGGTCCCTGCTAACTGGACACTAGCTAATGTTATTCTAATTTACAAAAAGTATGTGAAGGAAGACCCAAGGAACTACAAACTTCTTAGTTTGACCTCAGTTACTGGAAAAATAAGGAAGAAGATTATACTGGGTACTACTGAAAGGCATTTAAAGAACAATGCAATAGTTAGGCACAGTGAGCACAGGTTCACAAAGGTGAAGTCCTATTTTAACTAATTTGATATCCTTCTATGGTAAGGTCACCAGGCTCTTGGTTGAAGGGAAGGTGGTGGATGTAGTTTTTCAGGATTTTAGTAAGGTTTTTGCTACTGTCCCTCCCAGCATCCTTCTGGACAAGTTGTCCAGCTGTGGGATGAATGGGTTTACAGTGCGCTGGGCAAAGAACTGGTCAAAAAACAGGTCACAAAGAGTTGTGGTGAATGCGGCTACCTCTGGCTGGCAACCAGTCAGCAGCGGTGTTCCTCAGGGTTCAATTCTCAGGCCAGTTCGGTTCAATAGATTCATAAATGATCTGGATGCAGGAATTAAATTTACCATTAGCAAGTTTGCTGATGATACCAAACTGGGAGGTGCTGTTGACTCTTTTGACAGACAAGAGGCTTTGCAGAGGGATCTGGATAGAGTGGAGCATTGGGCAATGATTAATGGGATGAAATTTAACAACTCCAAATACCAATTTCCCCACTTAAGACAGTAATTCTGGGCACGAGTATGAATTGGGAGAGGACTGACTAGAGATCAGCCATGTGGAAAGGGATGTGGCAGTTCTGGTTGACAGTAGGTTTCATAAGAGTCAGTAGTGTGTCATGGCAGTAAAGAGGACAAACCTCATCCAGGGGTACATCAAACACAATATTACCAGCCAGTCAAAAAAAGTGATTATCCAGCTATATTCAGTGTTGGTGTGGCTTCACCTTGAGTACTGTATGCAGTTCTGGACCCCACAATTTAACGAGGACGTGAAGTTCCTTGAATCTCTCCAGAGGAGGGCAAAAAAGGTGGTGAAAGGGCTGGGAGGAATGTCCTGCAAGGGGCAGCTAAGGGATTCAGGCTTGTCTGGTTTGGAGAAAAGGAGCCTGAGGGCTGACCTCATTGCTCTCTACAACATTCTGTGGAAGGAAAGTGAGGAGGGATGTGCTGAGCTCTTCTCACTGGTACTCAGTAAAAGGATGCATGGGGATGGTTTAAAACTATGCCGGGGAAGGTTTAGGTTGGCCATTAGGAAGCATGTGGTCAAACACTGGAACAGGCTTCCTAGACAGGTGGTTGATGCCCCAGGACTGTCAGTCTTCAAGAGACATTTGGACAATGCCCTTATCAACGTGCTTCAGCTTTTGGTCAGCCCTGAATTGGTCAGGCAGTTGAACTAGATGATCATTGTCGATCTCTTCCAACTGAGATTCTATTCTATTCTATTCTATTCTATTCTATTCTATTCTATTCTATTCTATTCTATTCTATTCTATTCTATTCTATTCTATTCTATTCTATTCTATTCTATTCTACTCTACTCTACTCTACTCTACTCTACTCTACTCTACTCTACTCTACTCATGCCACGCCACGCCACGCCACGCCACGCCACGCCACGCCACGCCATGCTATGCTATTTTACTCTCTTCTATGTCATACTTTTGGGTAGGAAGGTTATTGTGATTTAACCTGGCAGGCAGCTGAACACCACACAGTCATTCACTTACTCCCCTCCCCTAGCGGGATGATGGAGAGAAACAGAAAAAAGGTAAAACTTCTGGGTTGAGATAAAGACCGTTTAATAGGACAGAAAATGAAGGGATAATAATAATAAATAAATAAATATACAAAACAAGTGATGCACAACACAATTACTCACCACTTGCTGACTGATATCCAGCCAGTCCCTGAGGAGTAGCTGCCTCCCCCTGGCCAACTCCTTCCAGTATTATTGTTCAGCATGACTATCATACAGTATGGAATATCCCTTTGGCCGGTTTGGATCATCTGCCCTGGCTGTGTCCCCTCCCAGCTTCTTGTGCACCCTCGGCCTTCTCACTGCCCAGGTGGTATAAGAAGCTGAAAAGTCCTTGACTTAGTGTAAGCACTGATCCACGAGATCTAAAACATCAGTGTGCTATCAACATTATTCTCATCCTAAATCCAAAACAAAGCACTATACGACTACTAGGAAGAAAAATAACTCTATCCCAGCTGAAACTAGGACAAAAATGAAGATCTTCAAATACATTGACAGTTAGGAACATAGATCTCTTCTGTAAAACCTAAGGAAGTAACATGTTTTCTAGCAATAGGTATTCTGTGTTATCCATTTTATCTCCCTTCCATCTCTTCTGGCAAAAGTTGAAAAGGGAAAATGAAAGAGAAACATAAAAGATAACATTAACAGATAATGCATTTTAAAGGAATCTTTTGGATAAAATAATTTAATAATAAGGTGAGTAAGAATGATGAGTGATGAGTCTTTATGTGTTTCTTTTCACACCCAAAACACTTTAAAAAGATGAATTTACTGGTTTGGCTTCTGTTATAAGAATGCCTTTTGAAATCATACAGCATGAAGGAGTCTTTGTTCCTGGTTGTTGTCATTAATTTCAGTGGAATATGATTGGCTTTGGTAGTATAAAAAGATAATTAATCTGGTAGTGAAACAGAACAGATAGGTGGGTCATGTGGATAAACTAAAATTTAATTTGTTTGACCACAGAGGACAGATGACAGAGACTCACCAACTATATGAACTTTCCCCCAGGCTAAGTCCAGTCAGTAATCTGAAACTGCAGTGATTTAGATGGAGTCATAAGCATGTTGATCATTTGCTCATTTTCCCTGCCCTTCACTGGTGGGAGAAGTCAATCAATGACAGTTCTGTCATTAACAGCTTCAAATGCTGACAGTTGAGGTAACAGTTTACAGTAGATTTTGTCCACATCCAAGAAGAATAGACTAGAATTCAGGATTTCCATATATTAAAAAAGCTTTGGTGTCACTGAGCTGCAAACTTAAGTGTACTCGTTTGTTCTGCTTTCAAACCGTGATTCTTTATGTCCAGCTTCAATAGCAGAAATCCTTGAACATTCTCTGGCAGAAATGTGATTCAAAACAATGTGTATTCTCCTCCATGTCAGAGAGCAATATTGTGTAAACCTCTGTTGTCTTGTGTAGTTTCTAATCTCTGGAAATCTAAAACATGCTAATCTGGAAAGCACTTCTGTGCTTGCTTTGGCACATGTAATTACCAAGAAGTGGAGGGTCAGGCTGATTTTTGCTTACATTTACCATTCATTAGTCACAATTGTTTTCAATTGTTGAGTATAATTTTTTTCTGCCTATCTAGTTTTATTATTACTCTACACACATGTCATCCCATTATTAAAATTATTCCCCAAAGCAATTCCTGTAGTAAATAATACATCTGGGAAAGCCACTTTGCAGAAAATGAATCAGTACTTCTGGCAATGAAACGACTGAGAGTCTTCTGCCAGTTTTACTGAATTTTGATGAAACAGTGAGACAGCATCCCATGTGGTGGACGGCAAAAACGAGTCCCGTGATAAAAACATATTTGCAGCTTTGAACTTCTTCCCATTTTTCTAAATTAATTTAATTCACCAAGCCAAAGGAAGCTGGCCATTTTTAATTACTTAGTGCCTGATACCTAGTCTAGCTGAGCGTTTTACTAGTCATAGCATCTGGGCATCAGTGTCTGCTACTGTGTCTGTCAGAGGCCCCACACGTCTGCTGTGAATGATGCTGGTCAATAAAGGGACATAAAGAGAAATTTTACCAAACAGAGATGGCTGGAATGAAGCAGTGCTTTGGCAATAAGTCCACCTCAGTGGGAAAGAGTCTAAATTGTCAAGTAATATCTCCATGAAACTGTAACTTCTGGTGGAGCGAGAGGACTTGCTTTAGAAAAAGGCATCCATGGTTTGGTGATTTTTTAGTAACTGGAGAAGCTAGTCCATCAGAAGGCATATTGTCCTACTGGTTAATAACATATACTGCCAAAATTGCATGTCTTGTTTCAGCATCTGAATGATCTTCCCTTACCCTAGGGACAGTTAAAATTGTTGTGTCTTTCAAGTGTAAATTAAACAGTCATCTATCAGAAATCTTTCTTTCTGTGTGTCCTGATTGTGATCAAGCCCCAGCCTTCCATTTGTTACATTAAATATTCAATCCTTTTACAGTGCTTTAGGTCTTAACAAATATATGCAAGTACCCTAAAGTTCTGATTTTGACACATAAAATAATTAATATACATAGGTATTGCAGACATCAAGGTGCAAACATGGTCTTTAGGCACTATCATGAAGTTTCATTCCACTACGGGTTTTGCTGATACAAAACAAGTGTGATTAAACACCAGTCTGTGTATTGGGTTTGTATGGCAAAGTTTTGCCAGCGGGGGAGCTACAGAGGTGGCTTCTGTGAGAAACTGCTAGAACCTTCCCATGTCCGATAAAGCCAATGTCAGGCAGCTCCAAGATGGACCTGTCTCTGGTCAATTCTGAGCCTATCAGTGGATTGGTAGCTCCTCTGTGATAGCATAGTTAAGAAGGGGAAAAAAGCAGCTGTGCAAAAGCAGCTGGAAGAGAAGAGTGAGAATACATGAGAGAAACGACTCTGCAGACACAAAGGTCAATGAAGAAGGAAGGGGAGGAGGTACTCCAGATGCGAGAGCAGAGATTGCCCTGTAGCCTGTGGTGAATACCATGGTGAGGCTGGCTGTCCTTCTGCAGCCCATGGAGGTTAACAGTGGAGCAGATTTCTACTTGCAGCTTGGACCCCACACTGGAACAGGTGGATGTGCCTGAGGGAGGCTGTGACCCTGTGGGAAGCCCGCACTGGAGCAGGCTTGTGGCAGGACTTGTGGACCCGCAGAAAGAGAAGCCCATGCTGGAGGAAGTTTGTAGGCAGGACTTGTGACCTCAGGGGAATCCACACTGGAGGAGTCTGGTCCGGAAGGACTGTACCCCATGGAAAGGACTGACACTGGAGCAGTTTGTGAAGAACTGCAGGCCATAGGAAGGACCCACACTGGAAAAACTCACGGAGGACTGTTTCCCATGGGAGACTCTCTGTGCTGGAGTAGGGGAAGAATGCGAGAAGGAAGGAGCAGCAGAGACGTGTGATGAACCAGCCACAACCCACATTCTTCATGCTCCTCCACTGCTCAAGGGAGGAGATAGAGAGTTTGGGAATGAAGTTGAGCCCAAGAAGAAAAGGTGAGGTGAAGGTGTTTTAAGATTTGTTTTTATTTCTCATCGTCCTACTCTGATTTGATTTGTGATAAATTAATTTGCCCAAGTAGAGTCTGTTCTGTCCATTATGGTAACTGCTGAGTGATGTCCCTGCCTTCCATTATATCATAGGCATCTTCATGGAGCTGAGATAAGCAAGAGACATTGAGCAGCAAGTAAAGTCCAGAGATAATACTTTTCTGGAAAAAAAAAAAAAGAAGTCATATATTTAGGAAACTGAGTAATGTCCATTATATTGGAATAATATGAAACTTTCATTTTGTCTCATAAATAAAAAATCCAGGTGCAAGTGAATCCTGGTGTAGTCACTTCTTAATGCAAAGAATATACTTCTCAAGATACACGTGGTCCAAGTATTAATCTGTGTAGTGGAATCCTTGAATAATAGAAGGAAACATGAAGCATCTTAACTAGTTGTAACATTTGGGTTAAGGTTAAGGGACAGAGTTACTAATTTCTTTTGATATGAAGCACAGGGAGAAATTATTTGAATATGGATGAAATTCCTTTATTACTCTTGGCACATTCTGTGGAACGCTGGGGAAATAGGATGGGAAGAAGTGCTGTCTTCTCTTTTTGAGGCTCATACACTCTAAGCAGAGACTCTCATGAATCCAGAAAGTGGAAATTGCAATGTGCCCTCTGAAAAGTTTACATATTGTTATGTGAAATGTACATGGTCTCTAAGTGCTTGTCAGTCGTAAATTATATTGAGAGACATAAAATGAGAAGAAGAAAACTTTTCCAGGAAATTCTAAACCTACACGGTGTGGGGCCAAAATTATCCTTGAAAATAAGAGCAGCATCTTCACAGTCTTTGCATTTTCCAAGAATTGAGGCTTTTTTCTCTCTTTAAAAAAAAAAAAAAATATTGTTTTTGCTTTATTTGTTAGTTGATACTCCTTAACCTTCATCAGTTTGAAAAAGAACTTTATAGTTAGGTGTATTTATTCAGTGGATTCCTTTATATATCCATCTGCTTTTTAATACAGTCAGCAATTCTGTTAGCTCTTACCAAGAAAGAAACAAAGGAGTATATAGTCTTATAATTAGTAACATATAAAAGAAATTATAATGAGTGTACATAAGGTGAAAATGCAAATTTTTTCTTTGCCTTTGTAGATGAAGGTGTTGGGAATCAGTGGTTAATCCACAGAGATTTCATTAATGAGCCAACAGGACTATAACAATTCAGCAGATATTTAATAAATACCTAAAATATGTTTATACATCTGTTGCTGTCTCTTTTGTGAGTTGTAATTAAAACAGCAATTGTATCTCTCTTGGGCAGAATTGTTTTGAAGGCAACACAAGCACTGGGAAAGATATAGAAGAAAATGAATGGTTAGGTTTAGAAGATTTGCTCTCTAGGTACATCTCATGCAGGGAGGGCTGGATTTGCTGTATTTTGGAGATTTTTAGTGTTCCTTAACTCAGTCACTTTTGCTCCATTATGTTAAGCAACCTTCTGTCACCAATTTGTAAGCCTTTTTGGTTTTGTTTTTTTTTTTTCCTGGAAAAAGCACAGTCTAGAAACATCCAACAGAACGTTCACTCAGAGTTAAACAGCTGCAGAAAAGTAAAATATGCTAGTATCACAGAATGAAAAACAAGTATTGATTTAATACCAACATTAGGAAACAGAAAAGTTCCATCATGAACTTTCTTCAATACTCTCATGCAGTGTAGTTCTCCTAGCACTTCTAAGGGAAGTGCTTCAGAAAAAAACATGCGTTTTACTAGAAGACTTTTACCTTGGTGATTATTTCTTACCACACAGCATCTATATGCCTTTGATATGATTTATGTTACCTCTAAATTAAATATTCTGTTTGAGTACTCCCCTGTAACAATAATAATTGATGTAGAAACTGGTATTTGGAAGTGCATGAACATTATCTTATCAGCTGCTGTCTCTCCAAAGTTGCCCCTCAGATTGATTCAGAATACACAATTTGAAATTATTGTCCAAAAAAATGTATTTCAAAAATAGCACAAACTGAAAATTGGGTTTAAAACAGAACATCTGTTAGACCGGGAATCTTTCTTTTATCCATTTATCAAAATATTAGTCAGAAAAGTGCTTCCTTCTGCACATCTCTAACCAAGAACTCCATGGGTCATTTCTGTCAAGAATATTCCAGTTTAAAGTTACTAATTTTAGGGATAATAAACTGAAGAAAATACTTTGCATATATTTAAGAAAAAGCTTTTATAAATTTGTTTAGTATCTATCCTGTCATTGTGCATGACTGCCATTCTCTTTCAGGTTGATGTGGGTTGGCTTTCCCACTGAGCAGAAACCTGCTTCAGCAGTGGTTCTGTCACGATAAAATGCATCTTTGTCTGGCCTCATTGTAACTTCTGATTTAATCTTTTTCCTTATAAAAGTGTCTCTGCATCATAATACTTACCTCAAATTCTGAACTGGAGGAATAAAAAATATTTTATGACACATGTACTGAGGCAAGATCCTCTCTTTACCTTTTTCTCAGGTTTGTATTTCATTATTATTTAATTTTCACCCTTGGAACATTTACATATCCAAGTTAGAAGCTACAAAGTTCAAATGGTTTTCAATGATCTATTCCACCAAGAAACTGGTAGTCCCACTTTAGTTTTTATATAGGAATATATAATTCATAATCTTATAACTATGAAATGGCTGAAGGGATTTTCCTCTAATGCCCCAGAAATATTTACTTCAGAAGAAAGCCAAGCATGAAAACAAACTTTAAGAAAAATGAATTTTATTAAGTCCAAAAGAAGTTTAATAAGCAAGGAGGTCTATTATATAGCAAGGTTAAATATAGATTTTGTTGCTATTGAGTGCTGTCACTTTACAAAGAAATGTAAATTTCTCTCCCAGGAAGGAGCTAACTTCCTCATTTAACCTTTATTTTTAATGAGAACCCATTTCCCATAAATAGCAACAATTATCTCTCCAAAACTGTCTTCCACCTTGATTTTAAAAACAGCAGCAGGTTTTATGTGCATACTATATCTATGTATATTATTTAGGTATATTTCTTACTAAAATGTTTTGGTTCCAATAAATCTGAAATGCAGGTTAAAATGTATTTCTAATCTGAATGATGTCTAATCAGGTTGATGGTTAAACTGACTAACAGTAGCACAAAATGACAGAGAACTTATCACAACAAATGTACACAAGAGGACCAAGATAAAGATAATTCAGCATAAAAAGAGAATGAGAACAAAGAACTAAGAGAAAGAAATAACAAGTAATATAACTTGTCTCAATTTCTCCCCTTTCATCACCAGTCGTGAGGCCACATGTACTGTGTCCAGCTCTGGGTTCCCTAGTACAAGACGGACAGATGCACTTACTGGAGAGAGACAAATGAAGGGCCACTAAGATAGTGAAGGGACTGGAGCATCTCTCCTCTGAGAAAAGCCTGAGAGAGTTGGGAGTATTCAGCCTGGAGAGTAGAAGGTTCAGGATGGATCTCATCAGTGTACATAAATACGTGAAGGAAGAATGCAAAGAGGATGAAGGCAGGGTCTTCTCAGTGGTGCCCAATGACAGGACCAGAGGCAGTGGTCACAAACTGAAATGTGGGAGGGTCCATTTGAATATCAGGAAACACTCTGTTTTTACTGGGAGGGTGACTGAACACTGACAAAGATTTCCCAGGGAGGTTATGGAGTTTCCTTCCTTGGACAAGATGAGTTCCCTTCCAACCTCAACCATTCTGTGATTCTGTAATGCTGTGATTCTGTGATTACAGAATCACAGAATGGTTTGGGTTGGAAGTGACCTCTGGAGATCATCTAGTCTAACCCACCTGCTAAAGCAGGTTCATCTAGAGCAGGTTGAACAGGAGTGTGTGCAGATGGGTTTTGAACATCTCCAGGGAAGGAGACTCCACAAGCTCTCTGAGCAGCTTGTTCCAGTGCTCTGTCACCCTCAAAGTAAAGAAATTTCTCCTCATATTCGGATGGAACCTCCTATGTTTCAGTCTGTGATTCTATGAGTACTGTGGTACTAGCTAATTTGGGACATAATTCTAATCTTTGTTCAAGTATCACTTCTAAGATCTAATTTGTTTGTTCTAGTTTGAGTTAGTCTTCCTTCACTGATATTTGAAATAAAACTAGCATAGGGGATATGTCTGTCATAGTTTGTTGCTTGGGCCTGCCACTCGTGTTTATCTTATTTATTCGTTGGTTTGGTGTTTGCATTGTCTGCATATAGTTGCAAGGAATGTGCATAAACTCACCCATCAACAGATGTTATAATGTAATAAGGACAATTCTTCATGTATTTTTGAGACTTTTCAATTTACCAGGACAGTGAAATAGATAATATGTATCTGCCTATTCGCTGTTCATACAAGATTGTAATGTATTTTCCTATGCAATGAAAAGTATTCATTGTGGAGAAAGGACCACTGAAAGCTTTCATGAGGTTCCCATTGTAACCACTTGTTCTCTCTCCACGTATTTTGAACAGCTGCCTAATTTGGAGTCTGGCTTTCAGAAAGCCTTATTCCCAAACTAGATACTTAAAGTACAACTAGGCATCTCAGTTGTTGTCTTTGTCCTGAAATGAATCCTGTCTCTGAAAATCAGCAGTTATAAGTGTTGAAGCCAAAGGCAATTTGTTTGTTGCTCAAAATCAACCACAAGACAAAATCCCTTCAGAGATGAGATTTTATTAATTTTGTGCTTGTGGGACAATTCTTTTTTTTAAATAGGTGGGTCTTTTAAACTCCAGATTGTTGGACTGGTGATGGTAACTTCCTGACATGGGTCATCAAGGAGCTGAAGAGACAAGGTGCTCTGCTAGACCTTACACTTTCAAATAAGGAAGAACTGGTATGAGATGTGAAGGCTGGGGGTAGCCTTGGCTTCAGTGACTATGAGATGGCAGAGTTCAGGAAAGAAAATAACAAGTGGAAGGATTATAGCCTTGGACTTGAGGAGAGCATAATTTGGCCTGTTCAGGACTTGCAAGAATTGCATGGGAGATGATCCTGGAGAGCTGCATGATTTTCAATGATCACCGCCTCCAAACTATAGTATGGTCCATCATGTTAAGCAGGAAATTAAGCAAAGGTGGTAGCAGGCCTGCATGTATGAACAAGGAACTCTTGAAAAAAAAAATTAAATATGAAAAGTAACTTACAAGAGGTGGAGTAAGGACAGGTAGCCCAGAAGGAGGCTCTGTCCAAGCATGCAGAGTTGAGATCAGGGGAACTAAAACCCACCTTAAATTGAATCTGCCCCTGGGTGTGAAGGCTTCTACAGGTGAACTCGCAGAAGAAGGAAGACTAGGAAATATGTTGACCTGCTGCGGGATGGTGCAGGAAATCTGGTGACAAAGGACCTGTATGAATTTATGAAGGTGAAATCATGCCTGACAAAACTGATAGCTTTCTGCAATGAAAAAACTAGCTTGTAGATGAGGAGAGTGCAGTAAATGTTGTTCATCCTGAATTTAGGAAGACTTTCCACAGTGTCTCACATAACATCCCCGTAGGCAAAGTGATGAAATGTGGATTGAAAACAAAATGAACTGTTCTGTGCAGACTGTTGTGATGAGCAACACAGTCTAGCTAGAGAACAGCCAGGGGTTAGCACAAGGACCAATACTGTTTCATATTTTCATTAATTACCTGAGGAAGAATGTATAATCAGCAAGTTTGCAAATGATACAAAAGTGGGAGAAGTGGTTGACAGATCCAAAAGTTGCACTGCCATTCAGCGGTATCTTGAAAGGCTGGAGAAATGGGTCAATGTGAATCTCAGCAAGTTCAGAGAAAGGCAAGTCCTGTACCTGGGTAGCAATAACCCCATGCACAAGTACAGATTGATAGATTGATAGCTGACTGATTGGAAAGCAGTTTTGCAAAAGAGAAGCTAGGGATCCTAGAGGGCACCAAGATAAATATCAGCCAGCAGTGTGCCCTTGCAACAAAAAAGGCCAGCTGTCTCTTGGGCTTCATTAAGGAGAGTGTGATCAGGAGGCAGAAGAAGGTGATTCTACCTATCTACACAGGACTGATGAGATCATAATCTGGAGTGTTGTGTCAAATGATGGGCCCCCTCCAACAAAAAAGACATGGACATACTCTAGCAAGTTCAATGGAAGGCAAAAAAAATAAAAAAAAGTTAAAGGATTGGAGTATGTGTCATATGAGAGGAGGCTGAGAGAGCTGAAACTGTTCAGCCTGATGAAGACAAGTAGAATAGTGGAACAGGTTGTCCAGAGAGATTGGTAGAATCTCCACCCTTGAAAATATTCAAAACATGGCTGTACATAGCCATGGGCCACCTGTTCTAGGTAACCTTGCTGATAGCGGGGATTTGGACTAGAGGATCTCCAAAAGTGCCTTCCAACTTGAGCCATTCTCTGTGAGTCTACATTTGGTGTTGACTCTGGGTTCTGGATTTCTGGGGCAGAAGTTCAGGATGTAGTGTTAACTCACCACAGTATCAGTTTAAAGAAGAAGCTATTGTTTCAGGTGAAATCTGTAGAAACCTGATTTGACTTAACTAAAATTAGAATGTTAGATTAAATTCAAAAAAGGTCAATTTAGTGTAAAATAAAAGATTAAACCAGCATTCTTGAGGACACCAGCTTAGAGCATTTCTCCATTCATTCTATTGAAGGTTTCCCATCTCTGGTAGAAAGTGAAAGTTTGGAGCAAAAAAATCAGTAACATTCTAGAAGTAAGAAATCTAGTATGAATTCTAGATTTTTCTCATAAGTTTCCTAAGTATGATGTTCAAACCCATGATTTTTTGTCTGAAATGTAATACAAGAATAAGTACTTTTCCTTCATTATCTTTTACTGTTTATCTTCATAGCTTCTACTACAATCAGGTATCAGTTTCTCCTGAGGGGCCTCTAAATACCTCAGTTAAACCAAAATGATGTATGAAATTTGTCGTATATGACCAATACTGTAAATTATTATCAACCCAAATATATGAACTGTTGTCCAGACTGTACTAATCTCATACAGTACTTTCAACATACATTGAAAGAGAACAGCTAAGACTTATTAATGTTGCCATGCTCCTTCCATTCTCATGTATCCATCACCTGATATTTTTTCTACCTGCATGATAATTTTACCCTCAGAGTTTTATTAGTTTTAATATTAGTTTCATTGTGAACTTTGTTATGTTACCTCCCACATGCCTTTTAATAGTTTCTGTTATAGGAAGAGATTTTTTTTTAAATTACTGTATTTAATGATTCTAAGTTCTTGCCCTATTAAGGAAACTAATTCCGTACAAGGAGATGAGCCTGTTTTGTTTTGGTCAAGTGCCAAACCCTTTCTGTGAGAAGGTGTTATATCAGACTTCTCAGCAAGAAAAAAGCAAGGAAATCAGTGTGTGGTTGGATCCGAGATGACAATTAGCTATTTTGAAAAATTAATCTCTCATAAATACAACAAGGATTTATTACTAAATTTACAAGCAGCACAGATGTTATTTGATGATACTATCTCAAGGGGAAAAGCATTCTTTTTACATTAAAACATCAACCTTATATGTTTGGCATTATTTGGCAGAATATAACACTCTTCTGTATATGCAGTCAGTGCATCTGCAAACTGATGGTTAAATCATATTGGCAATCTAGAATATATTTCAAATGTGTACTGTATTTTCAGATTAATTGCATGTGCTTTTCTTAAGAAAAGCAGAACAAAGAGAATGAAAGCTGTGTGTAAGTACTGAAGGGCAGCAGTTTCTGATCTCAAGCTAAATATGTAAGCAAATCCACCTTTTATTTTGGGTCTGAAAGCTTCAGTGTCACTTTTTGTGTATATGTGATTATACACAGGAAAAAAAGAAGACAAACCAAACAACCTGAATGTCACAAATGATAGTTACAATGATATGATCGGCTTCTTTCACTCTCTTTCCTGCTTCCCACTTTCTGTTCTTCCTTCCAATAAGTCTTTTCAGAGCATTCTTTCATTGTGCAATTTTAGGGTATGTTGGTTACTTAGATGACATAAATCTCTTTTCAGACAAACTGATTTTCTTGTCTAAAGATCAATCTAAACATCCCAAAGAATCTTACATGGAAAGTACAGAAACTGAGATTGTTAATTAATGAAGAAACCTTGTTTTGCTAACTCAGATTATGGTTTCAAATATGAAATCAGTAAAATGCCTTCTTAGTTTCACATCTCTGTATTTGAACTAGAGTTGGAGTGTAGGTGGTATTCTAGCATAAGATGTTACCAGCATCTCAGTTAGGTACTGAACACTGTAATCTTCAACTTCCTTCCTTTATCTCCCTTTCTTTGACCACAGAATTTCCACAAACTTAATTAATGTCCAAGTGATCTGTATTTTCCTGCTTCAGTGAAAATACAAATGGACTGCATTTTTGCTGCCTACAATTATGGTTAATACTGTGCAAGGTTAAAAAAAAGCTTATTTTATTACACTGCTTGACTCATCACTGCTTTTGTTTTTATCATCTTATTTAGACCTAATCTTTCTTTTGTACATTAGGAATGTCCTCTTTAATAGTCTTTGGTATGTATTTTACAATCATTTTTATAACATGGCAAATTCTATTTAGAGATCTTTCTTAGATTCAGATCAAATCCACCTGCAGTTCAATGTTCTATAATTTCTACTTTTGAAGCACATATTAGGAACTTTTGGGAAAATGGTAAGAAAGTAAAATGGAAAGCATCATTACGACAGCATAAATCCACCTTTGTTTTAAACTTTCTAGCTCTTGTTCTTGTCTTCAAAAAGATGATCAGAATTATGGAATGGCTTTCAGATGAGAAGAAAATCAAAGTAACTGGAAATCTGAGGCCTGGAGAAAGGAAAACAATCTGCTCAGGGTCTTTAAAAAACAGATCATATGGAGAAGTTAAAAGAGGGCTTATCTATTTCAAAACAAAACAAAAGAACTCAACCAAACAAGAGCAACAACAACATAAAAATAAGTAAAACAAAACACAAAGGCACACACACACAAAAGAAAACAAAATAAACATAAAAATCCAACCTAGCAAAAAAACAAAGATTGGGAAAATCAAACTCAGGAATATTAAGGCAGAAAACAGGAATAAAACAAACAAGCAAAGTTAAATCAGAGATTATGTAGTTAAGCTTTGGGATTCCTTGATGAGGAACATCTATGAACATTAAAGGAAGAGCCATACCTACTAAATACAAAGTCATCACATTTAGTTCAGTCTAGTTATTATCTTAATAGTGAATTGGTTGAAGTAGTGAAACTGCTTTGAAGAAGTATGTGTTGAAACACATGAGGAGAGGTGAGATTTTGATTAGCCAAAGATTACTCTTCCCTTGTACCTAAAAGACTTGAAGGCATGGTACCACATGTAGCATTAAGATTAAGACCTCTAAACTGTGTGCAACTGGTACGACTTCTATTAAGCAGCTAATGACATTTTGCATTCTTTTTTTGAAAACCATGACATTTCTGGACCAGATTATGACAAATAGGAATTCCTAGACTTACTAATAGTAGTAAGTCTTTCATTCCTCTCTAAAGAAAAACAAAAGAAACCAACCAACCAACCAACAAACCCCAACAAGCTTTTGTTCATTCTTTTTATTATAACAAGGAAAAAATAAGTAAGAAGCTATGCATTGACCATAGCACATGAAGCACTCCCTGGAAAACTTCATCTTATTTTAAAAAATACATTTTCTATGACTGTGTTTTAAGGTACCATAATGATTCCATAACAGGAAAATTTTATATCCTAACTGTGTTTATGATAGCTACCAAAGGATTAACTGTTATATACCAGTTATTACACCTCACTCCAGGCTTCCACATAGTGATGTTTCAGAAACAAAAATAAAATAATAGAGAATGCACACAGATACACAAATATTAGAGGACATAATTTCATGATGCAGATATATATATTTATTTCCCTAGATAGAATGAGAACTTTGAAGGAAAACTGAAAAAAAACTCCTTTGTTTGCTTGCTTTAAAACTTACAAAATTAAAAGCATTGAAAATATAAGGACATTTTATATTTGTAATATTTAGAAGTGATTTAAAATTTGAAACTGAACATGTAAAGCCTGAAGACTGGGGAAAGGAATGGCTTGAGAGAATTTAGAAGGGGAAAAGTTCATTTTCAAATGATATAATTAATTGGTTGCCCTGGGACTGAAACTAATTAGGAAAGTAATAAGAGCAGAAAGACAACTTTTGTTGTTGTTGTTGTTGTTGTTGTTGTTGTTAATAATCTGTGTGTAATGTTTGGTCTGAGACCCATGTAGTTTTTACATGAATTTCTAGGACTGAGTTCCCAAAGGAACAGTAGAATATTCTGTGTGCTTTTCCTCAGCTTTTTAACTGAACCTCTTGGGCAAAGCATCATAACTTAATAAAACTAATCAAACCAAATAAATATACCTGGAGGTAACATCTCTGACATCAATTCAATGAAGAGTTACAGCTACAAGAAGAAACCGGGCTTTCATCCTGGATTTAAAAGCTAAATCAAGCTGAAATATCTTCACAACAAAGGTTGCCCAAGGAGATAACATATAACCAATGAAATGCCTCACTCCTATAGCTCACAAAACATTATTGGGGAAAAAAAAAAAAAGAAAGCAGGAAAGCAGTAGTCACATTGCCCTGCAATGATCACAGGATCAATATATATGCTTAATACAAAATGAAAAAGGATAAAAGTATCTTCCTTTAATTTATTTTGAGTTACAGAGTGCACCTAATATTTATGTTTTAATTGCTCTGAGAAAGTCATACAGAGAATAACATCACCATTAAAGATGCAGAGTTAAAAACAAAAATAAAATTAAGCTCTCTGAGACACTCTAGGGGCTTAGTTTCCTCTGGCTTAACATTCTTTAGATGATGTCCTTGTACATTAATATTTTATTTCTGAACAGTAACAAAATTCAGTATAATTGTGTTTTGAAATTAGCATTAGTTTTGCATTAAAAATAGTAAGTCTATCTAGATCTTTAGTATACTTTTTTCATTTTTTAAATTTTCCTATTGTTTGTTTTGTTTGTTTGTTTTTTAATGCAGTGCATCTCTAAGTGATTTAACAGTTAAGACTGAAATATGTATCAGATATGCATACTGCATGAAGACATGAGGGTCTTGATGGGAAGGAATGCAGAGAATGAAATCCTGCAGTGAACTGGGTAAGGTAACAGAGAGTTTTGAAGCAGATTTGTTTTTTGTTGGATACAGCAAAGATACAGATTTTATTCTCGTGTCACAGAACCACAGAGTCCTTGAGGTTGGAAGGGATGTCTGGAGGTCTTCCAATCCAACTCTACTCCAGGTAGCTCCAGAGATGCTCCAGTGCCTTCTTCATCCTAGTGGCCTTTCATTGGCCTTTCTCCAGCATGCCCATGTCTCTCTTGTTCTGGGAAGCCCAGGACTGGATACAATACTCCATATGTGGCCTCACGAGAGCTGGGGAGAGGGAAGGATCACTTCTCTTGGCCTGCTGGCAACATTCCTCCTCATGTAGCCCAGAGTCTTGGATTCTAATTAAAGTTTGAAACAATCAGTTCTAAGGTATTTATCTGTGAATATAAGACACCACTTGAGCTCTGGGCATTAGTTTGAAAGTATTGTACCTAAACAAGGAAGCACAGTCACTGGGTTTGCCTTTCAGTTTCTTCCCACAGGAGTCAAATAAAATGTACATTTCTACAACAGTATATTCCAATATGAAGTCAAGTAGGTCAATTTAAAGCACAGATATTTTATCTGCTTTCCTCTGGCTGAAAATTTGCAACACATTCTCACCTCTGAGACAGTCACTTGACATCTGAGACTTTGTCAATAAGGTTGCTTCTTTTGTACTCTATCCTACTCCTTTAGTGGTACGTGAAGTGGACCAGCAGCAGTGTACTGGGAGAGCAGCTTTCACTGCATATGGCAGCTCCAGTGCTTCTCATGTCTGCCTATGCTCACAAATTTTCCACTGTACTTTCCTGAGCAGTCCCTGTCCTAAACCAAAGAGTTTACAAGCTGTAACGAGTCTCAGCTCAAATTTAGGGTAGTTCTTAGTATGAAGAAACTAGTTTATCGTCAGAGATTCCTTCCAATTTACATTATTCTGTGATTTTCAGCAGTAAAATAGGGCACAAATTTGGATTGAAATAAATTAATACAATAGATCTACAGCTAAAGGTAGCTGTAAAGTCACAGAAGGACAGTAAATGGAAAGCCTAGGCTAAAGTACACTATCTGTCTTGCTGAAGACTTGCCATACATAGAAAGTTCATATCCTGACCGGTGGCCTGCAGGTCTGTCCCAGGATGTGTGTTACAAGGATGGGGACTGCAGGGACATGAGAAGTAAGTGAGTTGTAGAAGAGGCAAGCTGACCCATGGCCATCCCAAAGATGAAGCTTTCAGGAGAGGCAGTCATTATCAATAAGGTTTACCCAGTGGAAGAAAAATGAAAATCTTGGATTTGGATTTTGAATTGTATAGTACAATATTTGAACGGAAGTCTCAGTCAAATAATAGAGAGCTTTCATTTCTGGTTTGGGTTAAGAAACAGGAAAATATTGAGGCGGGTATTCAAATACTTTTGAGGCCTGGGACTTTAGTACTTCAGCTGTGGGAACAGAATGAGGAATGATAAAGAGTTGGGAATGATAATAGTTAGGAATTAGTACAGGTTTTTTTCTTCAGACATTCACTTTCAAAAACTTTGAACTTAAATGCTTAGGACAGTTACTCACTTCAAGGAAGTACACATATTTCACACATGACAAAAAAAGCAAGGACTAGGTACCCAATATCCATTTCACAGACCAGAAATACTAATTGAGACAGTCCATGAAATCAAAGTGTGAGTTAAATGCTTTCCAACTGAACAGAACATTGTATTTGTTGCTTCTGCGTGAACGAGGAAAAAGAGGTATTAAATCCCTGTTTGGGAGAACAGTCTGACCTCATGCATGCCATGACAATTCTCTACAGTCCATTCATTTTGTTTCTTCTTAGTGAGTGCATTAAAAGGTGGTCCTTTATACCTTTTTACATAAAGCACTTTATAAATTCAAGTGTTGCTAATGAGATTACTGGGAGTTAGAGGACACAAGGGCTGGTTTATTTTACCCACATTTAAATTCTGTATACTCTTTCCTCTGTTTCATTGACATGCTGGTAAGCAGCTATGTAATTCTTCACTTCTTTAATCAAGTATATGAACAAACTATATGGAAATCATATGTAACATGTACAAATCTTCTTTAACAAATCAAATCTCAATTCAGAAATACAAATGATGAACTGGGAACAGAAATATATATGTATTTTTTCCCAAATAAAAAGCGCTCTGCCAACAAAAAAAGACATTTTTCACAGTTAAAATGTATAGCAGAATCTTTTTTCTTTGCATTAACAAAGAGGAATAGGAAGGGATATGTTCCTAGTCACTTGAAAGACAAATTGGTTGGCTATTGGTTGTTTTCTGATACCAGTATATCTTTGTGAAACTATGGAATATTTGAGTGAGATTTTATCTGTTTTTTTTCTTTCTCTTCCCCTGACTCTCTCATGTAATATGCAGCTTTTTTTTGCTCTCTACTTACTCAGACATATTTCTATGAATTCATTTTGTTGAGTTTTCACTTCTTGCTACGTAGTCCAAATCTGGTTTTAACTGTACTTTTATTTCATCAGCTTGATTAATCACAACAAAATTATTCAATAATTTTGTGTGGAGAACTTTACGAGTATTACATACTGATACAATTGCAATTTGCAAGAGATGCCATCTCAAGTAGTTGTTTCAAATAATGGAACAAGCTGTTAACCTTTTGCTCTACACAACGTAAGTGTAATTTTGAAAATAGTAATAACCAGATCTCTCACTACTGAAAACTGTTCTGGTTTGTGACAGAGAAATTCTGTATCCAGACAGAAGTTGATAAAGTAGGTCAAGCACATGGTTAACTTGCAGACATCAATCACTTTCAGGGGAAGAAATAAATTATCATTGTTTTCTAACCATCTAAGCAGATACTTCTTTCTTGCTGCACATTTTGAAAACTATGCATTTGTCTTTTTGAAATGGTTGCAGATTAATCTGAAATATCTAGAAAGCAGCCTAATCAAATAACAAACAGCTACCATGTGTGAATTTCTTACACACCTGTTTAGGGCTCTAGGATTAATATGTCTTCCTGGATTTTGTTACCATATCTGAATATTACAGGAGTTATGGCAGGTAAGCAAATGCTACTATCTAAAATGTTTTCAAGGCCTTGAATGTTTTCATTGATTTTTTTTTTTCTTTTTTTTTTTATTTAAGATAGAAGTCACGTAAGGTGAAAAATGCTCTCCCGCACTGTGAGGAAGGAAGACAAGGATGTGGGTGAGAAGAAGGTCAGAGGTACAGCTCCAGGTTGCATACATAACTCCCATCTTGTGGTACCTCTGTTGCCACAGCAATCCAGCAGTGCAAATTAAGATAGAGCAAGGATGGAGAAAGAAAAAAATATATGTCTCATATCATTCATCTTAGATTGTGGAAGTAATCGCATCTCTACATACGCCTATCCCCAGAGAACATCCACTTGAGCTAAATGTTTGTAAGCATTACTCATAGAACAAATTCTCTATGCATTTAGCATATTTTATTCTGTTACTTGATAGAGAAATCTTAGTTTGATTCTACATTATTACTTCAATAACCTAGATTTGTAAACATCTCACATATTTATTACGCTAAGGTATCCTTAATTTTTGCTCATACCCTTTGAACTAATCACTAAGTTACTATAAATATATCTTTCTTAATATTACAACTAACACATTATGCTTGAGTTTTTATACTGTTGTTATCCTTACTCCTTTTAAAGACAACACATTTAAAAAAAAAAATTTATTTCTTTTTATACATGATGCATAGCTCTTATTTCTGAGAGCCTTGAGCATAAATAAAAATAACACATTAGAAAAATAGTTGTTCTTTAATTTTAAAAAATATTTTAACATATGAAAATAGTGGTGTGTGTTTCAACAAGATATAACTTGATCAGCACATTTGATGATGAAAAAATTGATTTATGAATACATCAAATTTTTAAAATTATTAATTTTTCACTTAATACTTCAAATATTTTAACTCAAAACCTTTTAAAATATGAAGAACTATTATACAAGGGCTTAGGTATATAATTATGCAATAGTAATTTGATAGGAACTCCGAAAGAATTAAAGTATTTAATTCTCCATGACATCAGTAAGAATTTTGATGAAATGTTAGATTATTTGAAGCTGACAAAGGGTTCCTTCCTACATTTACATAGAGACATATTTCTAAAACCAAATATTTGCCAGTATTCCATGGGAAATGTTTTTTTTTAATTGGAAATTAATTTACTAAAAGAACAAAAGTTTCAAATCAATGTATAAAGAGCAGTAGAAGGTAGGCTTTTAAGTTATTTTAGGCCTGTGCTCTTCTAAAACTCCAATCCTGATTGTCAGGAAAACTTTGTGTAAGACTCTAGTTCTTTCTTTATTTTACTTAGAAAATGTATTGCTATATGTGAACATAAGGAAATAATTTATAATTGTTTGTAATATTTAAATGACAGATTCTCTCCTGAATATAAAATTGAGCTCTATATATTTATCACCAGTGAGGATATGGTTTTTAATCTGGGTCGTAAATCTTCTGCAAGCATCTTTTCAATGGTTAATCTCCAAGAACAGGTTGATGCACAGAGTTGTCTGGTTGGACGTAGCATCAAGGATGTTGCATGGGATTTTAATTGCATAGATTAATTGATAGGAAATGAGACTGTCATGCCTTAAACTTGAGCACAACAACCTGAACAATGTCTGTGTATTTCTAAGTAGAAACTAAGAATATTTACAGAAGACTGTATCGGTGTAAAGGCTGGAATATTTCCAGGCTGGTAAAGGAATAATTTGTGTTGCAATTCTTATTTATTATAATGAATGCTTGGTAGGGGGAATGTCAATAGTTAACAAGTACTGCGTATTACCATTAAAAGATTGCTTTAGAGATCTCATAAGTGATTTGTGTTGGAGCTTAATAGCATAAAATTGCAGCCATTATTCAGAAACAAATTGAATCACTATAAAACAGCATTGCAAGGACAAGAGTAGCTACATGACAGTCCTAGAGGCTACTCCAAAGCTGCCAACATAATTGTCTGAGGAATTTGCCAAAGAGACAGATGCTGCTAACAGAAAATAATGTTCCACTCCCTGGCATTTGGTTATAGCAAACCTAACATAAACATAAGTGAAAGAGTGTTCTTCATTCCCACACAACATTATTTCATGTCTACAGAAGGTGAGCATAGTTGTATTTTCCCAATTCTGTCTCAGACAGATTGCCAGAGGAATTCTGCAGCCCTTGGAAGCTGATTTGTGCACAAAAAAAAACGTTTCAAACTCTGCTATGAATCTGTCACCTGTACTGCAGTACACAGATACTTTTAAAGAATGGCAGCTTGAGAGAGAAAAGTTTTAGTACAATCATAGTGATCTTCTTAACTCTCAAGTTCAGCGAATCAGAATTGATAATGTTACGTTTCTATTTTTTTATTCCTTACAGAATTCCAGAAAGAATTCTCTTGGGTTATACTGTGTAAACCCTGTTGCAGACAAGAAGATAACTTAGAACAGAAAGTTCTATTTGCTCTACCACTTAACACTTAAATGATACATCAGGTAATGGGAAACCTGAGCTGGAAACACTAATATAAACTATAGGCCTGCCACCCAAAATCCCATTTCAGAATGGACCACATAGCCAGTGCACAGTGCCTAAAATGTAAGCTGTTCATCAGCCACTGCACAGCTGATCTGTATCTTTTGAGTTTTTGAAGATCAGAAGGGCAAAGGCTCAGTGTATGCACTAAAGGACTGCTCTATGTTGAACGCGCAGGCAACATGTTCATGAGCAAGAGAAAATTTAGCACACTGAGCACATTGACCTGCCACAGGCATAGAGCATTGAGTAGAAAAAACCCAGGAGGAGCACTGTTGGAAAGGTACAGGAGGTTGCCTTTAGGTTGGCCTTCTACTGAAGAGTCAAAACCAATGAAGAATTTAAGATAGATTGAAAAGCACAAGTCCTGAGCAGACAGCAGTTTATTCATGTTTTCATTTGAACTATGAGGAAAGGGCAAGGGCAGTAAAATGTCAAATAAAATGCAATGTCTGTTGTTCACATACGGAAAATAATCCTAGTTATCCAAAGACTCTGAGTCTGAAGATCTTGTAGTCATTGTGGATTGTTTTCTGAAAATATCAGGTAAGTGAACATCAGTGACCAAAACATCAAAAGGGACATCAGGAATTATTAAGAAAGAAAGAAATCAAGAACAAAAGAGAAAATTCCATTATGTCACTGTGGAGACCTTTTTTTTTTTTTTCCACTGTCTTTAGCACTGTATGCAGGTCTCATCCTCCCATCACAAAAATCATGTAATAGAACTAAAAAAGAGAGGAAAGCAAAGAAAATTATGAAAGATACAAAAAAATTGCTGTATGAGGAGAGATTAAAAGACTATCACTCTTGTTCCTGGGAAAAATTAAAAAACAGTAAGATACATTTTTCAAAAATCACAGATTGCATTAGGAAGGTGAACTAAAGGTTTAGTATCTAGATTTACTGGAGAACTGAGGCAGACAAAGAATTAGGCAGCAGTCTTAGTTGGTAAATTTTCATACAAGATATAAAAAACTGTGAAACTCACAAAAAATGTAAGGTGATTCCTAAGCGAGAGTCTTGAGGTGAGACAAGAGTTGCCATGAGTGTATTCTGCCCTAAGCAGTTTGCTCTGTAAATCCATCATGGTTCTGCACAGTAATTTGACTCTGGATCTGAGCACTAAAATGGGGAGACAGCTGGCAGCAGCTCAAGGCAGCTGTTCTCTTCCTTCTTTCCCTGCTGCCAGGACAGGTGGTCTCTCAAAACTATCTTGTTTGTTAATAAACATATAATAAAATTGCATCCGCTTGGTTACACTTGGCAAAAATGTAATACTTCTGTCAGTCTTCATCAGGCCCCTGCCATTCATGATGTTGCAATAACTAGGGACTGAATTGGTGGATGCCCCCTTCAGTACTTCTGCAAAACAGATCAGGTATATTGGACCAAATCCTGCTACTGGTCAAGTCTAGCTGAGTCTCTGCACTCTTCAAGGCACTGTAGAGTGTTTGGGTTTAGTTTACCCTTTTCTGCTTACTCTTTTGTAGTGTCACCTAGGCGTTCATTTCCACTTTGTCCAAGACAACTTGGAATTAGAAAAAAAAATGCTCGTTACTGGACAGTAAGCGTTTATCAGTCTCCCAGATTTCATTTGTTAAAATTTAAATAAGAAATCTCTACTAGCTCTTCATAAGCAGAGAAAATACATTTTTAAAATATGATTTCCACAGAGATATCCAGGTTCTAAAATATGTCTTTCTGCTTATAAATATCCCATGTAGGTTAGTTTAGGTCAAGCCTATTGTACTTTGCATTAAAGATTAAGTTTGTACTTCTAAACTATTGTATTTACATATTAATAACACATTACAGTCTGCTTCAACAGAACACAATTCTCATGGGTTATAAGAACAAAAAAGCAGCAGTGAACAAACGAGCTCAAATGATATACTGACTATTAACATCTAAGCTTTACAAAAGCTGGGATTTTTTTAAGCTAATACAGAATTAGACTCTGTTGCTCAGGATCAAGAGATTGAGAACATACTCCCTGAAGTTGTTATATCCATCATTGTTAAAACTGCTTTTCCTCTTGCAGATTGCAAGCTTTTGAGGGCAGTGAATATATCTGATATGTGCACAATGGCTTATAGCTTTGGTTAACAATTGAAATGGTCCTGGTGGGCTAGCCTTGGTTAACAGCCAGACTCCCATGCAGCCACTCCTCTCTACTCATCAGAAAGGAAAAGAAAATAAGAAAAAGACAGTAATGAGAAATCTTATAGGTTGAGATAAAGTCAAAGAGATTGCTTATCAATTAGAAATGTGGGTAAAATGGACTGGACTTGGCAAAATCCTAATTTAATTTATTGCAAATTTAAATAGATTTGGCCAGCGAGAAACAAGACGACAAACAATGAAGTGAGAACTTTCCTCACCCCATTCCCAGGCTCAACTTGACTCCATCAGTACTGTCCCCCGCCCTGAGCAGTGTAGGAGGGATGGGGACAGGGTTATCAGTACACAGCAGTTTCTGCAGCTCCTTCCTCTTCACACGTTTCTCTGCTCTGAAGTGGGTTTTTCATGGTCTGCTGTGAACACCTGCACCAGAACCATGGAGGACCTTCTCTTTCTCCTCCTTCAACTTCATTGTTCCTACTGTTGCTTTTCACTATTTTTGTTCTCTCCTCCTTGCCTGTGTGGTGTTTTCTGCCCTTTCTTAAATACTTTTTCCAGAGGCACCACCTGCATGGCTGATGGGCTCAGCTGTGTCCTATGGAGGGCCTGTTCGAGCCAGATAGAACCAGCTGAAACCAGCTGTGTCTGTCACAGGGCAGCCCCTGCTCCTCCTCCCATAGACCACCCCTGCAGCCCTCTACTGCCAACACCTTGCTACAGACATCAAATACAATGGTTAAAGTAGCTCTAGTCCTTGGGCATCCATCTTGTTTGCTGTATTTACAGCTTAGTTGTCCATGTTGGATCATGTAGCAATTATTTCTCTACATTTTCCTTTTGATTTTACGGGAGAACTTCAATGAATAGATTTATTTTCTATTTTAATTAAAGAAAAACTGCCTTGAGAGGGAGATATCAGATGCAGACTTTCTAATAGTAAACATCATACTGGTTTATATACATTTATGTAAAATTTCACTCAACTTTTAAAATAATCTGCAGACATTTACTGAGTTATAATATAGCAGAATTGTATTTTCTAGCAACCTTTTAATTTTATAACACCTGGGAAAGGTCAGATCCTACCTTATAAACATCCTGTAAGTGTTAATCTGTTCAGTTTTTCTATTCTGTTATGCTATAAAAGACTTTGTAACACAAGAATTCCTGAAAAAGGAGGGGAGGTACGAGGGCAGGAGGGTAAGAGGAGGGTGAGCAGGCAGGTAGGAGGGAAGGAAGGAAAGGAAAGAGAAAGGGAGAAATTACAAGATGGAAAGAAGAAAATAAAAGATACTGACATACATACACTGAGAAAATTTAATTCCTCAGGATGTCATATTCATAGCATAATGAACTTTGCATATATAATGGAAACATATGTAAGGCAGTTTTTCTTGAAATTTCAAGTAAATAAAAATACTAGACATTAATCTGCAGTCTGGTGTGGATTCTAAGACATTTTCTACCTTTCTATGAATCTTGTACCTCTTCTGTAGACACCTATATTTAAAACAAAACGCACTATTTTTTTTTCATACAATGAACTCTGCAAAGGTAGAATTCCATCAGTATTTTCTATGCAATTCCACGTACTCAAAGATAACTGCCCCCATGATCTTTCTGGCAAAAGTTCAATTTATCATGTTTCTTTTTAAATAAGTGTGAAATAATAATATCTGTGCATTGCTTAGTATGAAATTGTATTAGCTAACACAGTCACTGTGTCATGCTTGGAAATGTTTGTGGCCAGGATGTTTTGCAGTCTGCTTGGTACAGCATTATTCCCTGAAATTTGAAACATTGCATTAAAACAAACGAAAAAAAAATCCTTGTTTTGTAACATAAACCTTTTTCTTGTTAAAAATAAAAAATACATTTTCTGTCTTTTTCAACTTTTTCAAAACTCAGTTTGTTATGACTACGATATGTGCTCTCCTACTGCTACTCAAAACTGCAACACAAAAAGCCATGCCTGTCTAACTGGTTAGGTAGAGATGAAATGAAACTGATTGTACATATCCAGTTAAATGCAAGAAGCAGACAACAAATATTAAAGGCATGCACACTGTTTTACACTAGTTGATATTTCACAGTCTGGGTTTCTTTAATTTGGAGCCAGGCTCTTCTCGGTGACAACCAATGGTAAGACAAGGGGTAATGGGTTTCAACTGGAACACAAAAGGTTCCACTTAAATTTGAGAAGAAACTTTTTCTCAGTGAAGGTAACGGAACACTGGAACAGGCTGCCCAGGGAGATTGTGGAGTCTCCTATTCTGCAGACATTCAAAACCCGCCTGGACACATTCCTGTGTAGCCTCATCTAAGTGTTCCTGCTCCAGCAGGGGGATTGGACTAGATGATCTTTTCAGGTCCTTTCCAATCCCTAACATTCTGTGATTGTGTGATTTTGTGAATGGCTCCTATGAGATGTTTCTGCTTAGCTCTCCCTCTCACTGTTGTGACTATCATGTTGGCTACAGCTGTCTATCATCATTTGTGTAAAAATTGTTTTCCTATCAACATTGTAATAGTTTTTTTTTTATGTCAAGACTGATATCCTGTTTAGGTGAATTTATTAAACTAGGTCAGAAGCAGAAAAAGTAATCTGAAAATTAAATAACAAAAATCAACTGCTGGTATAATAGGATGAGGCTAGAATAGATTATTTTTCTCAATCAAATATATTTGTCTCCCGTATTAATTTTCTTTTCATTTCTTCACATCTCAGTTCTGATTACTTATAATATTAAATAAATTATAAATATAATATTAAAAGTGTCACTTGGTAACCATCTTTCTAAAATTTTGAAAACAAAGGTCAGTGTTAGGCTAGGTGTTAAGAGAAATTGAAGTGATATTGTGTCTGTCTACACAAGCATCAATAATATTTTTCAGCAATTCAATGCTTTTTTAACCATCCTAAAATTGTTAAATGGGTCCTACTTTTACTGTTATCCTTGGGTAATACTCATGTGGGAAGGAGATGGTGAGAGTGGACTGAACATGAACAAGATGATGGCTGGGTTTTGAATGACTTAGCTGACACTCCATGTTATTCTTTGTGCTCCCTGTAGACCTGATCCAAGTACTACCTTGCAATACCTTGTTTTCCTGATTCAGTTTCCCTTCAGCAGCTCATTAACAGTTGCAAAAGGGATCTTATAATAAAAAGATTTTAAAATCAAACAAACAAACAAACAAACATTATTCAACTGCTCCTCCTGTTCATCTCCACTGACTATTCCACCCCTATACAGTGAAGAGACCTCCCAGATATCTTTTATGTTTCTGCATCAAGCAACTGTAAAGGATTGCACAGGGCTTTAAGAGGGAAGGATTCACTACCTTAGTGTCTCATCACACCTCAAGAGGAAATTTTACCTTTGCAAGAAGGGTACAGGGTGTTTCTTGGTTTTAATAGTTAAAGTTGGGGAAAAACAAACAAACAAACCCACAAAAACACTCCCCCCCCCCAAAAAAAAAAAAAAAAAGAGGAATCAGAATCAGCGCACCTAGTCTGTGTCTGGTAAAACATAAGATAGCCAGAAGAAGACAGACAACTACTTTATCACATACATGTAAAGTTTAATAAGTCATGTTTAAGAAATCAACGAACTACTTTTTTATCTTACAAAAAAGATGGCAGTTTACAAATCATCTTGAACAATTATTAGTACTCACGCATCTGTTTCCAAAGCTGAAGAAGTACCCTTTTCTACTTGTACAAATTTCAGGAGGACAACTTTTCACATTTCAGTCAGATTTGATTTATTTTATCATAAGGATCTGAGAACTGGATCACTGGTGCTAGATAAAGGACTCCAAATCCTCATCTGCCTTATCCTATAATCAGGGAAGAAACACAAAAATCAGTGTGATGAAGTTTTTGGATAATGCATCCTGTTCACATGCAGGAACACACACACATGTAGACTGTAAGTGGTAACCTTCTTTTGTTTTGATCAGTATGATAATAAATGCCTTTCTCTGTTTCAGAAGGAAGATTTACTGAGGTATCACTAATAAATTCATCACTCACTAACAGCACACTAGTAAGCCATATGGCTTTGCTGATGAATCACAAACACAATGTCTCCCCAAAATATATTGACACTATTCATCAAGAATTTTTGTTGAAGTTGTAGAGTGAGTTTGACCTTTCTGAAAGAAAGGGAAAAAAAAGATTCATTTTGGAGGTATGTGAGAGTAAAGATAACAAAATAATACAGTTTGGAAACAATATACATGAACAATATCGTAAATTATAATAATGGCATTCAGCTCATATTTATATAGAGATTTTTTCTTCTTGTTCAAGTAGAAATCACAGTACTTTCAAACTTTACATAGTTTCTGTATGCAAGATTCTTCATCTTTGCCCAGATAATTCACACAACATAAAAAACAAGTCTTTGTGTTAAATAAAATGATAAATAACATACATATAATTATTAATTGAGAAATGTAAATAACACATGCCACTTTTTAGCCTTATTAATATTTAGTTAACTGGATAATTTAGCTCTCATGTTACAGCTGGTGTGCAAAGTTTCCACCTTTTCATTTTCTTTTCTTTTCTTCATTTGCCTTACTTTTCTTGCCTTTATATCCCTGTTGTTTACACTGTCACAGAAGATTTACATTTTTCTTGTTTCTAGTCCAACCCCACCAACTCCTCTATCTTCCCATTGAAGTCCCAGATTCATATCCTTCTATACTTGTAGAATTCCTCCAGCTTTCATAGTGAAAACTTCTCCTGAGCATAAGCAAAATTCATTCAAACTGGCAATAGTTATTAATAAAGGTATTTTCTGTCTAGTACAACCAACTCCCTAGAAAAAGAGAAGGTAGTTGTACAGCTTCTATTATCATTCTGGATGAAAAAAATGGTTTAAAATTTTTTGTGTATTTTCTCACATAAAGGTAAGCAAAAAGATACTGAAAAACAAAAGCAAGAAAATCCAAAAGCAAGCAAGCAAAAAAACCAACCAACCAACCAAAAAACCCCACAAACAAATAAAACCCAACACCACACCTCAGGGAGAGTAATAAAATAAGGAAGTAAAATATTTAGTGTTGTGAGAAAAAATATAGCATTAGACACAGATAAAATCAGTGATGTTATTTAAAACTTGCCATTTTCTATGGATGCTATTTTTAGTCTAGTTAAAGTTACCCATACTTATGTAGTGGATATTAAAAGCTAACCCAAGCCACAATATCTGTTAAAATGAAGCCTCTTAATAGCTCTTAAAATCATGCAATCAAAATATATAACAATAAGTAAATTCTTCATACCATCTGTTCCATTTAGGGAAATGTTGCAGTTGGTTGTTGGACCTATAGTAATGATCTTTAGACTTTGGGTATCATGAGGTGTTAAGTAGAATATACTAACCTAGTAAATCCTGCAAGCAACTTTCTTCAGCTGGGTTCTTGTGATATGTGTTTTTCAGATCTAAAAATTTAGCTTCTGCTGAGTAGTCTTTGCCTTCAACAAAATCTTTATGAAGTGCACATATTTTCTGGAAAAAACGTCAGTGTATGGGTATAAAAAAATTATTTTGCATTCTAATTTTGAGTGACAATTTTTAGTTATTGTGCATACATTCCATTCAAAATCAGCTTTGAGGTAAGATAAATTTCAGCAACCTTGAAATAGGCTCCATTTTATATGTTCTGCTAATTCAGTAAAGCTAATTAAGTTGGTTCTGCTTTTTGATTCAGTTTACTTGCGTTTAATGCTTATGTTTGGTAAGCAGACAGATAGAGATAAATGAGTCACCATATTTATAAATGCCTATTATTTCCATCAATATCCATTTTGAATAGCGTAAGTTCTGATTGCAATTAAAAGGCTTTTAGCCATTTTAGCAGTGTGGCGTCCTGGTCCAATTTGGACTCAGGAAGGTTCAAAAATGGTTCCAAGAGTGAGATGCCTAAAGACAGAGTAAATTTATTTCATTTTCACACCTAAAGCTACAGCAACAGAGACTAAGGGGGAGAAGTTAGGGGAAAGTTAAGCAAGCATGCAAGAAGATAAGCAAGAGACAGTAGCTGCCAGGGATCCAAGCATCGTTTCCTGTGGGGCAGCTCTCAGGTTTCAGGCCTTGGTAGCACTGTGCCAGTTTGCAGGTCTCAGGTCCTCGTAATGCTTGGTAGTTTGCAGGTCTCATGTCCTGCTGGTATCAGAGTCCAGGTCCCGATAGGTGTTAGCAGTGCTCAGGTCTCAGGTCCGCCAGTCCCAGGTGACAGTTTTTGGTCCTGGTGGTGGATGGCCACACTGGCAAGTTATAACTTGGTCATTTTATGGCAGTTGGTTGTGGGCAATCACTATAAATTATATTAACAATGAATTCTTAGCTCCAGATATGTGATATGTTCATTTTTGCCTAATGAAAGATTTTGCCATAATTTTGTTGAAACATTTCTTCTCATTGAATCCAATAGTTACATCAAAACTGAGGTTACACAAAATATAAATTACTTTTAAAAATCTCAGGAAGAAAAGAAGTTGAGCAAACTTGAAGGATGTCATAAAGAAATACACAACATGCTATGGCTAACAGAATGAGTTACATGAGAGACAAATTACCCTCACAAAAAATTTTTAGATATTTTGAATTCTGGGGCAGAAGATATAATGACAAATGATATAATGACAAAATTTCTTTTTTCTTAATTTTCTACTTTACTAAAGTTCTACATCATTCCTCTAAATATAATGATAATAGTTCAGGTTCAGATAAACCACAACTGTTATTTTAACTCAGACTCTTAGATGTGCCAGGAAGGGCTCAGGAGTCTATTTTGTGTCATTAAAAGCAGATATCATAGCTACCTCACTAGCTTTGCATCAAACCTACACACATAGATGAAAGAGTGCAGTTACTTTTTGACAATTCAGATTAGAAATACACCAAACAATCTCAAATTATGTTTTACAACAAGCTATTTCAGTAAATCAAAGTAAGTTCTTTGAAAATGCATTTAAAAGCACATTGAGATTTTTACATGGTGATGGAAAACAGTTCTTTAAAATAGTAGTGGAAAGTGCCATTAACTTCATGAAAAGAT
Organism: Patagioenas fasciata; assembly: GCF_037038585.1. Taxonomy (NCBI): domain Eukaryota; kingdom Metazoa; phylum Chordata; class Aves; order Columbiformes; family Columbidae; genus Patagioenas; species Patagioenas fasciata. The sequence continues at coordinate 196,323,691 of NC_092520.1, read as the reverse complement.
GACAGCACTGGCCTTTTATCTTAGAAAAACAACATTGCAACTTGGTCTGGAGGTCTAACTGAACTGAGATGCCACTCAGACAAGCTAATACAAGGCAAAACCAGTCCCAAATGCTAGAATTGGAGGTATTGATTTCTGACTATAGGAACTACTTTATTTAGCTTACAAAAAGGCAATTGAAGAAACATGTGATCAGAGCCACCGGAGGGGTAAGGAAAACAGATGAAAATATTAAACCATTTAAGTTTAGGTAAACAAATAAGGGTTTGTATGTGGCAGGCAGGTTCTCCAGGCTCACATAATCGTTGTTGTCAAGGGATAGCTGCTCACTATAGTTACTTGAGTCTAGGGAGGCATTAAGCTGAAAAATATTTAGTTTCTGGAGTTCAGGTGCATAGTGTCATCTGAAATTCCATAGAGCATCCCAGCTAGCCTCTAGGTACTGCACTGGGGCAGCAGTGTTCTGTTGGTCCTTGTATCACACCTGCTTGCCTTGGTGATTTAAAAACCTAAGTTTCTCTGCAAGCTAATTCAACACTTCTGTTGGTGTATACAGTTTATTCTATTTATCCATGTACTCCATTTCAGAGTATCCCAAATCATTTTCAGTGTACACATTGACTTGGCTCTAAGCAGTCTTAGAGACTTAGCTCACATGTGAACATCTGTCTATAGGCACCAACATTTATTGGGAACTGGCAGCTGTTTCTCACCTTTCACACTTCTAATTAGCTACAGGAAGAGGGGAGTAAGCTGTCTTCCAGGTTCAGTTCAGTTACTCACACATGAGCATCTAGTGCTGGGTTTGATTTCCTTGGGAATCCTGGTTAGTTTACATCTGTCATACTGAAAGAATATGAGTGGTTCCCCATGTCCTTTAGCATGTCCTAGGACTAGCTGGATGGCACAGGGCATCTCAAAAGGCAGAAGATGCTTACATATAAGCAAATGAATCAAATCGTCTGTATCTACTTAAGATATGAAAAGAAGCATTAGACTTTCTGCAGTCACTGGTCCCAAAAAATAGAAAACTTGACTTCCACATTTTGAAAATCTTTTTAACTATAGGAATATCAGGAATATATTCCTTTACTCCTTCCCTGATCTTGTTATGCTTCCATTTGTAAGGAAGCTAGAGCAGGAATAATTAATCATGTTCAGTAAATATTAATGGTCAAAAGTAATGCTATGATTTGATATTATGCAGCTTATTAGACTGGGAAAAAAAGGTGCAAGGAAGTAAAGTTCTTCCTAATTACGAAAGCTATCATCTCATAGGTTTTCAGTGATGTCAGGAATACTATACTGTCTCTTCTTAATAAACTTGAAAAAAACTTGTCATTAAAAATGTTCAAAATCTGGAAAAGCAAATTTTTATATGATATCTACTTGAATCAAAACTACCTACATGTATTTCAAGCTCTACGTCATGGTGAAATGTTTTTAATTGGCAATTTTAGGTAAAAATCTGAATAAAAAATAAGGCACCACTGAAAATGTTATTATATATTATTATATGTCGTAGTTTAACCTTAACCAGAAACTAAAGCACCACACAGCTGCTTGTTCACCCCCAGGATGGGGGGTAAACTGAAAAAGTAAAGGTGTAAAAAGATCATAAAGGGTTATATGCTACTTACTAGAAAGAAATCTGTGGATCATGTTATTCTGGTTAATAAAAATGTTCCTTTAAGTTTCTGGCACAACTGGTACAAAACAGAACCTCTCTGAATCTGAGACCACAGTTTCAGAATCTCCTGGGATTTGTTTGTTTTGTTTATTGTTTGTTTTTGTTTTTTAAACAAATGTTACTGGACCTATAAGTAGCCAGTAATAATGCTGCTACTGGTATTTGAACATTCCTAAATCTGTAACTGTTGCTCTGAACAAGGTGAAATGCCATACTTGCCTGTTAATTTGGAACTCAGCAATGAGAATTTACGTGTTAATCTTGACAGTTCGTTGATTGTGACACCAGGCATGAATGTGCTGGAAGATCTCAGAACATCTGCAGTGACTAACAACTCATTCTGACACAGTCAGCAGAGAAGAGCTTGGTAGCAAAACCTTCTCTTACCACTCTGCAGCTAGGGCACAAGCTGATTAAATCAATTTGCGTGGAGTATGAGTAACTCAGTAAAATGTGTTGGTACATTAAGATCTCAATGAAAGACGGGTTGGAAGTTTCATAATTCTCTTTTCTAATGTAAGGGCTGGTTATCTCTGTAATGTGTTAGGAAAAAAGCAGACATTTGGCATTTTCAGTTCATAAATGAAATAATTTCTTACATCACATGCACAATAAAATGCTAACAGGAGTTTTGCCTTAAAGTTCTGTGAGAGTTCTCAACACTGAGAAGGCAAACATATTTGATTATTAAATATCAATGTCAACATAATGTACATTAGACTAATTAATATAATGAAGTATATATGTTATGCCATACTATATAACATAGCATATGCACACATATTCACACACTTACCATACGCACATATTTTAGATCTATACATACTAATATATTTTACATCTAAGTGTATGTACATACATACAAAGAGACTTAATGTAGAGCTTTTAGATTCAGTGTAATTTATTTTTAATATTTTTGCTAGCAGGAGCAAAAGCCAATTTAAAAAGCACCTATTGATCTATTACTTTCTTTCTCTTTGGGTGCCTAGTCTCATTTCAGTAGCACTTATATATGCTTGTCTATACAGACTTTCTCTTTGTGATAAAATGTGTATGAAATGAGAAGATACACTACAAATCAGAAATATGGTTTTATGGATAAGGAATAAAGAATACTTAATGAACTACTAATGTATCAGATTGTTCATATCTGGAGGCAATTTTGTTTATGCTATCAAGAAAGCAAATTATTCTGATTCTTGTATTTTTAGAAAAAATTCATTTACTGTGGTCATTTGGTCAGACATAAATACAAAAATATACCACAAGACTATAGAAATACTAGAAAACCTTTATATAAGACTGGTAAAAATGGCTCTGAATACCATGTATCGCCTTTACATCATTCTTTTCTTATGAGACACATCGTGAAATAAGTCACAGTTTTAGTCTGATGCAGAAAGGAAGCTTATTCCTCCAGAATGTTTGCCTGAAGTTTAGAGAAATTATTCTTAATATTTACACTAACATAACATATACACCATTTTATATTAATGCAAAAAGAGACTTAGATTTACAGTATTTATAAACCTTTGACTTTATGTAGTTTAAAAAGTTGTCTATATCTTCAAGGTTTCCCCTTTTGGACACTACAGAGTGGAAATAAAGGTAAATAAAAGTTTATGACTGTCTAAATGTATGGACAGAAAAAGAGGGGAAGAGACTTAGAGTGCAACTGCTTTCTGAGCCCATGCTTAGAGCCCCTACACATATATGGTAAGAAAGCAGTGTATAGATGATCTAATTGACAAGATGTAGGAGATTGTTATGGCTGGATTATGCTCACTCATGTTTGCATAACTGCATCTAACTTTCTTGTCTCAGTGTCCCAAAACAATCACTGCAGTTTCAGTCAACGAAATTTCAAGAATGACTCATCTTACCCTGAATTAGACAATAAAAAAAGGTCACATAAATAGTGTGATGAATAATGTCTGTTTTCTTCCATTAACAAGTAACGGAACTTCAAATCAACTGCTTCATATGTAGAAGTAAGAATTTTAGATGTCTAAACCTAAGTATCACAATTCCATTTAAAAACCATGAAAGAACAGGATGTACAAACTGTAATCATGGACAAAAATGGTGCCTCGGTATCTGAAACACCTTGGCCATTACAGGTTTCCACTGTTCATACAAATCCCATTCTAACCTAATTGACTAAGTGGTACTAAAGGGTAATTATTGTTTGTAGTGTACCTAAATCAGAGTAACATTAGTAATGATAATAATGGTTTATTTTTTTTTCAAACATTGACTCTTCAAGGAAGAAAGCAGCATAGTTTGTTTTTTTTTTTTATCATTTCCCCAGTGAAAACTGGAACATTTTAAATGTTTTTTGATTTACAGTTATTTAAAATGTATGTTTTATGATTTCTTCAGGGAAAAAAAAAAGGAAACTCCAAAAAGAAACTAAAAGTTTGTTTTCTTGATAGTTTCTGTGTTATCTGAAAGCTGAAGGTCTAATGTAATAAATGGGCTTCCTACTAAGCAGTAAACTCAATCAGTGTATGATAGTTTGCAGCAGCCTGGTATCTGGCCCCATACTTTTAGTTTGACTTTTCATTTTAAATTAAAGTATTAATTTAAATGATGAAGAAGAGAAGATTTGCAGACCTAAGCAATCATTATCAACCACAACATATTTTGAAAGATTGGCAATGCCATCAGCCATGCCTTGTGCCTTGTGAAGAGTATTTTATTAGTTGTGATTATTATTCAGCCAGACACTTTCAGGTTGCTCTATCATGAGTATATTCTTTGACCTAGGACATGACTGCTAAATCTATGCACTTACAGCATGGTTGAAATGTATGAGCATAGCTGCCTGTGCATGACTCTGAAAGCTTAATCAGTTTCAGTAAATCTCTTACATTCAATTATGGGTCAGTATGTGCTATTTCTATTGACCTTCTTATTGGAGAAAGCAATTAAAGTGGTACATTTGTCCAGTTCACAGTACTGCACCATGAGCAGTTAGAGTGAAGGTTGTGGGAAAATATAACAGAAATGGGCAAATAATTTGGATAATTCAAGACACAAACAAGGCAAATTTATACAGTAAATTGTAATTATATTGTAGCGAACAAAAACCTATACATGATGTAATTTCCTACACCGCTTGTGTGCTGTACTTAAATTCCCTGACTTTGAGAAGCAGGACAGTTTACTGCAAGTAATGGAAAGCATTTGCTAGGGTGAGTCGAAGTTTTATTTTACACATTCTTGCTGGACCTCCTGCTGAGTCTGAAAACCAGCTGTCAACAGAAAGGCATGGATTCATAAAACATACACTCACAATGGTAGAACAGTAGATATAAGCACAGAGGGGTGCATGCTGTGTTTCCAAAGCTGTGTGGAGTGCCAACCACCACCATGCAAATTAGTATGGTATTGGCAGGTAAAAGTTTCCAGTCGGTGACCCGTTGATCAATGGAAACATCCATGAGAAGAACCAAAGGGATTACCTGGCATTACTGAAAATGTCTACATGGAACTGGGGCTAGGGGTTGCAGAAAGGAATGTTATGAGGAAAGAGTGGAAGAACTTATGACAAAGTATAAATGGGTAATAATGTAGAGCTGTTAACTACTCTGTAACACAGCAGAATTTTAAAAGGAGTCACAGCAGCCTGACCAGAATAAAAATCTGCTTTTGACTGCATCTAACACATTAAAAAAATGAGTTAACAAAGAGAAGTGGGAGTAAATCTGACCTAATGGACTAGAATGACTTACCAAGTTTTTTGGAAGCATCAATGAGGACAGTGATAAAAAGGCAGTGCAACACCATTCTGAGGTCTGTTACAATGAGCAGCACATCTTCAGTCATGAAGGGCAATTGGATTCTTGCTTGACACATGGCTTGCACTGGGTAACATTCATTCCAGCTTCTCAACAGAATATTAGTTACTTTCAGACATACCATTACCTTTACTGATGTTATTATTATTAATTTATTTAAAATGTTTATAAACACAGTAAATAAGCCTCTCCTCAGGCACCTTAAAGCCACAGGCATTAGAAATCTTGTGAGCCTTAATCTTTTGAGTGAGACATTTTATGTTTACATATTTTAACAGAAAATTCAGCAGCGTCTGGTTTAAATGAAATAATGTAAAATAGCAGAGTATTTCAGAAAACTATAAGGTGATGAACTATGTCTTCACAATATGCCTTCAAAACCTTTAAAGATTTAGTGTACCACTCTTATCTCATTCAATTAAAGCAGAAAATAATAATTTTCACAGTTCAAAATTTTTCATATTAATTCCACAGAATAGAGCTTCCAGGACATACTGTCTAATTGTTTTGTTTCCCAAATATTTTATATTATTGTCATAAGACTTGTTTTGCAAAACACCATTGGATGCTCCTGTTCTAAAAGTAGTTCTAAACATCATATAAATATTAGGGCATGAAGACTAGGAATTCTACTTACTTTTTCCTGGTAGAATAAGAAGGCCACATCAGATTAATCTTTTCTTGCTGATGATGCATGCAATACATAGAGGCTACTTCTGCATATTATTCAAATAGTATGCATGTAGTTCCAAATTTTAAGTATATACCTTATAGATAAACTAAAGCATCATTAATTTAATTGATTGTTGTGGAAATTGACTGTGTGAGAAAAAATATTTCAAAACTGTGATAAAAGTAATTATTTTGGTCCATGCTACTTTAAACATTTTAGAGACATTATGTGACTATAGAGCTAAAGAAGTTATATATACATATATATTTAAATACATTTTTTTTTCTTTTCCCCCAAGAGTTACTATACCTGTGTACAAATCAGTTTGAATATTCTAATAAATAACTCCAGGATATTTCACTCACTCAGCAAAGAATGAGCTGACTACCTTAATGTACTTCTAAAGAAGGCAGAATTGTGCATGCATCAGGAGTTTGAAAACCAAGTTATTTTCAGCTTTTTACAAACAAAAGAAACCTTAGAAAAGAGAGTGATGACACCTGCTTATGTAGGAGTTTTTTAAACTACCATGAATGTTAAATACATACAATCAGGAAATTATATGAAATAAGGAAACAAGTCATGTTCAGATTTTCAAAATGTGGGTGTTTAGTCACTATCTTGCCATTTCATTCTCATTCAAATCAGAGCATGTCACGTGCCGAAATTTCTGAGAACTTCAATTTTAGCAGTTCAATATGAATTCTTACCTGAATGAAGGGATGCTGATTGCATGAGCAAAGACTTCCGTGTTTCACAGGACATTCATTGCAAAGGTGAAAGGGTGGTGTTTATATCTCATTCTCTGATATTCTACCAGAGCCTACTGGCCTTGATTTACAGCCAGGAATCTCTAGCAGTCCTTTTGTCAGAAACTGCAATGAAACAGTAGATTCCTGAAAGGGTTGAGTTGGTCTTGAAATTTAAAAAAAAAAAAAAAAAAATCTGATGCTTTTCAATGGACTGTAAACTAACAGATGGAGTGACCTGCTAAACCAGGAGCTGAATCATCTGCAGATTCAAAATATTTCTATGGAAGTGGGCAAAATTTAATGAAATATAACAAGGGCAAGTGTGGAGTATTGCATCTGGGCAAGAACAGCCCCAGGTTCCAGTATAAGTTGAGGAATGACCTGTTGGGGAAAGGGACCCGGGCGTCCTGGCGGACAGCAGGATGACCATGAGCCAGCACTGTGCCCTTGTGGCCAGGATGGCCAATGGCATCCTGGGGCATATTAGAAGCAGGGTGGTTAGTAGGTTGAGAGAGGTTCTCCTCCCCCTCTACTCTGCCCTGGTGAGACCACGTCTGGAACATTGTGTCCAGCTCTGGGCCCCTCAATTCAAGAAGGACAGGGAACTGCTGGAGAGAGTCCAGTGGAGGGCAACAAAAATCATTAAGGGAGCATCTCCCCTATGAGGAAAGACTGAGGGAGCTGGGTCTCTTTAGTCTGGAGAAGAGGAGACTGAGGGGTGACCTCATTAATGTTTATGAATATATAAAGGGTGAGTGTCAGGAGGGTGGAGCCAGGCTCTTCTCGGTGACACCCAATGACAGGCCCAGAAGCAATGGGTGTAAACAGGAACACGAGAGGTTCTGCTGAAATATAAGAAACTTCTTCAGAGTGAGGGTGACAGACACTGGAACAGGCTGCCCAGGGAGGTTGTGAAGTCTCCTTCTCTGGAGACATTCAAAACCCGCCTGGACACATTCCTGTGTAACCTCATCTAGGTGTTCCTGCTCTGGCAGGGGGATTGTATGAGATGATCTTTTGAGGTCCCTTCCAATCCCTAACATTCTGTGATTCTGTGATTTTGTGACTATTTAAGAAACTGAGCTAGCTGTTGTTGATGTTTTAATTGAAATACGAGGTTCTATACAACACTGGTTCCTCTGTTTTGCTCCTAATTTATTAAAATTCAAATTTTGAGTTCTTGATTTTGTTTTCCAAAATCCCATGCTCCAGAGGGACCCCAACAGCAGAAAAGATGTATCTTATATTTTATGGAGTTAGAATGAGTTAACGTACAGGTAGCTTACTTCAGCTTCCTTACTCTTGGATTCCTACAGCCTTTTACCACTGTGAACTTTCACCCTGGCTTGTGAACACATTTGCATTGGACAACATAGGTTTCTCAAGTTTGTCTCTAGTCACTAGGGATTTCACAAACTGTCATGTAATTGTGGTCTTCAGATAAAATGTGCAATTGCAAAGTTATGATAAGCCTTCAGGAATGATTGTTTTCACTGGTAAAGCTGCAGATGAAAATTTGATGAACACTTTCAGAGTGCCCTGCTCTTCTCGTTAGAACTCTCAGTCCTTTGTTATCACTCAAACCTTACAGGACCACTTTTTGCTTGCAGAACCTGTTAGAGCTTCTTTTAATTCACAGAATTACAGAATCACAGAATGTTAGGGATTGGAAGGGACCTCGAAAAATCATCTAGTCCAATCCCCCCACTGGAGCAGGAACACTGAGATGAGGTTACACAGGAAAGCTGAATTTCCACTGCTGATCCATGCAGGTTAAGTAGCTGAAGGTATTTGGGTATAACAAACAGTTGCAGAGTTGTCCATAATTTATATCTACTTATGGTAATACAAACCCTGAAATCACATGAAGATTATTTGCCTGAAAATAGGAAAGTGAGCAATCATTTCAGTTCAACTTCTGATGCAGACATGTCACTCAAAATGACTTCACATTTGACATCACCTGACAGCTTTTATTGGCAATTTGACACTTACCCTTAAAAATGATTACTTCAACTCATGGTTTAGGCTTATCAGAGGGGAAATCTCTTCATAGTTCCGACTGAGATCATCTGAGCTCTGACTGTCGCAGGGACATCAGAGGAATTACACTTCAAGGTTATAAACACAGACCTTCAAGGTTATAGATATAGACACATATATTTAAAGATCTATAAAGAGAATTAGAGTGCATATGAGATATCTATTCAGATGTGATTACATCAAATAATATAAACAGTATACACCTTGAAGTGATCTCAGTTGTGTTTTGCTGGTTAATAAAATCGTTCACACATCATTATTTTGATTTGCCTCTACTTTGTGATGTTAGATAAATTGACTTCTTTATTCAGGTGCATAGTACTGTGACATATTAAACCTGGTTTTGACATTTATAGAAAGAATAATGAAAATTCATGGATGGGAAATATCGTATCTTTCATGCTTATTTAGAGCGAAGCACCATGTGTGAATTGTTGTTCTACTACATTCACCTTTCACTTCATGTGTTACAAATATTACAGGAGACAGATATTTTCACACATTAATTAGCAATTAAAAACCTTATAAATAAAGTCAATTCATAAAGACATGTCTTATTAAAATGCAAACTATTATTACAGATGACTTTTAAATAACAAATTCACAGAAATGCTGAAGACTGACTACTAACCATGCAAGAACATCTTCAAAAACAATTTGTTGAATATTAATGAACTGAAAATGTCATTTCTGGTCCAATTACTGCAAGTAATTAGTTTTTTTTTAATTATGGAGGAAATGGAATTTTAATAAGGTCAATTTTACAATTACAGTTTTGAAAAAAAACCCTAATTGTATTGTCATCATCTTATGTAGGAAAATGGAATCAACTCAATAACATCTGTTGAATGTAATGTAAATAAGGAAGAAATTACTATGTTAAGTCAGTAGGAAGTGACATTTTAAGGTGTTTTTTTTAAAGATGGAAAATAAAATATTTTAGTTATGTAAGTATTAGTTATAGTTACAAAAAACTGATGCCATTACATTCAAAAATATCTTTATATGAATTATAAAAATCAATAATATTAAACTTTTCTTTTGAAATATTTACTGTGTAACAGTTAAGATTATTAAAATCAAAATAATTAATAACTTGAAGACAGATATCAGTTTTTACTAATATGTGTTATACCTGCATTTTTTTTTAAAGTCAGTCCTTTGTAATAAGACCATAATTTAGTCAAGATTGATTCATATTTTGATATTTTAAAACTCACAGTATCTTTGTAAATGCTGGTGTTTTGTGTTTATATTTGAGAAAATATGTCCTTATTGAGTTCTTTGTTGTAACTTTAAAACTTGATTGGAATTCAAGTAATTTTCACCTTCACAGAGTGTGAATTTTCTTGAAAACATATAAACTTGCATTAAGCTAGCCCAGATGCAGCTAGTATTGCCATTACAAGATAAATTTTCCTAATCATGTACAATACCTGCTCTCATAAACTAGCAAATGCAGACCAACTGTTATACATGCAAAAAGAAATATAGGTCCACATATTTTTGTTGTATTGAACTGATCATTCTGTGAAAGGGATTAATGCCTGGGCAAAATATCAGTAAAGACAAGCCCAAGGATTTGCGAATTTTCCTTGAAAATTTTGTTGTAGAAAATAATCAGGGGAAGAAATCTATTTAAGCTGTAGTATTGTTAAAAAAGAAAAAAAATTCAGAAATGTGTAGAATTTGCTTGAAAAGAATCTCTGAATCTCTCTGTTATTAAAAGGAGAAAACTGTAATCCACACATAGAAAAATCTCCTTCCATTGTATCATCTAGACTGCATTTTAATTAATTCCTTATGGAAATATCAAATTAAAAAGTATCATAAGACTTGTTATCTGGCAAAATATATTATATCCACCCATTGTACTTCTTTTAGACAAAAAAAAAAAAAAAGTGACCTTTTTTTGTTGTTTTGTTTTTTTAATAATTCTACAGAAAGAGATGACTGCTAGGTCACAGAGTAATACATCAGCATTTGTCTTTAATATATAAAGGCAATGGATTAAGAAACAGGTCTAAGAATCAGTAGCACATAATCCCAGGATTATGTTCAAAATTTGTCTTGCAAAGATAGCATTTTAATTAGAGAATAGAGATATGTAAACAATAAATTAAACAAAATAATTTTCTAGTCTCTGTGTGTGTGTGTGCGCATCTGATATCCACACTCAGTTCATCCGATCTGATGAGTTCCGTATTAAAATGAGGACAAGGTCTTTTCTCAGTTATAGCTTTGATGTCCTCTATCCATAAAAGAGAACAAAGTAGCAGCGACAGCATCCTACCACGACTTGACAGATCTTGTTCTCCACAAGTTCAGATGGATATAAGAGATATTTCTGTATCACAGATTTCTAGTTTTGTAACTGAAGTCCATCTACATTTGTAAGTTTAAGAATATATCACATTTTTCATTTATCAGATATTATAAGAAATTTCAGAAACTTCAGAAACTGCACTGCTGGATCTCATCCTCACTAACAAGGAGGGTCTGGTTGAAGCAGTAAAGGTTGAGGGCTGCCTGGGTTGCAGTGACCACGAGATGGTGGAGCTCAGCATCTTGTGTGGCAGGAACAGAACAGCAAGTAGAATTGCAACCCTGGACTTTAGCAGGGCTAACTTTGGCCTTTTCAAGCAATTGCTGGGGGAAATCCCATGGGCAAGACTGCTTGAAGGAAAAGGGACCCACGATAGCTGGATTGCATTCAGAGATTGCTTCTTCCACACTCAGGATCAGAGCATCCCCACACGTAGGAAGTCGAGGAAGGGAGCCAGAAGGCCTGCGTGGTTGAATAGGGATCTGTTGGGTATGCTCAAGCAGAAGAGGAGAGTTTATAGGTCATGGAAGCAGGGGCTGGCCACTTGGGAGGAATATAAGGCTGCTGTAGAGGATGTAGGAAGGCAGCTAGGATAGCCAAGGCCTCCTTAGAATTACAGCTGGTGAGAGGGGTCAAGGACAGCAAAAAGAACTTTTTCAAATACATAGCAGATAAAACTAATACCAGAAGCAATGTAGGCCCACTGATGAATGGGGTGGGTGCCCTGGTGGCAGAAGATACAGAGAAGGCAGAATTACTGAATGCCTTCTTCATCTGTGTCTACTCTGCTGGAGGCTGTCCTGGGGAGCCCTGTACCCCTTAGACCCTGGATGAAGCCAGGTCAATGGAGGAGTTTGCTTTAGTCAATGAGGACTGGGTTAGGGAGCAATTAAATAGTCTGGACATACATAAATCCATGGGTCCAGATGGGATGCATCCACGGGTGCTGAGGGAGCTGGCTGAAGTCATTGCTAGACCGCTCTCCATCAACTTTGCCAAGTCTTGGGAAACGGGAGAGGTGCCCGAGGATTGGAGGAAAGCAAATGTCACTCCAGTCTTCAAAAAGGGCAGGAAGGAGGACCTGGGTAATTATAGACCGGTCAACCTCACCTCTGTCCCTGGGAAAGTAATGGAACAGCTTATCCTTGGTGCCATCTCAAGGCATATCAAGGATAAGAGGGTAATTAGGGGCAGTCAGCATGGCTTGACCAACCTCATAGCCTTTTATGAGAATGTAACAAGGTGGATGGATGATGGCAGAGCGGTGGACGTGATCTACCTTGACTTCAGTAAAACTTTTGACACAGTCTCCCACAGCATCCTCACAGCTAAGTTGAGGAGGTGTGGTCTAGACAATAGAGTAGTGAGGTGGGTTGCAAACTGGCTTAAGGAGAGAAGTCAGAGAGTGGTAGTCAATGGTGCAGAGTCTAGTTGGGGGCGTGTATCTAGTGGAGTGCCTCAGGGGTCAGTACTGGGGCCAATATTATTCAATATATTCATTAACGATTTGGACGAGGGAATTGAGTGTACTATCAGCAAGTTTGCTGATGACACTAAGCTGGGAGGAGTGGCTGACATGCCAGAAGGCTGTGCTGCCATCCAACAGGACCTGGACAGGCTGTAGAGTTAGGCAGGGAATAACCTGATGAAAGGAGCAAAGTCTTGGGAGACGGGTAAAACCAGTTTGGAGAAAGGAACACAGAGAAGGAAGAACGAGAGTCTAATATAAGTGAAACACATCATAGTAAATTTAAATTCCAAGCAGTGAAGAAAGTGCAAGGTTTTAAGTATGTCAATAAACATTGAAAAGAAGATCTCAACGGAAAGGAATGAAATCATCAGCATCTGCATCATACCTCCAGCAGAGAACTTGCGATGCTGATGGCTCCCATGAATACCTCCCCATGCACACAGACTGAAGGTGCCGCCTCCACATCCCACCCTTGGGAGTCAGACGGCCAGAAGAAAGATGAGCACTACATGAAAGGGGTAGATAGTAGACATGTTTTGCATTTACCATTTTAACCACATATTATTTCAACTGTTAATGTCATTGTAACTCTAATAATACTAATAATTTCATGCCAAGACTCCAGTCAGGAGTGCAATGAGCATTAATCACACACTAGGTTGCGTTCACAAGAGGGTAGACAGCAGATTGAGAAAGTGATTGGTTCAACAGTCTGGGATCCTTTGTCCAGCTTGGGGAATTTTCTGTCCAGTAGAAGAGAGATGTTGAAAAAAAAGAGAGACAATTTGGGATATATGGCTTATGAGGTGATGCTGAGAGAATTGAGTTTGTTTAGCATGGAGAAAAGACTGCTAACAGGGGATCTAACTGTGATTTTCCACTACCTGAATGGGGCTGTAGAGAAGGTGGAACCAGACTTTTCACAGAGACAGGCACACAGCAGGTCAAGAAACCATGATCACAAGTTGCAGTGAGGGAAATTCAGACTCAATATTACTATATTATTCTTCATGGTTACAGTGGTTAAGCGCTGGAAGACATTACCCAGAGAGCAATCCTCTATCCTTGGAGATATTTCAAGGCTTTGAGTAACCTGATCTAAATGTGAAGCTGACACTGTTTCAAGCACAGGTTTGGACTAGACAACCTTCAGAAATAGCTTCCACCCTAAACTCAAAGGAAAAGACACAAGTTCAACTAAAATGTAATAGTGATGGAAAAACTTTTGTGAAACCAGTGTTTAACAGTCTAAAAAAATCTGTGTTTTTTTTTTTTAAATTAATATAAAAAATTACATTACTTTTATACAAACATGTTGATTTTACTGTGAAAGAGTGTACAGGTCTCCAAGATACTAATTTGTGATGTGTGAAGTTACATTAAGCATCATAAACCTGAACATGCATACATGCTAGTTCAAGCAGTCACATGCAAGGCAAGGTGGCTAGTGTTACTTTAACTCATGATGGCTGACGTGAGACTAGTGCTGTGATGCTTTAGTAAAAAAACTATTGTATCTGTACTTTGTGTTAGACCAAGGTGCTAGACATGAAAAAATTAAAAAGACTGTTCTGGAAAGAACCCTGTCCAGTCAGACATGGAAATTTTGTAGTGTTTGCAAATGTCAGACTGTCTTTCTAATAACGAACCTTATTTCTTAATGGCAAAAATGTGTTGATTGCAATGGTTCCAATTTTGATTAATAGAGAAGTGTTTTAGTGTAGTGCAATGATTTAAAATTCACAATCCAAAACTGCAATTCCTTTCGCACCAATCTGATAATTTATAAATGCTAAAGGCACTGAAGTTTATGGTTGAACCTTCCTAGAGGACTTCTGTGACGTGGGATTACTTTATCTTTGGAAATATGTCATTTTTTCCTTAAGCTATACATTATAAAGTAATTAATAGTCTTTGCTACTATTAAATTCTAGTGATAACTCTCCATTATCTCATAGGGTCAAGATAAGTAAAGCACAGATAGTAATTGTGTTAATTACATTGTTTCAGGCTGCACTTGTAATTAAACTTAAAACAGTGTCTGAAAATGTTTACAATGATTAAAATAATATTTGATCTAGTGTTTCAGTTTATGAAGATTTTCAAATGAAATTGTATTTCCTTGAGATTTAATTATAATGTGTATGCATATTCATATCTCTCTGCCTAAATATATTCGTACAAAAAATCCACTGAGATACACAGTACTCTTTTCTCTATCAGGGAACATTTTACGGCATAAGCAGCAGCTGCTAGTAGTACAAATGCAAAACAGAAATAATGTTGTATGGTTATAGGGTTATCTCCCTCATACATAAAAGCAATATATACAGCAATAGCAAACACCACACTGAAATTTTAAATTTGTACGTCTAGATTTACATCTTTAAGCGTGACAGTGGGGGAAAAGAGAAAAGTTAGAGCTAATACATGACCTTGAGAAAGATTTTTTTTACTCACTCAACTAGTACCAAGTCCCTTGATAAAATCTTTAATGTGTTATATTAATGTATACATTCGCACATTTTATATCCCAGAATGGATATAGGTTCCTGAGGCACAAAGTATCCGTCAGTGCCTGGGATTGGATAAGTACCCAGGAAGGACAAAAAAACCCCACCTTTATCGTGAATGGGGAAAGAAAACTGGTATTAGGTTTCAAAACATCTGAAATCCAATTCATCTCTGTATTTAGATATCTGAGTAAAGGGTATAGGTTACAACCTTTGCTAATTCAGTATCTTTCACTCAGAATTCTCATCTAAGCCTAAGATCTTCAGCTTCTTGTTAGAAGGGGTGATAACAGTTCACATTCAATTTTTTTATTTCCTTTTTGAAAAATCTAAATAAAGACAGACTACTCCCCTTTTGTTTTACTTCCATGTGTTTTGGAATGTGACTAAGAAGAGGAACAGCTAATTCAAACCCATTTCTTTCAGGAGAAGATGGCAGAGAATCCCCAGAAATTTTTCTGGTGAAACTAGCAAAAGACTCAATACAGTAAGCACAGAGGAGAAAGTATAGGCTAGTTTAAGCACACACCACATTTCCAAGTCCACCTTCTCTGACATTTTTGAATCTGGTGCACAAACTTCACAAATAAAAGGTTTTAACAAAATCAATCAAACAAACAAAAAAGAGCATGGTTTCCTTGCTTCCTGCCTTATTTTCTTTTCCTATAAGAAACTGACAGAAATATTAAACTAGCAATAAGAATTAGAAATGCTTTCTTCAGCTACTAGATGGAATTTCTCTTTAGCCTAAAAAAATTGAAGGGAATGCTCATTCAAACACAAAAGCAGCCAATATCTTTAGAGTTAAATATAACCTTATAAGTGAATTTTAGTATGTTATGTTGTCTCATTACTACAAATCTACACTTTAAATAAACATATTTTCCCCAGGGTCTTATATAGTGGGAAAGCTAAATCTAAGTAACACAAAAAGGCATCAATGCCATCTCTTTAATAGTAAAAATTGTTAAAAGAAGAATATTAGGACACCATTAGCTGTTGAAGGAGCCTAGTTTATGCAAGGCTCCTAATTTAGGTCATAAAATTAAACAAGATGAATCCTCTAAAATGCTATCTAAATAAATTTTCAAAGTGCTAAACATTTTCTTCTCTCTTAAAAGGTTTGTGTTCTCCCCCCTGCTTATTAGCCTATTAGAAGATGTCTTAAAGGCAAATGCGTAACTTTTACATTGCTTAATTGCTCTACTAATATAAAATATGTAAATCTAGAACAAAAGAATACTGAAAAAACTAAAAGGCTGAAAGCTTCTCCACTGAAAAGTGAAGGAAGGCTGACAATAGTGAAGCCAATAAAGAACTAGAAGAACATAGAAAATTAAGGGAGAACACTTAAACAGTGTAAATGTAATTTGAGAACATTGCTTTTTCTATACCTGTGTTTTTTATCTATTTTCATTAACTCTTACCTTTGGACCACAGAACACGAACCTTTTAATTTTTACATTTCACTATTTTATCTATTCTCTTTACCTAATCTGGATACATATCCCAAATTTTCTAAAATAAGTAGCTGCTGAAGAAAAATTCCTATGAGTATGCTAATAAATAAGTTTTAAGTACCACATAAATCTAATAGACAGAACACGGTTTACTATCTACTCCACTCGTTATCCTTTACATTAATAGTCTAACCAGCATGGCTAGTGTTTTCAGTTGACATCTAAAGTTCATCAGAAAGAGCCAGATAAACTCTGGTCTACCAATAAAGTTGTGGTGTTCATTTGGGAAATGATAGACAGTCATTTTTAAAATAATGTTGTTGGTTTTTTTTTTCAGTGAATAATATTTTCTATTGTTATAAATGTTGCTCATCATTGGTATTGAATGGACATGTAAAAGCCATCTTAATGGAGCTGGATCCTGTTATAATGCAGAAACACAGAATAAAAAGACCATGCCTGATCCTTGCCTGTGCACTAAGTAACTCAATGTATACTTCTTCCTGAGGATTTATTATCCTTAAAGCATAACTGATGACGAGTTCTTTGATTAGAAGTTTTGCAAAGCAGACAATATAATTCTCCTTTGCTTCTCCACATTGAACTACTTAATTGAAGACAATGCTAAAATGATACAAATCAAAGGAATACTTCGTTGTAACAGTCACTACACTACTACTGGTAAAGTTCAATTTTGCCTA
Source organism: Patagioenas fasciata (assembly GCF_037038585.1). Classification (NCBI taxonomy): domain Eukaryota; kingdom Metazoa; phylum Chordata; class Aves; order Columbiformes; family Columbidae; genus Patagioenas; species Patagioenas fasciata. The sequence goes on along the minus strand of NC_092520.1, from coordinate 196,306,259 downwards.
AGAATATTTGTTGTTTGATAAATCTCACTGGCATAATTTGGTCAAAATACCAACCAACTACAATTGCTAAATTCAGTACAGAACCAAAAAGTAATTGTTTTGAATGCTGACTGTTTCACAGATACAGTTAATGTAAAATCATAGACAGAAAATGAATTTCATAATGAAGTATACCATAAAAGAAAAAACAGTATAGAATGTAGTGTATAATAGATGGCAATATTAACCAGTGAAGGGACTTCCAAAGGCTTGCTAAGTGCCTAGGAGTAGCATCCTAGTTGTTCATTTTAACTAACTCTTTCAATGCATGACCTTGTGTTACTGCAGTGATTAATTCTGAATTAACATTAAGCTGTAAATACATGACATTGAATTATACTCCAGTTGGAATGATATCAGTAATAGATGTCTAAGCTGCACTAAATTAATATTAAGGTTTTACCATCTGAGTACAGTCAGTGAGAAACTGATTTTAAAAACATTCAATTTAAAACCAACTTACTTATTAACTGAATTACTCAAAAATTTGACTAACAGAAGAATTTTGTTCAAACAGCAGGTCAGTGTGAAAAGATTGCCAGAGACATGACCATTTTTTTCCCAGTGAATTTTAAGCTGTCAACGTCTTCCAGAGCACATTCCAAAAATTGGAATTACTCCAGAATACTCACAGTATTTTGGAAAAACAACTACTTTGACCTACTGAAAGATTGTTGTTCTATTTTCTGTCTACCAGGACCCTCAGTTTCTTATGTGTTAAGCTGCTTTTCATCCAGACTGTATTTTTGGATAGGTTAATCAGATCAAAGCGTAGGATTTTTCAGGTGTCTCCACTGAACTTTGTGAGGCTTCTGTGAGCTATACCTTGCTATGTTATTCTGTCAGCTACTCCTTGCTGTATTATTGACCTGTTATATAATCCCACCTCATGCTAGGGTGGTTGTTTGATTATTTGGTGGGTTTTTTTGTGAGTTTTTTCCTTTAGTTTGGGACATTTTGTTGCTCATTGTTGTTGGTTGGTTAGTTGTTTTTCTTGGGACAGTATTAAAAAGAATATAGTTGTTCCCAGTAAGGGATACTTGTTCCTATAATTCAAGTAATACAATGTAGTAAACATTTGCAGCAGAGAGTCCTTTAAAGAGTTTTGCACTTGAAACTTCTTTACCCATAGTTAGCTCAGGAGGAGTTCAAGCTTTGGGAGAGAGAAAATTGGAAGTCCTCCTTAGAGTGGGAAGATTTTATCACTAGAGGTGAACCTTTTGGAGGTACAAGGATTGATTTTTAGAGGTTCAACATTTGGAACTTCTTTTTCTGTGTTGGGGTTTTGTGGTTTAATTACTGAAGACCAGAGTGGCCATATGTCCTTGGGATCCACATATATTTCACATGTGTTCATGTGATTATTCTGGTATGTCAGCAAGACATCTGGATGTACATTGAAGGGAAACTAGGGAAGTGAGACTGAGGAGCACATTTATAACACATGTATTACAAGAAGATTGACTTCAAAAGTGCTATTTTGACAGAGGTCTCTACATGTACTCAAAAGAATGATGTCTCTTCATTACTTCCAGTATTCAGGACACCACAACTGTTGTCAGTCTTGTAGTTTGGAATAAAATGGAGTCTGAAGGACATTTCAAGGGTGAGTACATTTTGAGTTTGAATCACCTGAGTTAATGGACTGATGGAAGCTTATATCTCAGTACTGAAGGCATGTTCATTTTTTTTGTGGTCATTTATTTTCATATCCATCTTTTGTAGCAGCTATGTCCAGAGCTCAGTTCTCTGTTCATATTCAAAAAATAATTTAGCTAATGGATCATAACACATTCACATGAAATTCATACTATATATGTTCCATGAACAAATCTGTTTTCTCTCTCTTCTATTATGCATAAAAAATGATAGATTATTAAACTACCCCAAATCACCCCCAATTTTTTTTTCTAGAGAGCCATGTTGTGTGTATAAAGAAAGCAATATACACTGCTATGGTGAGTTGCCATATTATCTATAGCTATATTGCTCTTTTTTTTCATTCTACCTAGATACGAAAGACAACCAAATCTATTTAAGAACTATGCAAGCAAACTAAAGAAAATGACATTTGAAAGAACATTTTTAAACATTCTTGTTTTGTTCAATTAAGAAATGCTTATAATTTACCTGTATTATTTATGGTCATGTCATACATTTGCTTTTCCTTGTTACGAGAGTGAAATGCTTCGTTCTGCAATTTAAAAATTGATATGGACATCTCAATAATACAAATGTATCAATATTTTATTACTGTCCTAAATTACACCTTTTATTCATACATAGAGATATTTCACTCATTTATCACTAATAAAACAATAAGTTCCATATCTAGCAGTAGCCATATAATTATATTCGTAAAGCTATTAAAATGATAAATTTAAATATAATGGGCTGATATCAATGACAATAATGAACTGGAATTTCCTCAGATTGTGTGCATATACTACTTGAGCTCATAGTCTGTAAGGAGTTACTAAAAAAGGAAAGAAAAATTAAACTAATCATATTGATTTTACTTTACAAAATATTCATTGTTTATATATTTTCTTTGATAATTAGATACAAGATAAATGCCTTCTGGAACTCATAAATAAAAACCTTTCAGAGGCAAGTTTGAAACAAGTTGCTCATCTAGATATTAACTTACATGCATTTAGAGATAACTTGGAAAGTGTGAGTTTTTACTACTTTCATAACTTAGAATTCATTACAAAGAGCTCAACCTGCTCAGACTCACAGAAAAAAGAAAAAAAAAAAAAGGTAAATATGAATGGAGTACCTGGCAGGCAGGAGAGAACACTAAACCATAAGATAATGTTTTAAAAATTATGAAAAAGTGTTCGCTGAAGTTACCTCTGGAATTTGTATCTCTTCTAGAGATCTAAGTTAGACATGAGTGTAGGATTAAGATTCATAGTTTGAAAATTTATCCTGACTTTAATTTTTTTAAATGGAAAATTGCTTACTTCTTTTTTCTTGTCTTATTAGGACAACAAAATGTTATTTTATGTTTCTTAAAGATTAATCTATGTAGCAGAAGAAAGGTGGCAGTTGGGGATCTTAGACACACCGTTGTCGTAGTAAGTAGATTTTATGTGGTTAGTTTTGATTTAAGAACTTGACCCCAGAAAGGGGAATTTCACCGCAAGATTTACACGCCAAGAGACTGACCTGTAGAGACACAAATAGATGAGGAAAAGTGTAACATAGTCTTATCCAGTTGAGTGGTATCTTATTCAGTTATCATGTCTTGAAGGAAATTGTAAGAGACAATTTTTTTTTTTTTTTTCCCAACACTGCATATGATTTCTTATCCTTGAGCTCCATAATCCTTGGTGATTAAGAATATGTTGTACCAACTTTTCTAACCAGCCAACATTCGTACCAACTAGTTCTACTAGAACAGAACTCTATTTATGGGTGCACTCAAACTTGACAGATATACTGCTTTCATTTTCTGTGAATTAAATGTAGCGTAAACACACAGAGCAACATTCTGTGAATTAGTTGTAAACTCCCCTTTTCAGCTGTGTTGGACTTTACTGGAGATTTCAAGGAGAAATTATACACTTGAATGCGAAGAGATTTGCCAATACATGTTAAAGGATAAGATCTTTCACTGATAGCATGTCTTCAGAAGAAAAAGAGTTGTGTAATATTTTGACATGAATCATTCCGGGAGTGAACAAACACACAGGAAGAGCAAGGCCATTTCACTCTAGCAAACTTCTCCATCTGTTGCACATACACTTTCTCTAAAGATCTAAACGATATGGTCAATTAAATATAGTTTAATTTATGTAGTCAACTGATCATAAACATTTTTAAAAATATTCTCCTAATTTCATTGTCAGTAAATATATATTTATTCACATACACATAAATAATTAAACTATAAGACTGTACAATTTTTATACTAAATAAAGGATTTTAGTTGCCTTAATTCAACCTTCAGGTATGCTGACTCCTAGAACAGCATCTGGAACTCAGACCCTGAGTCACAGGGCTCCAGGTCAGGATTTCTTTTTTGCTTCCAAGAACGTTGCACCCTTCTCTGAAAACTGACAAGGCTTCCAGAAAAAGTCCCACAATACACAGCCTTATTCCAAACAGCTGCCTGGTGATTAAAAGAAAATTGTGGATATTATAATTTCTTGGCTTATAGAAATCCAGCCATCTAGCAACAAGATACATTATTACATAGACTTTTGGTAACTATCGGTGCTCTTAACGCTCTCTTTTCAGTGTATAATCATCTTAAGTATTAAGCTTGGTCTCTAGGTACTTCTGCCATCAGGTCTCTCAAAAAACTGATCTCAGGAAAAACCTAACTCCAAGAACAGAGACTGAATGTGTAAACCATTTTCATTGAGAATTTTAGGATTCAAGTGCCTTAGCTCCACAGAAAATTGCATGATAGATACCAAGATTTTTTTTTTTCATCTAGTCTTTGATGTCTCTCTGTTTTTTGGTTCGCTACACAGTTTTCAACTTGTAACTGCTGCCAAAGAAACAACAATATATTTATGAAAACGCTTTTCAGAAAATCAGTTTTCATTTATTTTGGGAGCTCTGGTTAAGGGATAGAGGTATGGTATGAAATATCTATTCATTTGTCTTCTTCTAATGTATGAATTTAATCTCATGTATTCACTGGAAGGAAGAGAGTTATAGAGACCTTTATTTAGATCAGAAATACATAGAAAGAAATAAATTACGCTTTCTTCTTCTAATTCATAGTTTAATAGTGACATTTCTTGTTTTATAAAACAGAATATCCTAACTAATACTTGGTTAATTAGGAAAGATTTTTAAAATACATATATAGATAAACACATATAGATATAGATGATATAGATTTGGATCTTGATCCAGATTTCTTATGTCATTTTCACCCTCATGGAGAAAAAATAAAAGGAAAGAAGGAAGCAAGGAAGCAAGGAAGGAAGGAAAGAAGGAAGGGAAAAAGTAGAGACCTTAACTTCTCTAGAGCCCTAGGGAAGTTTGGAAGTAGCCACATATTGAGATCCTTCCCAATCAAAACTATCTGCAGGAAGTAAACATAATATGTGAATACAACACCTCATAAAGTACCAAGAAACAAGGACTGCATAGATTTTAAAGAAGGATAGAATCTTCTTGGGAGCAAAGCCTTTACTGTTACATCTTTAAATGGGGCAGCTGAATTCTGCTGTAAACTCTAATTCCAGGTATCAGGCTTTATTTTATTATTTTCTCTATTACCAGCAGTAGTACTATTATTATTGGCATGTCTGCTAATGTTACAAGGTAACATTCTTTCACAGATCTTGAATATTTCCTAGGTAATTTTCTAATTGAAAGAGCCTCATTGTCGAAAATGGGGTCCATTATTAGAAGCCTAGGTAACAAGAAGATTCACTTTATGGTTAATGGAGAGAATTATCTGAAGACTGATAGAAAAGGCCTGTGTGGTAGAAGAAACCAATATGAAGGTTGTCACATTTCTGACTGGGAACAGGTCCTTGCATGAAATGAAAATTAGATGCCTTTGTGTACTGGGGGAAACACTTTAGTATAAATTCTGTGGATATCAAATGCAGAACGTAGAGGAGGGTGAGAGGATGTAGCATAACTAGAGGCTGATGAGTTAGGCTCCCAAAAATGGAACAAGGGAGATATCATGGCACCCTGGTCATTTCGGACATATGATTATTTCATTAAAAATTATTAGAGATAAAGTGTATAACATTTTAGGAGGCCAGGAATTCATGATTTCATATCACTACTAAATACTAAGGCTGAGAGAGGCTTACTTTTATCTGCTTTTCTTTAAGTAAAATAAAATGAAGAGCATACTTATTTATGAGACTTCATTGTCTACTAGCATGGCTTTGGGATAGGTTAAGAAGGCCTATTACACCAAGGCAGGCCTGGAGACAAAGGTTTAATTACATGTACAGGTACATGGACTATAGAGTCATAATGAGTATGATTTAGTTGTTTACAAATAGATATCTGGCATTATTTGAGATGTAGTAGATTATTAGAGACATCTCATGTTATTTACAGAATTTCACAGCATCCGGGACATCTGTATCTTTCTAGAATGGCAGCTGGAGGCCAGATAGAATGACCAAGGGGTTCACATGTTCCACTAGTTACTATATTTATATAACTGAATTAAGCCCAGTGTGTAAGCTCTATTTCAGTGAAATCGATATTCTGATAACTTTGTTAGATTTTAAACAATAGCTGTCACACAGAATTCCTGAAGATTTAGAAGGATGTCCCTGCCTGTGGAGTCAGAAAAGACCTTGTCAGGAAGCAGATAGGGAATGTACAGGCATATCAGAAGTCTGACTTAGGCAGCATTGCAGCTGATCAGGGAGAGCCTATAGACTTTAGATATCCATGGCAGGAATTAATGATTTTTTAATTTATGATTTAGACTTTGTATAGAATAATTTGCCTTTCTGGAGTTGGTAGGCTTGTGCTAAGACAATTACTCTATAGGGACCTTATTTATTTTTGTTGCTGAGCCATAGCACTGTTTGAAGTTCTGTCATAAAAATTGTGTCTGTATTTGAAAAGAAAAAGAAAACAGAGAGGGGGGGGAAAGGGGGAATATTAATGCCATGCAAAACAAACAAACAAAACCAGAACAAACAAACAAAACCCCTACAAACAAGCTAAAACCACACAAATAGACAAAATCCACTGAGAAACACATTAAAATCTCCTAAACAGAGTTAAATTATTTATCTTTTAAATATAATATTATTAAAGCTACTAACTAATCTTACTTCAGCTTTCAATTGAATTATATCTAAAAAATCAAAATTACGTTTTACATATCAAGTATATATAGCTGTGTTTAATGCCTGTCTTCTGGTCTTTAGGGACATATTTTCTTAAATATACAAGCTGAAAATTGATCTATCTGGTAACCAGGATTGCATGAATTAATTCTCACCTTATATTATAAGAATTATAGGAAGCAAATTCTCTGCTGGCCCAGATCCATTTGAAGTCAATGAAGCAATGTCAGGAGAGAATGTGGCAGTTGTTCCAAGTGTATTTTGTGATTATTTTAGCAACATTCGTTAGATATTTTATTTTAAACATATTCTGTTCTATATCCTCTTTTTTTTTTTTTTTTTTTTTTTCCCATACCAACATGATATATTACAAAGAATGGTTTATTTTTCCTGGTTAATTTATGCAGTCTTGCAGGTTACATTTACTATGTTATAGTTACAGTTAGCATATTTACTTTTCCACCAGTAATTACACCCTGCCTAATTTCTATTTCTGTTTTTCTATTACACTTAAAATGCCCAAGTTTTTAAAATAAATTAAGATACAGAACATTTATCCAATTACACTGAGGGTGATTTTTCTTCATTAGAATGAATAGTGATATTAAGTGGTGTACGTATGTCTCTTTAGCAGATTGTTAGAACAATTGTCCCCTGACTCTTTTTCCAGCATCACATTTTTTGTGTGTATTTGTGTGTGTGCATGTTGGTTGTTTTTCCCTAACTGTACAATGCCTTACGAGATTTAAAGTGTTATCACATTGAAGCTTAATAGTATTGGGTGTTGGCTCCAAACAGCATTTGGAGATTATGATCTGAGTTGTCTACTATATAAATAGCTAATTGTTTAATCTGACATTGCTCATTACAGGAAAAAAAAATAATTAGAAATCTGATATTTATTTAAATAATAATTTCATAAGAATTTCCCAAACTAATCATAATCTTCTCACACTAGACATTTACTTCTTTTAGATATGTACATGTTGCAGCAACAATGCTAATAAGAATATTTGTTACTTTCTAATTATGTTTTGGTCCATAAGATATAAACCAAAAAATATCTAATAAGGCTTTTAAATTATCAGGTAAGTTTCCAACACTGTTTTCCAAAAATAATGACACTTCTCTGCAGCCCATTCCAGGAATCATATCTTATCTTTATGATAATTACATATTCCCATCCTAAATTTAAGGCAGTTAAGGGAGTTAAACCAGCAGACACAGCAGTTCATGCATAGTTTCTGGGTTCTGCTTTGTAATCTTCTAGATCTCCTGGGAACTTTGTCCAAGATCACTGGAAGACTTGTGGGAAATCTCTGAAGAAAATCAGGGTGCCTGATGCTGATCAGGAAGGATCACCATGGGGGTCTGTGACTGCCAAACTCTAGCAGCTTCTAACAAGCTCTATGAGCTGTCCTTGATGAAAGCTTTTTTCCCAGCTGACCCTAGGTAAAGGGTGACCAGGCAATCTTGCAGCATGTGCAAAGTAAAGAGCCATATAAGGGCTGGTCTTGAGTACAGCTTATTGAGGGAGCTGACAGATGTAGCCTTTTGTGCAGAAAGGTAGCAGGAACTTTGCTGTGGGTAATGTATGCCTGCTTAGTGTTGGTGATGCAGTGCTGCACCACAACCTCTGGAGCAGATGTCCCTGTAACATCAGAGACTTTGACCTAGGCCAAGTTCCTGGGAGAGTACACAGCTGTGCAGCACTAGAACTGCAGAGGGTGTCTGTGGCCTCTTGTTGGGGCAGAGAGGAATACTTCTTGTCTGCAGGAGGTGGGCATGCTAGTGGACTACCTCTGCTGCCAAGTAAAGGAGCTGGAGGAGACTAGCAGAATCTCTCATCTCAGGTGTTACAGAAATTGACTGGATCTGCAGCTTCAAGAAGCTGAGTTCAGAATCCCGAGAGGAAGGGAAAAATTTAATAGTAGGAACACAGCACTGGACTTTGAGAGGAGACGTTAGTCTGTTCAGGGACCTGATTGCAAATGTTCAGTAGAAGGTGGTCCTGGAGAGAATAGAGGTCTAGGAGGGTTGGTTGAATTGTTCTGTTTGGGTTTTTGGGTAGCTTTTGGGGTTGTGTGGGTGTAATCACGAATGGTCATGATGACTAGGTTATCAAACGAAGGTGGCAGGAGATCTGCATGGATGAAAAAAAGACATCCTCACTAGATTCAAACATAAGAAAAAAATTAAAAAAAAAAAAAGGAAGCAAGGTCTGGAAGCAGGAGAAATATAGAGATGTTGTCTGAACTTGCAGAGATGAGCTTTGGAAGGCTGAAGCCCATCTGATATTGAATCTGGAAAGAGGTGTGAAGTGCAGCACAAAGGGCTTCTACAGGTACATCAGTAGTAAAAGGAACTTTGGAAAATGGGGGCCAAATGGGGCAGATGAGCTTGTGACAGAGTGTCACGGAGGCACCCCGAGGCTAGTTTAAGGGACAACAGGGTCCAAAACAACTTTTATTAAACCGGTGAGAAACAGGGTTTTAGCACTCCAAAAGTGACTTAAATATAGGTTCAGGTACCAGTTGAGGAAAATTATTAAGGGGCAGCAACTAGTACAACAGGAGGTCCACAGTGTGCATGCACGTGGCTTCACCCAAAACAATGCCGGAACCACCCCTGAGTCCCAGAGGAGTACACACTTGCCTGAACACGATGCGGGATTATTCTTAAAGAGATATAGGTACTCGTAGTGAGTACGGAAAGTGTACCCTCGCGATTGTGTGAGGGTAAATTTATGATACACTCGCAATCCTGCGAGGGTTAATTTACTTACACGTGCAAATATCCACGGAATACTACACGTGCTTATATGGAAGCACAGGAGGAAAATACACTCACGATTGTGCGAGGATAAATTTATAATACACTCACAATTGTGCGAGGAAATAAAGTTACACTCGTGATTGTGCGAGGAAATAATTTAAAGTATGCGTGCAAATGTGCACGGAATATAAATACACTCGCGATTGTGCGAGGAAATAATTTTATACGTGCTTATATTAAGCACGGGAAGTTACACATGCTTATGTGCACGGAAAGGATAAATATACTCGCAATCTTGCGAGAAGTTTTACTCACACATGTGGAGGCAAGGCAAGCGGAGTCTCCATCCCGGGGAGGGGGGCTCTCGGCGGCAGCATCTTCAGCTCGCGCTCTCTCGACGAGGGAGTCCCGTTTTTATACTGGCTGATCAGACCTGACTGTAGGCATTCTAGAAGCTTCTCTGCACCCACACACCGTGTGTATGGCGCCCCTGAAGCCTCCAAACATCCCCCACACTGGTCACAGGTGCCCAGCGACTCACTGGCGTCTCGGCAATCCCTTCTCCTAATGGCCCTGGCCAGGGTGCTCTGGGCCAAACAAAAGAAGCTGTTAGCCTCACATAGAGAGATAGGGGGATGTGCCTACTCCTTCCACGACCAAGGAGGGAGAGGGAGAAAGGGGGGTTTGCATTCTGCCACACAGAGTAATTGAAGTCACTGAAATGTTGGTTTGTTTATTCACCTTGATCTTCACAGGTAAGATTTGCCTTCAGGAGTCCCAGGCCCTTGAGACCCATGGGCAGGTCTGGAGCGAAGACAGACTTGCGGGAGGGTTGGGCTACGTGATCTTCGGAGAACCTTCTAACATCAAGCATGAGGTAAACCCAATTTTATCTACCACTTCATGATGCTTTACGAGATACTTACTTAAAGGTACACTATAGTGTACAGTGATGTACAATGAAAATAAATCTCATTTTTTAACATCAGTCTTTATCTTTCCTAAAGAAGGTTTATTTAAATGAATTGCATGAATGATTTAGTCATGAAAAGTCATTTTCTTGCAGATATGACAGAGGAATCTGTTTATCCTGGCAAACATTTCCTTCACTATTATTTTTTGTCATAAGGAAATATGAAAATTTAAAACAGCCTTGTCAAGTAATATTTTTCATTAAATACAGTATCTTTAAAACATAAAAACTTACATCAGATAGCTTTTCATAATCCTGTTACAAATATTTCAGTAATTTAATGGCAACACTTGCTTTTGATGAGGTTGTCTATTATTTTTAAATAAATAACAGCATTTGTATAAGTCAATGCTTACTAAAGATTTTGACAGGGAATTATGTTCTATTTTGGCAATACCTGTAACTAGATTTACAAAAAGCCAAAATATTTATTATACAGATGCAATGATCCTCATGGAAAAATAAATGGAAAAAAAAAGTCTTCCTGTATTCTGGAAAAGAAAAACTAGTTTGTGAAATGTACAGTCTAAACTTATTACCTTTACAGGCAAAGTAAAGTATTTTTGATGGGAATGAGAACTAAGGTGGAATGCACTATTGTCTTTAACTTAAATTTCCAAAGGCAATTACATTTAAATAATGTCAGAAGATTTATGTACAGATATTATTCATTAAGCTTTGGTTTCTACATGGATCTTGTATTATTCATTTATCTTTTTTTTTTTTTTTTTTATGAAATGTATATTAAAAAAAAAAAGACAGAAAATGGTCACTGGATTCATAACAAAAGATAATTAAACCAAGCACATTCCTTTCCAACTGATTTTATTCTCATGTAGAATCTGTTCACACATCTAAATTTTCTACTTTGTTACTAGCTTTTCAATAATAACCTTAAGGGAAGAAATATTGAAGTTGTGACTTTCAGGGCTTGTAATCTTTGATGGGCACACATTGACAGGCAGATTCAGATAATTTAATTTTAAAATGAACTTTATTTAGTTAGGTATTTATAAAAATTGAAATTAAAAATTAAAAATTAATTTCATTATGATTAATTTCACTTTTTAAGGGAGGCTAGAAACATACAGTAATGGATATCAAATCTTCATACTATCTGCAGTCCTGATTCAGCTAAAAAGCAGGCTTTAGGTCTGATACAAATCTAAGATTGAGTCCTGGTATATATCTGCCCAGTAACTTGAGAGAGCCTGAATTCCTTTGTTTAGCAAGCATTGCTGTTGCTGTCCTTGTATGTTCTGGGAGACATTAATCTCTCACTGAAGGATGGCATGATATGAGGTCATGCTCTAGTCACATTCTGCACTGGCCTTATTTAAAGTTATTATTCGCAATCATCCACCTAGTGTTATCAGTTTATCTCTGAAGTGTCTGTGAAAATGGTAAAACTTGTCATTAAACAGATTCCTATTGACTAGTCCTCTAGAGAGGTTCAATAATATAAATTATTGTTTCTGAAGTCACTTGGAATTTGTACTCACAACATTGCCTCCATATTTACCTCTGCAAAGTGGGGAAGAGAAAAAAACAAACCCAGTTAAAATCCAGAGTATGCTAATTTTGGACATTAGATTTCATCACTTTTAAAGGGGACCTACCATTGAAATGAAGACTTTAAGGTAGAAAAGCACATTTGTTTTAGTCTGATGGAATAATCAACAACCATTTGAAGTGCAGTGGCCACCATCAGCAATTCCCATGCTTAACTTGTTCCAAATGTCTGAATTACATAGTGCAAAACTAAAGGCAGAATTATCCCCAAAGGATGCCACTTTAGGAGCCTCTCTCTTTTGGTTGTGGCAAAATGATTCATAGTTTAAATTAAGAACTTCTAGAACCCTGCAGGGTGAAGCTACTTCTTTGGCTTCTGTAATTCTCAGAAGTAATTTTTTTTTCTTTATCTCAGTCTGTGCTGTAAAACCCATGGCAGACATAAGTTTTCACAGAGAAACTGTAAAACAAACCTCAGTTAGGGCAGCTTTTAGAATAAAACCTAGGGGGAGAAAAACAAGTGTTGCTAGAGTCACTTAGCAAACTATGCAGAAATATTCAGGATAATCTACATATTTTTCCTCCTATTGATTGATTAGCATGTTCATTCCTACTATTCCTCTGTTTCCTATATTCTCCCCACAATAACGATAATGCATTCACTCACCTTATAGGCAACACAATGCACATGAGGACTGTAGTGTTATAAGAGTACTACAACAATAGCATTGGAGAGCAATGGAAAATATATATTTCAGTGCCATGCTTTGTTATAGTGTCCAAAAGAAAGGAGGTCTGGCAATTAGAGCTGCTGAACTGTGTAGGAATTAAAAAAATTTGGACTGAGGAAACATCAGAAGTTTACTAACAGTGAAGAAAAATTCTGCACAAGACTGAAAAATCCTTCCACCCTCCCTCTCTGACTTTGTTTCTGTCATTTCTGTGCTACTTTGCAGATCTTCTCATCTTTATTTTGCACAGATGATCATCATATGGTATTATTGAAATGAGGTGAAGTTACATGAGATCTTATTTGATTATTTTTGGTAAGCAAATACTCATTTCAGACAAATACATTTCCAACCTCAAGCATTCAAAAGCCTTGTACCATATCTCAAAATGATTATTTTCAATATAATAAATATAGTTATTTTTAAAACAAATATTCCTTATATTTTTCATCTGATCTTGAAATTTTTTATTTATTTGAAGCCTGGTTTTCAACATTTCTGCATAAACTTCTTGCTCTGAGAGGAAAATTTTATTTTAAGTAAATGGAGGTAAAGATGGCATCATGGAACTGCAGAAACTGAGGCTTAGAGGTGTGGGGAAGAAGGATGTCATCTCTCATTTCTCAGCACAAACAGCAGACATACATAGCAGACTTGTATTTTGTTGTCTTTTCTCCTCTACGTACTTGTCATTCATTATCTCCTGACTTGGTATTTTTGTCTATGTCACACAACTTACACCATAACTTTCTGCTGCTCTTGGTTTTCTTCTGTTTATTTCTGTGTTCTAAAATGGTATTTTAAAAAAGTTTTTGGCATATATTTACTTTCTAGAACACAGTTCTTGTTTTCTTTCTGTTGATATCTTATGAGTCTTCTCTTAAATTCCACAAAAGGTCTCTCGCCTTCTGTGTTTCCCTTGTGCCTGCTCATACTGGTTTAATATCAAGCTTCTGCATTTCAGCACATAAACTTCAGTTTCTGTATTTTTCTGAAAAAAAATGCAGTTTGAAGGAACACTGGGTGATAGTTCTTCTGAGTGCTTTTCAAAATGAATAATTGTTAAAAAAAGCAGTGATCATTCCTCCCATTATCAATATTGCAGTTGTATGAAGCAACCTTCGGCAAATAATTTGTATGGTGATTCATGTTTTTGATTGTTGAACTACTGTTATTTATCACTTTGCACTTATTATGGAACTATGAGGAAATTATCCTCTCTGTTCTTCCTGGTAAATAAGAAGTATTTATGTATATTAGTTAAGTTTGCAGTGAAAACTGAAGAAATGTTACTTTTCTGGCAATCTGTCCATTGTGGTATTTTGTTTGTTTTTATTTTTTGTGTGTTTGTTTTCTGTTTTGTTGTTGTTGTTGTTTGTTTGTTTGTTTTTGGTTTTTGTTTATTTGGGTTTTTTTGTTTGTTTGCTTTTGTGGAAATTTGAAGGAAATTAAGTTAGTTATACTAGATGGTACCTTCCTTTCAACTTCAATTGGTTTGTAATAAAGAGACATTGTCTTTTAAGAAATGTGTAAAAACCATATGCAGAGAATGATAGAAAACATGCTGGTTGACATTGAGGAATTGTAGCACATGATTATTACAACACTTTTGAGAAGGGAAGCCTTGTCTTCTAATTCTCTGTGCATAACCATTGATAATGATACAGAAGAGTGAAAACTGTGTGTAGCAGGTTACTTCATCCTTCACCCATTTCCTATAATATTTTCACTGGCATGATGCCTGGCCTTCTTGATATCAAGAGTGATTCCACAAAATGAAGGCTAATGGAAATCATCTTACAAACACACAGATATACACATAATTAGTTGAAAGAAGATCAGTCATCAACAGCAGGAAAAACCAGGACTCACTGTTGAGGAAACAAATGGCTAAGCACAAGGCAGAATCAGCTGGGGTTTGCAGTCCAGAACTGTAGTGCAACAGCTGTCCATACCTGTGCTTCAAAACCTTGGACGAGGGGCAATTCATTCCACTTTCCTTAATGTCAAGCTTCCCTTCTTATTATGTGTTTGATGTAAGCAGATTATTTGAAATAGGGTATAATTGTTTAAAAATGTAAATGGACAGTCTAAACTTACTGCAGAATGGGAAGATCCAGTTTCAGAAGAGTGATACCCATTAGAGGCACTTAAATGCCTTTTTGTATCTACAGACTGAATGTTCATTAGCCTAATTCCCTTAATTTGGGGATGTTAAAGCTCTTTACAAACTTGAGTAAAACCTCACTGCCCTATGTGAGGCAAGTAAATATAATTATCCTCATTTTACTGACAGATAAATTGAGACTTTGCGAAGACTGACTTGAACTAATGTAGATATGGTGAAATCAGAGGCTATATCACACTTTCCTACCTTGGTAAACTTCTATTGTTGTTGCTTGTTGAATATTTAATGTAATGCTGAAATTTGAAGCAGGAATACTGAAGTTTGATAGCTGATATAAAGGAGAATACTAAGTAAAAATGTAAAATACCCAGAAATGAACTACAGCAAAATCCATAAAGATTTGCAAGAACACTTTAGTTCATAACTATCACCAGATAATAATGTGTTATCAAAAGAAATAGGAAATCTGCCCTGGATGATTTAAATTTCAAAAGTGACTAAACTGGATGTCTTCATTTTGAAAAAAGCAACTTGAGGCATCTTGAAGAGGGTGCTTTTTGGAAACATGTTGATCCCTTTTGTGCCCTTAAGGGTATGAGACATTCAAATACTGAAGTATATTTAATCCATAGATTTTTTTTTTTTATTTAATCTTTAAGATCTTTGAACCAAACAATGCCTGTTTCATAAAATGTTTCCATAGTGCCTGCCTCAGTTGAGTGGCTATAGTGAAATAAGTAATATGTCATAGAAATGTTGCCATTAATCAGCATATCAGATTATTTAAAATAATATTAGATTATTTAAAAGTATTTAATATTTGCTCTTATAGTATTAAGCAAAATGAACTTAAAATAATTATGAACAGAGCAAAAAGAAATGTAATTACAATATTGTACTTTATAACTGTCCATATTGATACACAGTAATATTTGCTGTTCCCAGCTCTAATAATAAAATTTGTAAGCAGAATCTTCTGGTAAAAAGAAGGAATAACACTTCATTTTGCAGGGCACTTTTTTAATTGGCCTATATAATTGTCCCTTTTCCCACTAATTTTGTTATTTAAAATTCACATGATTTTCATATCAGGTTCAGCTCCACTAGAGTATGAGCATTTTACAAGGCATACATGAAATATTAACCTGCAAGCAATACCATATTAGCACAGCCCTTTGTACTGTGTGAAGCCTAAATTATTAATATTAAAACAAAGAAAGAAGAAATAACCAGCATGAGACACAGCAAACTACCATTTTATTATGACACTGACTTTTTAGGTTCAAAGTATGTTCTTACTGTTTGTTATTCACTCTTTTTTAAATAGTTTAGCTTATGTTTAAAATATAAACACTTCTTTCTACCTAATTAGTGGGAAGAAATCTTTAGCTTTTTTTTTTTTTTTTTTTTTTTAATCTCCTCATTTAGAGTTAGACTCTACCCTTATGTTTAGTCAGATAACCTTTTCTTCTTGAGAACGTTAAAGTAACATTCTTCACACTTGGAAGATCTGTAACTGTACATTCACCTGAGAAATGATGCAAAACACTTGTTCTCCAGTGAATAAACAAATTAGGTAGTCAATAAACATCAGAGTGAGAGAAAGGAGACAATGAGTAAACATTTTTAGCCTCTTCTATATAAGTAGTTCATCCTGGTGCAGTGGTTTTTTTTTATATTTAAAGGTTGTATTGTTGTGAATTGTGGATGAAGTCTTGATTTAACTACAACTATAATTTAAGCCTGAGAATGGGGTGCTTAGGGCTTTAGGATTTTTTTTTATTTTTTTTTTTTAAATTTAATACATAAAATCTGTGAAGGATTTGGCTTCTTAAAATTGTGTAGCTATTTGTTTTTAAATACTCATTGCATTCTGAAATGTTTAGGTTCCTAACTTCATATGAAAGATAATTTTCAGAGTGAGTTCTTCACATCCTTGCTCACTTGCGCCTAATGTTTAGTATGCAGTGGTAGGATCAGTAGGTTCTGAACACACTACTTTTTTCCACTATTTACTAAAAGGGATTTATAAAAATCCGGCCTTTCACTACAGTTTTTGTGTATTCATTTTCTCTTAACCGTTTTATATTATGTATGTTTTCTTAGATAAATAACAGATATACTGCCCATTACCTGGTGACCAATGATAGGGCATGAATGAGGAAATGGAATGATTCTGTGTTACAGGAAGGTCAAATTGGACATTAGTAGAAGGTTTCTCACTGAGAGGGTGGTCAGTCACTGAAACAGTCTCCTCAGGAAAGTGGTCACAGCACCAAGCCCATCAGAGTTCAAGGTACATCTAGACAATGTTCCTAGTCATATGATTTAGCATTAGGAAGTCCTGTAATGAGCAGGGAATTGGACTCTATGATCCTTATGGGTCCCTTCCAACTTGACAAAATCTATGATTCTGTGTCCTAGGACTATTTCTTTATTTCTGTGCTATCACTCAAGAATAACCAGGAAAATTCAGAAGGCTCATTATCGGTTATGTAGAGAAAAATATAAAAGAAATACATCACAGTAATTAAAATTAATTTTATTAAACTGATAAAAGGTTGTTTATAAAACAATATTCCTAGTGTATTTCCAGACAACACTTTAAAAAGAGGACAAATTCCTCAGCACTGTGTAGTAACACTGTTCTGTAATCAGAGGAAGTGGTGTATGGGGAAGAGAGTTGAGAAAACATTTACAAACAGGGAGCCTGTGTACCTGTGTAGCATTTATTTGACTCAAAGAAAAAGCAAAAGAGAAACAAAACACAGCAAAAATTTAGTGATCCTGAGATGAGCTTGAGTGGGGAGGGTAGCTACAAAGGAAAAACACCAATACAAAAACATAATTGTTCGGAATGGACCTAATCCTTTTGACCTCATTAATATTCATAAGACCTCATTAATGTTTATAAAGGTTCAGTGTCACAAGGGTGGAGCCAGGCTCTTCTCGGTGACAACCAATGGTAAGACAAGGGGCAATGAGTGTAAACTGGAACACAGGAGGTTCCATTTAAATTTGAGAAGAAACTTCTTCATGGTGAGGGTGACGGAGCACTGGAACAGGCTGCCCAGGGAGGTTGTGGAGTCTTCTTCTCTGGAGATATTCAAAACCTGCCTGGATGCCTTCCTGTGTAACCTCAGTGTTCCTGCTCCAGTGGGGGGATTGGACTAGATGATTTTTCGAGGTCCCTTCCGATCCCTAACATTCTGTGATTCTGTGATTCTGTGAATTAAAAGAAGCTCTAACAGGTTCTGCAAGCAAAAAGTGGTCCTGTAAGGTTTGGGTGATAACAAAGGACTGAGAGTTCTAATGAGAAGAGCAGAGCACTCTGAAAGTGTTCATCAAATTTTCATCTGCAGCTTTACCAGTGAAAACAACCATTCCTGAAGGCTTATCATAACTTTGCAATTGCACATTTTATCTGAAGACCACAATTACATGACAGTTTGTGAAATCCCTAGTGACTAGAGACAAAGTTGAGAAATATATGTTGTTCAATGCAAATGTGTTCACAAGCCAGGGTGAAAGTTCACAGTGGTAAAAGGCTGTAGGAATCCAAGAGTAAGGAAGCTGAAGTAAGCTACCTGTACGTTAACTCATTCTAACTCCATAAAATATAAGATATATCTTTTCTGCTGTTGGGGTCCCTCTGGAGCATGGGATTTTGGAAACCAGAATCAAGAACTCAAAATTTGAATTTTAATAAATTAGGAGCAAAACAGATTAGGTCATGGTCTCCAGTTTCACACTTGGATGTACTGTGTCCACAGTGTGGACAATATGAGGCTCACTAAATTAACAAATAGTGGCATAAATGGAAAATGGGAAACAGAAGGAATAATAAAGTCACTGGTTTCAGTAAGTCTCAGATCTGTTTGACAAACAAAAATGCAGACTTAACTTTATCTCCTTCAGTGGAAGAAGGATGGAGTAGCAAATCTTAATATTAGTAAATCTCTAAATTGTCCTCCTTTACAAACTTCCTGAAATTTTAACTTAATGTGAGCCAATTACTGTGGGGGAAGTTTTGTTTCTTCTTAAAGAAATATTCAGAGTCTGTGGATGTAAGAATGCTTGAAATCTCTAAAGCCAGGCTGAAGGTCCTTTATATACTTTTTCTACAAACAAACATATTCTGTTCAGTAATGGTAAAATGTCACTGTTCAGAAAACAAGCTCATCTGGGAAGATAAAAGTAATTTTTTAACTGAGTACAGCAAAGTTGTATTTGCACCATCTGCAGGCTATCAAACCATATTCACAAGGACATCCATATTGAAGAACACCTGTTTAGATTTGCAAGATCTACATTTAATTTTATATGTCAATAAACTCATTTAATCAACCCCATTATCAGCACACAGATGAATCATCTGTCAAAATATTTTTTACTTTCTCACATTACATTGTGTGCAATCCTGTAGAATCTGAGCATAATGTATTGTCCTTGAGACAGCATTCCTCATGAAACCTTTTATGTTGCTATACTGATATTCAGAAAACTACAGTCTGATATTTCTTTTGTAAAGCAGCAATATGGCTAAAAAATGGAGAGGATAGTTTATTTCAATTTAAAACTGGTATTATATAACAGTAAATACCCCTTAGCAGTTTCCAGAGAAGGATATCTTTGGTGCATGCTAAACTACCCACTGAGATACCTCTACTACTTCAGACTGCCCCCGCAATACAAATGCAAGCTCAGTCTTATTGGAGTTGCAGATTTTTAAAACAACACATAGGTGTAGAAAGCTGATGCTGACTCGACATAGACTTGCTAAGGGAAGTCCTTAAGGAAATTCTAACAAGTTTCATGAAAGTATTTTTTAGACAAGTCCACCTCCACACAAAGAATCAAATATTCTAACTTACATTTTTAATGTGTGTTTGCACTGGAAAGGAGATGCATAAAAGCACAATCTGGAACCTTCCCTGTCTATAAAAAAGGTGTAGGGAAAAAATCAGAGATTGACAATAATTTGATACCCTTTCTACAGTACACTCCTTCTCAACACCTTCTCCTGCAAAGGATAAGTTAGGACCCTGGCACATATACCACAGGAGTAATAAAGGCACTGTAATAGGTAACAGAGTGAGTCATGTAAGGCATTCTGCTTAGGATAGATTAGTCAGAGAGCTGGGAAATCTACATTCATACTTTTATTTATTTTCTGAGATGTTTACATAATCACAATTTTAGAGAGGTAGAGTTTAGGAAGGGCAGAAGAGAAGTAGGAAACAAAAATTTATGTGAACTGCGATAAATAACTATAATTGCATTTTGCAGCTTTTCCAAACGTAGTCTCTCATCCATGCAGAAGGCTCTTTATGTCTGGTAGGATGTTTGTTAGACTTGATCTCTGTTGGGTGGCTATTTTGGGAAAGCTAAAGAAAAGTAGGGAAAACACACTGTTACAGATAGATTACCAAAGTGTTTCTTTTTCACTGCTGAAAAGCAAATATAAAATAAGAACCATGTCATGACTGGGTTTGCTGTTTTGCAGGTATAGGATTCTTTTTTTGTGTTTGCAGTTTTTTGTTGTCAGAAGTTCATGATATATGTGTAATTTGACTTCCTAGACCAAAAGTTGTGTTTTTATTCATTTTTCTAGAATCCATGGGCAACCATGTGCCCCATTCTAAACTTATACTTTTTATCGTCTTCTATAAAAGTTTTTGAGCAAATTTAGTATTTTCATTATTTAATGCAATTCTAAATTGTTAATCTAAGACATTAATAATCATAACGATAGGTAACACAGGATTAGAGAGCAAAAATCCTGAACTATTTATAGGGTAGCTTTTGGTTTTGTTTTTGTAATAGAGCAACAGCTTTCCAGGACAAAGTTCAAGCTATATACAGTACTGTATTCAGTAGTTCTACAATGATACCATAGTCCCGAGTAAATATTGATAGCATAATGTAATGTGTGTAAAGATAAGAGAAGACAGTTTCTTTATAACTACATCAGAGCAGAATGGTTCATATCTTTGATCCATTTGAAAAAAAATATACATTGAAGAAATGATGATCTCAAGTGACATTTGGTGAAGTTCAATTTCAGTCCTGCTGTGTTGATACATAGTAATATGGACAGGTTTTTTTTCATGAACTTTGAAAGTCTTCTCAAATATAGCATAATCAAGACAACATTGTATTCCAGGCATGTTCTTGAAGATTTCAAACATCATTTTTTGAAAAATGATGGGTGTCAATGCAGGTCTGTATAGTCATATTTAAAGTGGAAAAGACCAAATTATGAAAATGTTGAGATCTGTGTCATACTTAATAGCATTATTTAGTGTAAAGCATCCTTAAAATAAGAAAAAAAGGACAATTTTTCTTCACAAATAAAGTATTGCAAATAATTTATCTGGAAATGAATGGTTGCAATCACAAAAGTTTCTGAAAGCTGATACAGTTTTTTAACCTCACTGGAAACACTCAGTTTCTTCATCATTGTCTTAGAACTAAATTTTAAGCCTTTGGAATACAACATCTCTCACTTAAAATGGTGTTATAATTTCCACCACACATAACTGATATTAGGTTGACTTTTAATCTTGTGAGCAAACCTTTCTCTCAAGCAGACTTTTTCCTTTGACATTGTTACTTTAAAAAGCAGAATTCAAGAGTCTGAGGTATAATAGTTTTTGGTGGTTTTGAAATGATTTGCTCTCTGCACAAGCACAGTGGCAAATAAATTTTTGTTTAGGACACGAGTATCACTGTGCACAATATACAATCCAGCAGGTGTTCAATAGGAATCAAAAGTCATATTTACTTGCAAATATTTTACCACAGGAATTTTGTTCCTCAGTAGCTCTCTGAATTTAATCTAAGTTTAGTACATAGCAAACCTCTAAAGCATTTTTGATAAATAGATTTATGTAAGACTGTTGAACCAGTTTCCAGCACTAACTTGACAGAATAAGGTTGACCTCTTCAGACAGTAAAAATGTTTAGAATATGTATTATTACATACACACTGTATTTGGGATTGCTTATATCCACACAACAAAAGTCTTTCTCAGCCACATCATGTAGCTGCTGTCCAAACTGTGTGATAACAATACCTCCACTTTTTCTAATACTTGTTGTAGCAGTATAGTTTTTGTATGGCATAGTACAGTGTTAGAGATTGTTTTGAATAACACTAACGTTTGGCATATTTCATATTGGTGTCTACCAATAAAATGTTTGTTTGTTGCAGCCTGTTTCCTTTTTTTAAATTTATTTTTATTTTTGGCTGTTCTTTGAGGTTTGGGAGTGGTGAGATTTTTGTTTGTTTGTTTGTTTCTTTTTGTTTTGTTGAGTTTCATTTTTGTTTTTGTTGTTTTGTTTTATTGGTTGTGGGGTTTTGTGTTTTGTTTGTTTGTTTTTTGTTTGTTTTTTTAATGGGATGTGTTTTAAGTGACATCTATAACAGTTATCTGACCAGTTCCTATTTTATACTGGTTTAGGAACATTGATTCCACTATGCATTTAAAGCATTCTCCTGGAAAACTGGCTGCTCATGGCTTGGACAGGCATTCACTTCATTGGGTAAAAAACTGGCTGGATGACTAATTAAGTTAAATCCAACTGGTGGCCAGTCACACGTGGTGTTGCCTCAGGGGACAGTTCTGTTTAATGTCTTTATCAGTGGTCTGGATGAGGGGATTGAGTGCACTCTCGGTAAGTTTGCAGACAACACTGGGTTGGGCAAGAGTGTTGATCTGCTGGAGGGTAGGAGGGCACTACAAAAGGATCTGTACCAGCTATATCAATGGGCTTACGCCAATTGTATGAGGTTTAACAGGGCCAAGTGTTGAGTCCTGCACTTGGGTCACAACAACCCCATGCGATTCTACAGGTTTGGGAAAGAATGGTTGGAAAGCTGCCTGGTGGAAAAGGACCTGGGGGTGTTGGTTGACAGCCAGCTGAATATGAGCCAGCAGTGTGGCCAGGTGGTCAAAAAAAAAACAACAGCACCCTGGCTTGTATCAGGACCAGTGTGGCCAGCAGGGCTGGGGAACTCATCGTCCCCCTGTACTCAGCACTGGGGAGGCCACATCTCACGTACTGTATTCAGTTTTGGGCCCCTTACTACAAGAAGAGCATTGAGGTGCTGGAACGTGTCCAAAGAAGAGCAACAAAGCTAGCAAAGGGTCCAGAGAGCAAGTTTTAGGAGGAGAAGCTGAGGGATCTCGGGTTGTTTACCCTGGAGAAAAGGAGGCTGAGGGGAGATCTTACCGTTCTCTACAACTACCTGAAAGGAGGTTATAGTGAGGTGGGTGTCAGTAGCAGGGGACAGGATGAGAGGAAATGGCCTCAAGTTGCACCAAGGGAAGTTTAGATTCAATATTAGGAAGAATTTCTTCACAGAAAGGGTGATTAAGCACTGGAAAAGGTTTTCCAGGGAAGCAGTTGAATAATCATCCCTGGATATATTTAGAAGACGTGTAGACATGGTGCTTATGGACATGGTTTAGAGGTGGAATTGTCAGTTTTAGGTTTATGATCTGACTCGATGATCTTAAGGGTCTTTTCCAACCTGAATGATTCTATCATTCTATGATTTTACGTGTCTTTCATTAAGTGCTCTTTGCCTAAACATTGGTACCTAGTACCGTTATAGAGTTCACCAGGCATGAGACATGCATAGGTGTTGCAGATATACCACAGAACCAACTCCAGAGGCTGAAAGCATTCTAAGAAGTAGGTGAGGATCTGGTGGATACCAGGTGAGTCTCAGTGGGTAACAGATACCAGTGTTTCAGCAGCTAAACTCCACTCCCATAGTCTACAGAGATGATAGTCTAAGTGAGACAATATGTTTAGAGGACAATCCACCCAGCAATCAGATATGTCTCAAATGGATAGGATGGTATCAGTTCTGCCTAGTAAAGAGTCCAAGAGATCAATTCACCTGCTTAAGCATAGGCATGTAGTACCATATAAAGTATCCCAGAGTTTTCCTACCTCTTCTCAAGTTCTGTCTCAAGAAGAGCACAGGTTGTATAGTACCTGTCAGCTGCACATGGATACTTATGTGTCTCAAATGGTACAAGTCACTTAAATTTAAGCTGCCCTGGTTACCTAAATTAGGCAAGGAACTTTCACCTAAACAGAGGGCAAATATAATCAATCTCATTTAAATGGTCATGGGTGTAAACTTGTGTAACCTCATGAAAATTTAGGTAAGGTCAAGTATGCATTTTTTAATAAGAAAATAACTATTTAAATAGTGTTCTATGGGTTGATTTCAAATTGTCTTATTTGTCATACTTCTAAGATGGTATGCAATAAGTTTTTTCTAGATAGTAAATGATGTTCTGTTGATTCAGTTCTATGTATGTTAACAAATTGTATCACATTTAGTGGATCATTAGTTTTATGCACAGAAGTATTTTTTACTGTGCATGTGCTATATTCTTTTAGGATCTGATAGGCAAAACATGTAACTCTCAACATATCTTTTGCTGCAAGGCAATGCAGACTCAGCATACACTTGGATGCCTCAGGACTTTTTTTTCTTACATTTCACTATGTACTTTTCAGATAACCTTACTCAAGCATTAAAAAATTAATTACAGACTCATCATTTCTTTGCAGTGTAGTAAGATGGTCTCATCACTCCTTCTGTTGTGTAGACAAGTGAAAGTGTTATGTTCCAAAATATTAAATATAATATGAAAAAGAAATGTGCAGTAATCACACCACATACCAGAGACAACCAATTTAGATATATCTTAACCTTTTCTATTTACATAGATCATTTGAGTGTGACAGTACCTTTTTTAATTAAAAAGCCTAACACAGTAACTTTAAAATTACCTCCAACTTGTAAGAGCTGCCAGGAAAAAGTAACGACCAGCTCTAAGAAGGCTGCAAAGCCATACACATCCACATCAAAAAGAAATGAAGGTTAAAACTTCCTTGATTACTTTGCAAAATGTAATCCTGGGAGTAGTTCAGAAACTCTTCCCTGACATGCAACCTTCGCTAGGTTCAGCGTAGGCCTATCCAAAAAACTTCTATCAGAGTGTACATTTTATTTTTTGAGAAAATTTCAGGACCAAAAGTGTGTGTGTACACACATAAAACCATGAAAACTAAATTCCAAGTTTCACCACTTGTGCAAGAAAAAGCTTCCAAAATAGCCTTCTTAGTCTGCACAATTTATGATACTCTATATTTTTTTTGTCTTCTTTAATTTTTAACATTGTTTATAGGTAGTTCTGGGATTTTTTCATTGTTCCTATGAATCTTAGTGACATTATGTGAGACACCTGGCATTCTAAGATATGTGACTGCATTTTGCAGGTTGAGGGAGTAGGAGAGAGAACATATTTGAATACATAACCAACAGCTGAAATGTGGCCTAAAAATAAAACAGACAAACTGAGTCTTCTAGGAAAGAAATCCTGGTGAAACGTCAGAGATCTTTAGACCTTTTAGTCAGAGATTAACTATCTGTTTGCTTTCTAAACTAGAGTGGGGTCATATTCCATCTTTATGCTACCAGTATAATAGGCACAGTCAACAGAAAAGTTTGTGTGCATGTCTACTAGTGCTGCACAACACATTTTTAGTTTACAACAATGAAATTCAGATACTGCAGACTTGTATGCAGGTTGGTGCCTCTGAGGAGTTTTCACAATTGCAATCTATATATGTGAAGAGTTGAAAATATGCAATGACACAGAATTAAAAGTAAAGGCCAAAAATTTCCTATAGTGAAGTTATCGGGTTAAAAAAATATAAGAATTAATTACTTCTTACAGTAATTAAAAATCAGCAAAATATTTAAAAACATAAATAATTGTAAATTAGTCCCCAAAAAATAAAACCTCAGCAGAGACCCAGTCTCAGGAGAAAAATGTAGACATTATAAGAAAAAAAATAAAAATACAACTCAGAATTTCAGAAAGAAATACTGGTTTTATAAAAAGATGAAGTTCTTTCAGTTATCTAACTGTTTAAGTATTCTTATTACTTTAAACACATTTGCAACCTCCTCAAGAAATACTTAAAATTTGACCCTTGTCCAAGAAGTACATAGGTTACTATCAGCCTGCATGAAATTATTTATAGAATTAAGCTGTTATAAACCAGGAATAAACTCCATATCCATTCTTTGAGGTGAGGACTTCAGTTCAACTTTCAGAAAACCTGAAAGCAAATATATGTATAATAGCTTTGGTGTAGCCTCTGTACTAGGAAACCTGGTAAAATTTGCACAGAAACCTGTTTATTTAAAAACAAACAAACAAAAGGAGAAAAAAAGAAAAGTACCTTTTTTGTCATGGGTGGTGAAAACATGGAGGACATTTACTTTTGTTATTTTCTATTACTGAAAAAGCACACAGTAGCATTTTAACATTCCTGCTAGTGAATACTTGTGTTAATTTTAGGAAATAAGGAGGTAAGGGATCCACTCTTATTTTTACCTGTAGTACCAAAATAACACACATCTGAAACAATTATTGTCTACCTCTTTTTTAGTTTTGCAAACCCATGTGTTAAGAAATGAGAAAGATGGTAAAATTACATGTTCTAGAGTTGACACTTAGTGTGTTAATTTTCACTGCTAAGTACATTTCTTTCTGCCAAGCTATAAAACGTTGAAATATAGGATTTATAATATAAGTGCTGCTATAATTTTGAATATAACTGAACAGATGACACAACTATTATATAGTTACGCTCTATAAGAAACATAATGTATCCTGAACTCATAATTTGGTCATTTATTTTCTACAATTGTATTTTTACTTCCCTTCAAATGAACCTTTATAATTTCATAAACAGCATAGTCTTCTCACTTGCTTGACCTAATCACCTAATTTTTTTTCTTTTTTTTAAATTTTTTTTTACATATATTTTTATTTAACCTCAGCCAGCCAAAAGAAAAGCCTGGTGCAACGCTAATTGTCAGTTCCTCCATGAATCATGTCACCCAGTCAAAATACCTCCTTTTCAAGGTGATGATTGTTTTTTAAATATTGTTAATATTAATCAGCTTAGGAGACATCTTCTTCTCTCTGCTGGAACGTGGAAAATGATAAACTATATGAGAATACATACCTAATATTGGGAAGATTATAGGTTTTAAGATGATGTTTCACCTACTAGAGAGAATTTTAGTCTAAATGTTAAACTCTTGCATTTGTCTCATTTGTCGGTCTTCACTTTCATACTTTTGGCTTCTCAGATGCAATTATGGATTTCAGGTTGTACTAACAGAAGTAATTAGTTAATCTGGTCTGACCTGCGTAACTCAGGTCATCAAAATTCTTTCAGTTACATACTTAATGACTATGACAATCTGTCTTTGTCATTAATTACAACCAAAGAATTTCTGAGATTAAAAAAAAAAAACATTTAAAAATCCTTTTATTTTTACATAGTAAAGTTGATTCCAAACCTTACAAAACAGAAAATATTCACAGTGTTTTTCAATTAACTCAGAAGAAATAAAATAATTTTAAAACAAAACAAAATAAAGCAAAACCAAAGCCAAAAGAACCATTTATTTGAGCAGGTCTATTTATATGTAACAGTATTCACAACCCCCTTGTCCCAGAATGCATCAACACCATACCAAGACCAAAAAGTTATGCTACAATTGGTCCCCAAACAGATGCTTATCTCAGAGTACACAAATTCCCTTTCACCTGACAATAACTTTGACTTCAGATATTCCCCACTTCATACACTGTAGCTGTATGCTCCCTGTGAAACACACCTTTGTTTGTGGCACTACTACCGTTTCCAAAACCGTTTTATATACCCGATGAACAAAACCATTCAGGACAAACAGACCTGTAAATAGTGGTCCTTCAAAAAGAGAACGGTTTGTTACTATTCTGTGAAAAGTTTAGAAACTTGTTACAGACTTGGAGGAATTAAAATGATAAAACAAAATATATGTGTAGGTCTCATTAATTTTCTTACTACTTGAAGTCCATAGAAACTTATTAGAAATATAGTTTGAATTTTCCTTCGTTTATGCAGGTGCTGTTGTACATATTCCCAACAATTACCCCAAAAGACATTGTTCTTTACTCAATAAATCTAGAGATTCATCTGAAAAGGTCTAAATTACAGCTTTCACTTTTCATCATACTTTTAAAGAAATGTGTTCTCTATTCAGTCAAAGTATTTTTTTTATATTATCAGAACATTCAGTATGCCAGGATATTTTAAATACGTTTTCAAATCCATCAGGAATACAGACCAAAGATTTTTAAGCTTTTAAAGCTGAAATGCAGTGAACTAAAATGAATCCATAATGATTAATGAATCTGAAATTTGTCTTCAAATGTTTTCTCTTCCAGTGCTATCTAATTGAAAATTATGGTGTGGTCTAAGATTTTATTCTCTGACCCTAAGAAACTTTCGTTCTAAAACATGAACATTCTACATGATAGGAAAAAATCAAAAAACCCCAACCAATCAAACAAAAAAAACCACCACAAGCCCCACCAAAGTCCCCAAAAAAGCATGTAAGGTTGACTGAAAGAGGGAGAGAGGAAAACGTCTACAAATTTCTGATAGGAAGGGGTAAAGATGATGGACCCAGGCTCTTCTCAGTCACACCCAGTGACAGGACAAGAGTTAATGGTCAAAAATTCAAGAAAATATCACTCAACCATAAGAAAAAAAAATAATGTTTATGGTAATAGCGGTCAAAGACTGATACAGGTTGCCCAGAGAGGTTGCAATGTCTCCATCTTTGGAAATATTCAAAACCCAACTGAACGTGATCCTGCCTTGAGTATGGGGCAGGACTGCATGATCTTTAGGGTCCCTGTCAACCTCAGCTGTTCTGCAAAAAAAGCATGAACACATTCAGAGCACGGCTACCATTTACCTAGATACCAGCACCACTAGAATTCAAATTTATTATTCTAAACCTACTACTCTAAATATTGTCCTCTGTTGTATGAAGAGATTGCTGATTGAGAAGTCCCTTCCAACCCAAACTATTCTATGATTCTATCTTTCTATGCTTCTGTACTCTCCATCTTATAAAACTCACAATAATGTGCACAAATCTGAATTAATCTACCTAGTACAAGGTAATGGTGTTGTCACCCAAAAAAAAAAAAACTAAAGCATGGAGGGAAGGAACAACTGCTGGCCTCCTCTAGGAAATGCAAGTACAACTTCCCCGAAAAACTCTTGAAAAATCTATGTCCTACTAGAGATCTTCTTTCAAAGATCTAACATTTCTTGAGGCTACCAGACCGCTCAGCAGCAGGTGGAACATTACCCTCAAATGATAAGAATTAAAAGCTCTTTTTGCATCAAGTATGATATCTTGAACTGTGGTTATCAGTAAACTGACAGTATGAGAAAAAAAAAAAAGTGTAGAGAAATTTTCTCAAAACATTTGTCTAACATCAACAAGTCCGCACTTTACAGGCTTATGGACCAGAGATAATATCTTCGTATTTAATAGCTCTTTTCTTGTTTTTATTGCTTCCTGATTATTCAAAACCTTTCTATCAAAAGTTACAGTTTTGAGGAAGTCTATACAGTGGTATTCATGGAAAAAACTTCTGGAAGTCACAAAAGTAATAACTTTTTAAAAGAGTCCATGAATCTGACTCATAGATTGCTTAGGAAAGTACCGATGGTCCTGAAATCAATATGGAAAATCACAAAGTTGAAGTGTCTAAATTTACATGACTGCATGTATGAACAAATAAATGCTGCCCTGTTCGTTAAAGAATGATTTTTGACAGCTCTACAGATTAAATACTTGATTTTTAAAAATGTTTGTTTGTTTAGACTGGCTTTTCATCCTTAAGACAGATAGGAGTTTCAAGCACTTTTGAAAAACCTGAATGATTCACACTTAAACAAACAAAAAAACCCCATTCACCTCACCTCACTCTTTTCCCTTGTCAGTATGTAAAAGGAGCTTCCTCTACTGTCAGTATTACAAAAAAACAGAACAAAGCAAAACACTCTAAATTAAACATCTTCATGTGGGTCAAAAAAGCCCCAAATGGTCTTCTCAAGAGAAGCAGATGGATAGTTCCCTGAGGCCATCATATATCAGATAACAAGATAATGACAAACTATGTTTAGGAAATTTAATAAATGCTAGAAAATATAATCTGATCTTTTATGAATAGTATTTGAATATAAGCAAATACTTTAAAAAACAAATTAATTGAATGGTGGAATGGCACCTGCACCCAAAGAAAATCTTGCATTCCTTTCTATTAAACTGAGGCAGGTTGTGCTTATGGATCTAACTGAAAATGTTTCACCTTGTAGTTTTCTTCTATTGTTTACCGTATTATCCTCATGTAGAAGAAATACAGAACCAGTCCATTTAAATTATCTAAAATTTTATTTATTACACATGCTATTTTCTAAATGTAGTGGCTAAATATTTTCATCTTTCTTGGATTTTGAATGTTTATAATGTCAAGTCTTTTAAATGATCTAACCTTACAGAACAAAAGGGGAAAAATCCTAAAATAAAATTATATGTAACCTTTCTATAAAAAATAAGGTATGACCAATTTGTTAAAACTACAACATAGTTATTTTGTCACATCAATAGGTCTGACTGTCTTGTCTCTGACCATTAAAGAAGCTAATACTTTTCTGCTAAGATGTTTATGCTTTCACAGCTTCGAACAAGTCTAAGAGAAATGACCATGAAAGAATAAAAGTTTCTAAAAACAAATAGCTTATCTTTTCACTAACTAATCAAATCCAAAGACATCTGTTCAAATTTCAGAAGACTTCACTGAGGTAGAACTGATTCGTAGAAAAACTGATTAAATTTTAATTGATTTATGTGTCCTTATCTTTGATAAATATAAAATGTGTATGTCTGGAATAATTTTATATCATTAGACTTGACACTGAAATCATGCAATAAGTATGTCTTAAAATGACTTTGTGCTGTAACTCTGCTACTGAAGTGCATAATTTCAATAATTCTTTTCTACACTTTCACGCATGTTAAAGCATTTCCAAATTTTATTTCTTCACATAAGTTGTTTTATATTATCTCAGATTGGAGGAAGGCAGAATGCAAGTATGGTAGGAAGAAGACGGAGTCGCAAAATTAAATAGCAATTTGGTTACCTTATTTACAAAGACACATGACATGACAAAAGTATTTTTGAAATAAATACTTTAAGTAATAATTGATGGACAAAATAATGTGAGGTTAGTTTATCTAATCCAATTTAATTTAATCTAATATATAATTTGTGGAAAAATACAAAATCTTGTAAAAGAAACCCTCCCAAGACAAAATAACATGGAATCAGTTTTCTTGCAAAATTGGGATGAGGAGCTAAGGAAATCAGTTTTTATCACACTTCTAACACATAAATGACTTATTTATGATGAATCTCTATGATAAAAAATTCCATTTGAAAAAGGAAAAAAAATAAGAGTTATATTACAGTATAGTATACAGCAAATACTTATTCAAAGTTTGCTTTTCTTGTCCTTTCCACTCTCTCAGAAAAGTATGTTTTAAATATATTAAATCATAATTTCTGAAAGTCTTAAATGTTCCTTGAGACCACAGAGAGTGCTGCATTGATGAGAACTGCACTTACAATAGTGTCCAGCCTACTGCAGTGTAAGCTCATCCTTGGAGAACTATAGCTTTTAGTTTTGGGAGGCCTCCTGGCAATGATTCAGCAACAATCTGTTAGTATATTACAGAAGCTGGCTTCTTTGAGGTCAATAATTAAGACTCTCTAAAAAATCATTGTTTCTAACTGTCTCATATGGCTTAGTGAGAGCTTAAGATGCCAATAGAATTTACTGGTCAAAAATAGTGGTTATTGGACCTATATCTGAGAAAGTGGTTACTGTTTTCTTGTAGTTTTCTTGGGAACAGTACTTCAGGAGGTTAGTTCTTCTGTTTCAATAATATATTTTAAAAGCGTCAGTGATGGAGGTGTCATTTTTCTTCTGAGTTCCTCTGAAAAATATACCTGGGAAATACCAGCCTGACAAAGCCAACAATTTGCTAACAATGTATGTTTCCCCTTAATTTCATCAAGGTTTGAAGAACAAAAAAAAAAAGTTATTGTTCTATGAAACGGAGAACTGTTCCTTCTATTGAAAAAAAAAGTATTTTGAGATTTACTAATGCAACTGATAATAGCTTTGCTTCCATTTATAAACAAATTGATTAGTTGCTTCTACACCCTTCAGTACTACACATAAATTCTGAACTGGAAAAATTACAAAAAGGCCAACTCTGGTTTTTTTCCCTAATATAAAAAGATTAAGAATTTTCTTTCCTCATCTTCAGCATTCTTTTTCTTTTGGCATTATACATTTATGTCAAAAAATTTATTTGTAGAAAGGTAAATCAAACCCTTTTTATACCAGTAATGTGAATAAATTACATGCCTACTATTTATTGTAATACGGATACAATTAAATGTATTATAGTAATTATTCCATGTGTATATTTCATTAGCTTGCCAAATAACTACTCTAAATTTTGAATGCAAATTGAAATACATTCAAATTTGATTTCATAAAACTGTATTGGAAAACACAGGAAAGTTGCTAAAAAGTTCCTTTAAGTAGTATAATAAAGAAATAATTCCTTATGACCTAATTTTTTTTTTTTTATTCCTTCGAGTGTATATAGTCTACCTTTTGCAATTAGTCTTCGCAACATTACATGTAATGATTGAAATGTAATGGCTGAGTGAAGAAAATGACTGTCCTTTCCAAAGAAATTTCTATAGGACATATATTCTGCTTCCTATATATTTTATTCCTATATTTTAAAAATTCTTTGTTAGATCAATATTGATTTCATATTTGAGGTACTTAAACAAACAAACAAAAAACAACTAAACAAACTAAAAACAGCTAGTTTTTTTAATAAATTACTTTATCTTTAGTAAACTAAAGTAATAAAGTAAATGTAATATTCTAAAGAGGATTACAAATTTAAATATGTATGTTAATATGAAACCGAAGTATTTTATGTTATTGTGTTTCTAATATAGTAGACTTAGGTACATAATATTATGATATTGGATACAAGTAGTTTTATCATCTGAATATTAAGGGCTGATATTGTACCAAATGTAAATATGAGTTAGTTCCTCTTAGCTATATATTTTAGAATAAGATTTGTTTAAGGTCAATTGTATAGTAAAACCACAGTAAAGAAAAAATATCTATTTTTTTCCTTGTTTTTTCCCTGATCTCCACAGAATATTATTGCATGTTGTTTTAATTGTCAGATTAAATATAGATGTTTTAATGAAACTTTATGAAAAAAATTAATATTGTGTGTTTGGAGTGAACTATTGTGTGAAACACTTTAAGACGACTGCTGAAAACTCTGTATACCCAGCAGATTCTTCGAATTGCAAACTTAGTTTTCCGTTAACGTTTTCTATTTTGGCATCTTAAGAAGAGTGGAAGTTGATTTCAGCAGAATGTCCTGTGGGGAAATTAGTTCATTTTGCTAAAGTGTCTTAATAATTACAGTGACAGCAAGGTTAATTGCTTAATCTGTATTGCCATAGTGCAGTCCTGTAGAAATCACAACACAATCTGTTCTATAATTAGTGCCAGAATATCCATATATAGAACAAGCTGTAACCTAAATAAATAAAAACAATAACTGGTATGATTAATAAATAAGATTCAGCAAAGTGTGTGTTTGTGTGTACATATATATATATATATATGTAAAAATATATATATATATAGATTTCAGAAAATAGAGTTCTTAAAAACATGGTATATTAAACCCTTGAGGATATATAAAGAGTTGACACAGAAATTAACTTCAAACAAGTTTATTTTCTCCTTATTCTTTTTCCAGCTCCAGAATGTGATTGCTAGCCAACACTATCATATTTGCATCAGGTCCCATTTTCATCATGCAGTACATCACAATAGATAATGTCTTGTTCATAATATGCTCTCAGTCCCAAATAAGGTAAACAGGGTTTTGTCTGCAAAATGTAGCAATGAAGTTATAGAAAACATTCTTTCATTTGAGTACATTAAAATTCCTTGTAGACACACTTCGTTTTTACTCTTTAGGGCAATTACTGTTCAGGTCCTTCATGTATCTTCAAAATGTCAGCAACTTGATTAACTCAGTTGAAAATGCAAAACTTACAGAAATGTGTAAGTTCTGTATGAACAATCTAGTGACGTATAAGTATTAGTTATTTAAAACTAGCATTTAAGACCAAAATTGACTTCTGGTTACCATAGTAAATGTCATTATGTGGCATAGAGTAGTTGCATATGACACTTAAGTAAATATTGTATTGTACAATATTGTACAGTATCTGTACAAGAAAAATATTCTATTGTATAATATTGTACAATATATACCTTCATCACACTGTATTGAGTAACACTCTGGCAGTTATCTTCCTTTTCAAGAATTCTGAACAAGTTCACCAAGATCAGCCATGTAAATTAGGGACTCCCTCAGAAGTGACATCAGAGTTATCTGGAAAAGGAACACACCATCTTAAATCTCCTACCTCTTCAACAATATTATATTGAAAAGAAATTACTTTTTCATTACATCATCACTTTTCTTTCATTAGTCTCTTCGTTTTTTTAAATGGTGTGTTATTAGTTTTGTTTCTAGCACTTTACAGAACTGGACAATCTAGCATCCAGAGTTTTGAGAATATTCTTTCTTTTTCTTCATACTGAGTTTCTTCCATCTGGCATTTCTGTCCCTTTTTATTGCAACCATTTAACTTATTTTCCTCTTTCTGCACTTTATCTTTCCACATGCATTTTCTTTATATGTTCCTAAATGATTTTCCATTTCTGTATAATTATTTCTGTGTGCAAATACTCTATTTTATTTAATATGAAGTAGTTATTTTGTGTGTTTTCTCCATTAGACCTGCTTCTGAATGGCCTGCGGCACAGTAACTGCTAAACTTGCTATGTTTTTCTTGTCCCATTTCAGAAACAAGGCAGTCAGAGTTTACAAAGTAATTATGAAGATTCTTCTACTTCATCTTCGAGGATCATTTCAATAGTGTAAGCTCAGTAATACTATTGAGCTTATAGATTTTTATGATGCTGTCACACTTTGTTAATGCATGATCCTGTGTGGTTTTATTGACTGTTCAAATTCTGAAGGTATGTGACACAGAGTGGCAATGTGGTGACCCTGATAACTCGGGATGTCAGGATGGTTCCCTTTCTGCTCTCTGCCCCTTTTTGGAATCTGTGGGTTTATTTGCACAATACTGCTTCATATTAGTCATCAGTTCTTCCCAAATGCTTATTACATCTGAGGCAGAAGCTGTCAGTTGCTCTGCATCTTCTAACATGGTTTTCAAATCACCAGTATCTGGAGACAGAAACCGGCAACTGGAACTATAATAGTTGTATAAGTGATCTCATTTTCAGAAGGGTTATAGAGAAGTTTTAAGGCATCCAGTAAGTATGTAGCAACATAGAAAAGAAATTCTGCTTTTAATGACTTTTCTAGAAAAAAGAAAGTTCTACAGATTATATCGCTCACATTTTTACAGAAATTGTGGTAAGTACATCACAGCCAGCACTAATCTCTAATGTGCACCTCTGAAAAGTATGGCAATGGAATGAAACATGTTCTATCATGCTTTATTGTATGTCTTATACAGCAGAACTGAAACAGAAAGCCTGTATCCTTCAAAATATACTCTTCTTACACATCTTAAGATACAAATTTTATTACCAATATTAAGCCCATCACTCAAATGCTGGTATTGCTGTGATAAAGCCTGATGACAATTTCGTTTATTTGGATGTTATGGCTTTTACTTTGAGAGAGTGGAGGAGGTAAATTAACCCTAACTTTACAAAGGAGAGAAATCTGTCCTTACTGATCTCAAGTGCATATTCTTCAAAGTGTGATGATTAAATAAGGAAAAGTCTCCAATGACACATACTGTAAATTATGGCATATTTAAATTTCCAAATACCGTTTGCATCTCCCTTACTAGCCTCTATCCATCTGTTTGAGTAATTCTGAGGGCATATACCTTTACATCACAGAGGTTCCACAGAGAGATACAGCCAGATATGGAAATGCTCATTTTAGTACTTTTCAACTTGGCAAACTTTTCAAATAGACCTTTTTTTAAAGCAGTAAGTAAGACTACTGTGTACTCAAAAATAAAATAAACAAACCTTGAATTTTCCTACATTTTACTTAGGTATTGCCTCTTATTCAGTATTTAATCATCTCCAGGGAAACAGGAATCAGCTCTTCCACAACTTGCAGTATTTTTCACTTAAATGTTTTCTCAGTTAAACACCACTTTAATTTTGAATGTTAATACTACATGACGGGATTTTATTCCATTTACAAAGCATTTACCATAGCAGTTGAGAGACTGTTGTTGAGAAATTTCATATGAATCTCTTTTACCTCAACAAAAATTATTTTATTTCAATTCCCTTTGAATAGGCCGTTGCTTACCTGATAAGTTTATTTTGGCAGTCAAACTGCAATTAATAATCTGCAATATTATCCAAAAAGAAAGCTGAAACATAGCACAACTGTGAGTCTACACTTACATATAATTGTGGCTTGCTTTTTCTTTTTTCACATGAGTCAAAACAGTAACAATTTGCAAAAGACTGGAAGTCTTACTAATGCCCTAAGCTTTTTACAAAAAGTACTTTAACTTGTTTGTAGCTGAATAATATTGTTTGGTTCTCTATTTTCCTCTCCTTGTCACCATAGATACTGCTTAGAAAAGTTTTATAGGTCATAAGGTACCATCCCAGTTGAAATCAGGTAGTCACTAACAGGAAAACAAATTCTTAACTTTGTTGATTACATACTGCAATGTATTAAACTTTATCTTTTATTTTAAAAGTGCATGGAGTCATTTAGTTTGTGCCCTCTTCCAAACCTCTTTTATTTTCTTTCAAAAACATATACAGCAGTAGCTGAGGTGAGATCTGGTTAAACAATTAGACAGTTGATTTTAAAACTCTGCTAACAAGCTTTTAGTTCAGTATTCCTTACTTTTGATAAGAAGTGCCTGTCACAGGCAGGTCAATTCTTTCAAATTCTGCAGTGTTGTGTGATTTCATATTTCAGTAAGAAACTGAGAAGGTATTTTTACTTATTTGTTTTTACAATACCAAATATTAAGATAATAAAATATTTATTACTGTATGTGTATACATAATACAAATCCACATTCATATTTAACTAGTATTAAGCATTTTTTTTCCCCAGTACTTTAATGTAAAACATTAAAGAATGTGTTTACAATGTAGTTCCTGTCATTTTCACTGTGGAAGATATCTGCTGTTCAGACTTAAAAGGTCACATAGTCTTGGCTTCCTTGACTTAATCAATATGGACTACATGTCTCTGCATCAGAATAAACAGCCACTGCTGCCTCTTCTTTTTCCAGATGAAGTACTGTGCTATTCCTGATCTCCTTATGCATCTGGGTCAGGTCTTTTAGCACATTCATAGTCAGTGCATTGGGTGACAAGAATGACTGTAATGACAAGGAGAACACCGGAGCAATGTTAATGCAGTTGCATATGACTGATCGGACAACCTCAGCAGAAATTGATCTTCCCATCACCCCTTTGAGTCCACTAATGTCGTGTTGTTTTTTCAAAGAGACTTAAGCCTGCTTGATAGACTTGTTCTGAGGTATTCCATTCTGATCTTGAAGGGTGCAAAGGGTGGGGTGATAAGCAAGGTCACTGGTTATTGAACTGAAATTAATTAAATGATGAATAGCCTTTCAAGATAATCATTATCATACAATAATTTTGGCACATTGCTGAAGGCCACTATGGAGGCAGCACTGGTTCATTGTTTAAGATATCTATTTTACTATAAAACTACTATCAAGAAAGAACATGTTGCATGTACAAATTTGCTGTTATACACTTTATCCTTATTTGCAAAAGGAAGCATGTTCATTAGAGGTACAATATAATTTGAGGATTCAAACACATGAAATTAATTATTTGTATTTCATCAAAGTTTTCTGAAAGGTAAGTTCTGAAAAACAAAATAGAATATGTCCTCTGACACCTTATTCACATTTAAACAAATACTTATATGTTACAGAAAATACAGTGAAAATACCTTATAGCAATTTATCACCTTGCAAGTATTTATGCTTTCTTAAACATTTTGTAATATATAGACCTGCCAAGAAAACCACCTACAGTATGATGTAAAATAAATCATTCAGACTGAAATTAAGACTCGTTCAAAGTGCCATGCAACTGATAGGTTCAATGAAAGACATCTATGTTTTTTTCATTACTTACAGAATTCTCTAAGATGTTTATTTGTTTGTTGGTTTTGTTTTGTTTTATCCTTAAGAAATAAGACAGATGCAAAACTGTTGTTCTTAAAAATATGCATTTGGTTGTTCTAAAATACACAATTGAATAGAATCTTCAGAATACAGGTTTTTTACAAGTTTCATGAAAACAGGCAGGAAGTTAAAGAAGCATAAAATCTTTAGAAAATTAGAAAATGAAAGTTTCAAGTTAAGTAGGAGCTTATTATTAAAAAAAAGGCTGCAGGAGAATCTCAATTGTACTGCTAGACTAGAGTAATCAAGAGAAACTACATGGCAATAAACTATTTGAAAAATGAAAGAGGAAAACAGACTTCATAGTATTTTTTGGTAGATGTGTCTTTACATTAGAAATCCTAAACAAAAGAGAAATGGCCTTACTTAACCCAGTTTTAACCTATACCCCCTTCAGACTGTCAATTGCAATAGGAGGAAATACTGTTGTAAAACAGTAATTTCCACATACTCTGTCAATAATGTTCTTTCAATTTTAATGTTATCTTCTTAATTTTTAACATGCCATATGTCTCAGCTTTGCTAGATGAGATCACTTTTTTAGATCAAAGTTTTTGAGATATCACAGAAGTTACTAAAAGTTGCATAGAAATGTGAAAGTCACCTAAGAGTAACTATCATTGCTGCAGCAGCCCCTGTATTTTTCTGTCATTCAT
Source organism: Patagioenas fasciata (assembly GCF_037038585.1). Classification (NCBI taxonomy): domain Eukaryota; kingdom Metazoa; phylum Chordata; class Aves; order Columbiformes; family Columbidae; genus Patagioenas; species Patagioenas fasciata. The sequence goes on along the minus strand of NC_092520.1, from coordinate 196,267,285 downwards.
AATGTTGCAATAGAACAAAACCCCACTAAGCACATTTTGAGCTGTGGGGTGTATTCATATATATGCTATGTACATGAGTATTGTTACATGCAATAATGTTTATAGCCCAACCTTTTCTAGGATTTTGACAGTTTGGTGTGAGTTGTTTGTTTGGGAGGGTAGTGATTTTGGTGCCTGGTTTATTTCAGTTTTGACAATAAATTGGCACAGAAGAAAGCTGGTTTTCTTTGTTTTGCTTTACCCTCCATGTCATTTCCCTGTAATACAGGAAACTGGACCAAGGGGGCAGCTTTTATAAGATGTAATTTGATTCTATACATTCATGAAGGCTATACCAGCATTTTTAGAATATCAAAAGCTTCAAAAAAACCCCGAATTTGTTCATATTATTCATTTATAAGGACATCTACCATATTGACAGGTTTAACTGCCAAGAGTACGTTACCTACAGTATGATAAAAAAGAAAATATTGATTTTAAATGTAACCATGTGGGATTAACAAGTTACAAATTATACTCCCTTTTGCTCCTGTAGTGCTGGCAAGTGTAGAGAATGCTGTTTAACCTGCACATAAGTTGATGTAACCTTTCTTTGCTGAGGAGCCAGCACTTCTAAGACTGTCTGAGGTGCTGTTACAAGATGTTCACTGGACTAATGTAAATATATTGTTGGATTGAATTTCCTGAGCCTACTATGCATCACTAGCTTTCTCCAAGTCGACTGAAACCAGACTTTTGGTCATAAAGAACTTTAAACTTGTGTCATGAGAATTTGCTTTTGGTAGGATTTCTGTAAAGATAGATTTTCTGGTTCAAATCCCTCAGCCTATTTATCACTCCTTTTCTCTCTCACTAGCAGGTAGCTGCACTGCAACTATGCATATCAGTCATTTCTCAATTTATGTGAATGATACTACAGGGATTTCTGAACTTTTAATTAAATACCTGACCTTATCACTAGTATTACCACTAATTTTGCAGATTCCTTTTTCTCTTATGATCTCTCACCAATAGCATTTCAACAGCAATAAAAACTATAGAAGTAAAAATTGTCATCTCAGATCCCAGTTGATACATGCAGGAAGCCTGTAGTCAAAAACTAAAAAGAATCCTTAGCATGAGGCAAAACACTAAAACTTAATTATACCCTATGATGTTGGCACTTGAAAATAGGATACTCCAATTTAACTCCTCATTTCTTTTTATGCTTTCCTCTGTTCATTCCTTGTATTTCTCTTATTTGGATAAATTGTCCTAATTTTTTAGTCCCATTTCATATCAATTTTTGTTGAGATGATCTAGAAACTGAAAAAGGACTCGGTTAAGATGATGAAGTCCTAACACTTCCTTCAGTGTCACTATAGATATGAATCTTATATTCTAAATGTTCATTCATTGTGAGGTTGGCATGAAAAATTTCCCAGTAACAGGAAAGGTCTATCTGCTACAAAGAAAGGCAGAGATCAGAGATGACAGGACATTGAGTAAGGTTTACTTTCCAGGTATTGATCTTCAGCAAATTGCTCATCTTCAGAAGAAATACTGTTAAACACACAACATTAGTGTATATTAAGCTCTTCTCAAAATCTGGCATCTTGAAAAAAAGTAATTATTAATATTGCAAATGGGTCAAACCAGGATTTTAGGGGAGAAAAATGTACTTTTAAAATAGTGTCAATTAAGGATTATGAGATCAGTGCAAAACACATTTACGATATTGAAATTTGATTCTTATTTTGGAGACACATCAAAACAGTTTCTAAGTAACAGGGTGATTTACAATGTCATACATTACCATCATTTACAAAAAAAAAGTGAACAGAAACTATTTATTTATTTATTGTCATGCAAAAATATGATATTGGAAACTTCTTCATTTGAGAAAACTTGAAATTAGTCTTTAAAATAATTGTAATTATAAGAAGGTATACAACATCCATAAAAATGGAGATACGGAACACAAGTATGTCAAAATAACGAAGTACGTTAAGTCCACTATATTGTGCTTTTGCAGCACACTATGGTATCAGGACATCAATTAAAAATTTTGATCACTTTAAAAAATGTTATCGCAAATTAAAAGTGTTGCTCAGTGAGAACAGCTGTATGAACACTGCAATTAGAGACACAGTGACATTGTAACCTCTCATGGTTTGACAAAACAAGGATACTTGGATCCCTATTAGGTGGTTGGATATAGACTATGTCACTATCTTTTCTGGAAAAAAAACCTTGGCAGATTCAATACAAAAGCACAGGTAGGCTTCTCCCCAGAGCAGATCCACAAATCTTGAAAGCTGTAGTATTTTCAGGGAAAGAAGCCTATGACATGATTTCTTCAGCACAAGAAGTACTGTGACAGTCTCACTAAAATGAAGAGGGAGCAAAAACAGATTTTTTTTTTTTAATTATTCCCATATTCATGTATTTTAGAAAATTCTGTTCTTGCTTTCACTTTTTAAAGTTGAAAGTTACTTATTGGTGGAAGTGTAGGCAATGAGAAATATCCATTCACTACATCTGCTGGCTTTTTAACTCTATCAAAATCTGCTGAACCACAAACTAGCATTTTTTCGTCTACAATTTCCTTTTTCCATTAATCTTTATTGGGTCCTCCACCTCTCCTAGAACTCTTAATGTAAATTTACACGTAACATGTAAACATGTAACATGTAAACTTGTAACATGTAAATTGACTGAATATATATAGGTATTATATCCACCTAAGTTCAGTCCTTTGTAGATAATCAATGCCCAATGTTTCAAAAAAATAAGAAGTGATTGATGACAAATATTGGTGAAGTCAACCCCCCCTCCCAGTCAAACTGTTCTGCTGCTTAATTCATCAAGAAAATAATGGTGCATAATCTCATCACACCCACCAAAAGACAAAAAATGCCATTTCTAGGAAACAAAGAAACAAACAAACTTGACAAAATTCCTATCAGGAAAAACAAGTGCTTGAATTCTATGTTGAGTGTGGAAATTTTCACAGATATGATCCCTGAGGAAATGGAATATGAACTAAACAGTTTCTTTCTGATAGGTGTTTTTTGTAAGATATAAGCAGAAAAGGGTCATCCTAGAAACAGAGTCTGCAAGATTCAAAGCTATCTCATTTTATAGAAGAAATACAATTGCAATTCTCTTAAAAATGAGTATATTGTTCTTACCAATATGCGTTTGACTAATCCAAATATTCTTATTTACTTGAAAGTGGTTTGAAATCAAACTTTTTCCACATCATCGAACTTATCATTAGGGACTATTATAACTGGAGTGGTTTCCATTTATTTAATCACAGAAGCATTTCATTTATTTTGCCTCTGGCAGAAAGAAACAGAACTGCTGCTGACATCACAGCAGGGTTGCTTCTTGTTACTGTAACATTAGATTTTGAAATAACAATTATAAGTACAGATTTTATAAGTTTTTGCAGGAAAAAAAATCTTTTGGTGGAAAAGGAAACATTAGTTTTATTTTGCTCCAGGAAACTCATCAAACAATTGCTGAAGATGTAACTGTAGTTAATTACTGCAAGGAAAGACTTTTATCTACTGTAATATTCATGTTTTTGCACATGAGTCCTATTTTCCAGAAGTTGTCATTAATGGGTAACGAAGAAGTAGGTATTAGTGAACTCTGGATTGTATCTTTTTCCACTTAGCTTGAAAAACAAGAGGCAAAGTGAAATGGTAACTGAAAATTACTGTGTTATTCTGTTACTCTATTAGTCCCCTCTTTTTTTTTTTTTTCTCTATTTGGAATACTTGTTTTGGAATAGGAATGGTGAAGCTTATGCTACATGACATGATATCAGCTGGAAGCTGGGCTGACTGTTAGTGGCTGGATGATAATGTTGGCATTAATGTCTATTCTTTAACTGTCTTAATCTGAGCACTGCTCTGAAGTTGTGGAAATCCATAAAGAATCTGAAACTTACACCCTGACACTGTGTACTGTGCTGAAAGGAAAAATATAAATAAGAGATCGTGTTGGTATCTATTCTCTGTACATACTAATTATTAGCTAGGAACTGAAGGCAGCATCGACCTTTTGGGTGGGGAGGGAAGGGTGAAGTGAGTGAGTGGGCACTCGCACAAGATGACTGCTAGAATTTCTGATTTATTTTATTTGTGAGCTATGTTTTAATATTCTATTCAAGCAGAATAAAAATAAGTTGGTATACTCTTTTTGCTTGCACTATATAAAGATATTTTGTAAAATTACTGTCCTTTGCTCATGAATCTGAAGCATGGATGAATATTAAGTTCTTTCAAGTACAATTATATTTCTGTATTAAAAGATCATAGTGGGCAACTCACAGCATCACCCCTTCATATATAAATGTAAATTTTCTAAAAGGATTTTTGGATTTCACTTTGCAAGACTGAGCTGAATATTTTTCAATGACAGACCATCTCTTTCACAATGAGTTAACTAGTGTTTTTACAACAACACTGAAGCAAAGATCTAGAATACATTGGAAGAAGAGTTATATCTCCATGGAAACCCATGAGTGGGGTATTTTTTCTACCTATTGTACACCAGTGAAAGTAACATGGAACAGATTAACATGGCAGCTGAGAAACGGTAGGCAACTTGGACTTTATTTACAAAATAAGGCAGAAAGGCAATACATCTTTCTTCAGCAAACAGATTCAGATCAAACTCTTAATAAGCATTTTTAAATATGGCCACTCTGTCAGCATATTGACAACAGTCAGAGAACTCAAAAATCAGGTGACTTTTGTTTCAGAGACAAACTAAACTTTAATTGAAGTATATAAAAGCATTTTCAAGGCACCCACCTGAATCTAAATATTTATTTTTAATTTCTTACATTTGTTTACATATCGCTATATGTCTTTCTTTTTAAGTTTATTTTGGTCACATATGAGACCATAGACATATATGGGATTTAATCTGGCATTCATTTTAGGTAATTTTTACATAAATCATGGACTTCAACATATGTGTATACGTATGTTACCATTTATTGTGGTGGCTTTGCTTGGGTAAATCATGTTTTTGATCAATGTGACTGCCCTCTGTGATGAACTAACTTGCATGGTGGATGAGGGGAGAGCTGTAGAAGTCCCTTGATTTTAGCAATGCAGTCTCCAACAATGTCTTTCTTGACAGTCTGGTGAGACATGGATTATATAGAAAGACCAGAAGATAGGTGGAAAACTAATGCATCTACCATGTTCAAAGAGTGTTTAGTGACTCAAAGTGGCCACTGTTTAGAAGTGGAGTTCCTCTGATACTTTTTCCTGTAAAACCTTTGTTTTCCCTTTTCATTCAGTCATATGAATTTTTATAAAAGTAAACTAATATTTTATTCAGAAGCATGGTATGTGCACATATACATTTGTTTATCCTGAGTAAACTGTTTGCTTTTATCCTTTTGAAGGGATCAAAAAAAAAAAAAAAAACCTGCATGTTTTGCCTAAGCCAGGAACTATAGAAAGCCAATTTTTTTTTTTCCTGTGAAAACATTGGTACGTAGGACAGATATGCTCAGGGTTTGACTTCAGTTCTTCGCTATCTCAATACAGACATGAAGAGCCACAGCATCTTGAAAGGATCCTTGCATTTTTTCTTCTCTTTCATATTCTCTCCTTTTTTGTGTGTGTGTCAGTAAGGAGTGTGTCACTCCTTACTCATTGCTGGAGTGAGGGAGAGGAAGCCATTTCTCTTGTACCATTGAGAAGCCTTGAGCTGGTGCTGTCCCTGTGGGGCACAATATAGTTGGTGTTTAAGGCTATATTGTCTGGAAATAAACTTTCGGACAAACAATATATTGATTACAATACTATCCTCAAACAAAAAATGCATTCAGTTCACACACATGAGGAATGAATTTTAGATTGGGATGAAGATGGGGAGTAGAAAGAATTTTAATCCAGTCATGGAAAGCATAGCAAAATCCAGTAGTTATCAAATAGGAATAGAAATAATATACATCTTTAATTGAAGTGATATTTTAGCTGTTAGAAGGATCTGTCACCAGACGTAAGATCTTTGTTCCATGCAGCTCAGGCTGAATTGGTGTGTTTTTCCTCCCAGTGGGACAACCATCCTTCCTGGTGCTCTCTGTAAGCTTGGATCCTGAGTGTGTATTTTTAATGTAAGTTGAAGCAGAAGGAGCACCATAACCCTGGCCACCCACATTTCCTTTTGAAGAAAACCTACCAAGTAGAAGATGAGAAAGAGAGATATGATGTGCTCCAACTAAGTCCCTTGATCCAGACAATCAGGAAACCAGGTCTTTGGGGCAGCGAGGGCACCTATCCTGCTGTGCAGGTATAATCAAGAAGGCTTCCTAATGTGAGCTATGTCTCAAACAGAAATCATCTACATATTGTTGAAGTTAGGGCAAGGTCTATGGCTTTTGTTGAAGAGTTTGATAACAGAGATCCCTTCTTTTCTGAAATACGTAAAATTATGAAAATAGCATGTGTGTAGAAGTAATACTGACTTAAAGCCAAGACACAGTATTCAGACCTACATGAGTGACATCACTATTCATCTATCTTTCATTTCTCTTACTGAGTTTTTTCTTTTTTTCTCCTCATCACTTCATCACTGAAAACATCTAACATTACATATTAATAAAACAGTGGAGTACCTGCCATAGTTGTGCAGCAGCAATTCCACACAGAAGGGGAAAGCACAGAACAATGGTATCACAGGTTCCTGTAAGCACCTGAGGTCAAAATTCGACCAATTATTCTGGTCACTTTTATGTTCATATATACGGTGTCCTTTTTTGCAATGAAACCAAATTGAATTGTCCACTATGACAGTTATGTAAAGCCTACTCAGATTGATTATTTCTATATAGAAATTTCTCCATAGAAACCTCAGTGAAAACAGAAGTGAAAATGTAACAATTAATTAGATGAGGAGGGTTTTTTTTAATTTCTAAAAAATATTAGAGACAAATAAGATATAGTTGAAAAATATTGGACTCCACTTTTATAAAAATTAAATAAGTCAAACAATACCATTTTTCTGTTGTGTTCTGTAGATGTGATCACAGTTTATCAGAAGAAACTCTGTTTTCGTCACAACAAATTGGCACAACATAAATGTGATTTGATGGTAAAACAGTGATAACTGTTTTATAGATTCCCAGTATAACAGTTTAGGACACAGTGTGTGTACTTTGAAGAAACTGGCAGGAAAATTAAATACCAAATACAGTTTATTAAATGCTTCAAGTGGATTCTAGCTTCATATGTGCTCTGAAAGTTGTAGCTCAATTGCATGAAAAATGAAAGACAAGGAACATTCTTAGGAACATTTGTATTTCAATAATGATGACATGATGACAGAGTAAACATAAAATAGAGGAAAAAAATGCAACTTTTGCCATCGGACTTTGGTCTCTCACACACCTGCAGGTGCCTTTTTGCTATGCTCCAGAACATATAATAAGTACCTTCAGTATTGTACCATGAAAACATCACTTTGATGACGTATAATAACTATTTCAGATTATTGGAACCAAATACAACACACAAATTTATGCTCACTCCATAAAACGACAGAAGTCCTTAAAGGGTCCAGAGGAGAACCAAAGTACTACTCTATGTGGTTGTAGCCATTCTCTGTCACTTGGCCTCAGGACTAAAGACCAACTCCTGACTCAATCATTTTAGGAATATAGACAGAACCTTAAAGTCATATTCTGTCTCCACAGTGTTCATGTTAATTAAGAAGTGAGCTGGATTTCTTAGCCAAATTATCTGTGAGACAATTTTTCTCAGAAGCTGAAGAATGAGTATCTTATAGTCTTAATAATTTTAAGAATATAAGGGTCATAAATTCTTAATAATTGTAAATATTAATATTTTTCACTGGGAAAAACCCAGAAACTTTTAAAAAATGAAAAACAAAAAAGGCCCACGCCAATGTTCTGTTTGTTTTTGTTTTAATTTTCTGTTTCATTCCCTTCCCTTCCCTTCCCTTCCCTTCCCTTCCCTTCCCTTCCCTTCCCTTCCCTTTCCCTTTCCTTTCCCTTCCCTTTCCCTTCCCTTTCCCTTCCCTTTCCCTTCCCTTTCCCTTCCCCTTCCCTTCCCTTTCCCTTCCCCTTCCCTTCCCTTTCCCTTCCCTTTCCCTTTCCTTCCCTTTCCTTCCCTTTCCTTCCCTTTCCTTCCCTTTCCTTCCCTTTCCTTCCCTTTCCTTCCCTTTCCTTCCCTTTCCTTTCCTTTCCTTCCCTTTCCTTTCCTTTCCTTTCCTTTCCTTTCCTTTCCTTTCCTTTCCTTTCCTTTCCTTTCCTTTCCTTTCCTTTCCTTTCCTTTCCTTTCCTTTCCTTTCCTTTCCTTTCCTTTCCTTCCTTTCTTTTTTCCTTTCCTTTCCTTTTTCCTTTCCTTTCCTTTTTCCCTTCCTTTCCTTTTCCCTTTCCTTTCCTTTTTCCTTTCCTTTCCTTTCCTTTCCTTTCCTTTCCTTTCCTTTCCTTTCCTTTCCTTTCCTTTCCTTTCCTTTCCTTTCCTTTCCTTTCCTTTCCTTTCCTTTCCTTTCCTTTCCTTTCCTTTCCTTTCCTCTTTCCTTTCCTTTCCTCTTTCCTTTCCTTTTCCCTTTCCTTTCCTTTCCGTTCCTTTCCTTTCCTTTCCTTTCCTTCCTTTCTTTTTTCCTTTCCTTTCCTTTTTCCTTTCCTTTCCTTTTTCCTTTCCTTTCCTTTTTCCCTTCCTTTCCTTTTCCCTTTCCTTTCCTTTTTCCTTTCCTTTCCTTTCCTTTCCTTTCCTTTCCTTTCCTTTCCTTTCCTTTCCTTTCCTTTCCTTTCCTTTCCTTTCCTTTCCTTTCCTTTCCTTTCCTTTCCTTTCCTTTCCTTTCCTTTCCTTTCCTTTCCTTTCCTTTCCTTTCCTTTCCTTTCCTTTCCTTTCCTTTCCTTTCCTCTTTCCTTTCCTTTCCTCTTTCCTTTCCCCTTTCCTTTCCTTTCCTTTCCTTTCCTTTCCTTTCCTTTCCTTTCCCCTTTCCTTTTTCCCCTTTCCTTTCCTTTTTCCCCTTTCCTTTCCTTTTTCCCCTTTCCTTTCCTTTCCTTTCCTTTCCTTTCCTTTCCTTTCCTTTCCTTTCCTTTCCTTTTTCCTTTCCTTTCCTTTTTCCTTTCCTTTCCTTTTTCCCTTCCTTTCCTTTTCCCTTTCCTTTCCTTTCCTCTTTCCTTTCCCTTCCTCTTTCCTTTCCTCTTTTCTTTCCTTTCCTCAGCTGTGATTACTTCATTTCCAAATGACTGATGAGAATTTTAGCAGTATCTTCCTTTCCTGAAGTTTCAAGGACAGTCTAATAGTATCTGGCTAGGGACTACACTGATGATAAGTAGGGAAAGAAAGAAACAAAATTAAAATAATAGTCACTGTAACCTGATGGGGATCTATGTAGGAACATTCTAAAGACTCAGGTATTATTCTTTCACTTTTTTTTTTTAATATGAATAAATAGCAAGAAGTGTTGGTCTTCTTGCCTTAGCTTGAGTTTCATAAAGATAGCAATGTGCATGTGTACATGTTTGGAGGAACTGTGATCATTATGTACACCATTATTTGCATTTATCCATTGTTCTACTTCTTCCTTTGACCTTCCTTAGAAATTTCATTCCATCATCCTCCATGCTTGTCATGAGCTGCTGACCTGTCCCATATCAACGACTTCTCAGTGAATGCCACTGCCACTCTCTCTCTGACACAACTTACTGTGTCCCTATGGTAAGAACTGTTTCATGGGTAGTGTTAAAGAGTATGTGATTTTATGAAGGACACTTTTAAGTATTTTTCACAATCTATTTATGTTATTAAATAATGCACAAACTGGCTCCTTTCCTCCAAATTGATTCTCTGCTGTTTTTCTGGCTAGTCAAAAAGGCAGCTTCTGGAGGGAAAATCTGTCTCTATTATGCATATTTTTGCTGCATTTTTTTTTTTTTTTTTACCTAATATACGCTTGGATATAAATCTGACTGGTTTACAGCCCATGAAGCTCATATTCTTTTTGTTTACTGAAAAAGGTACAGTAAAGGCTTCCACAATCTCTGATGCCTAAACAAATTAGTAAAATGCTTTGTTAAAAAATGCCAAAGGGATTTAGGAACATGAACTTCTGTAGGTTTGGAAGTGCTAATTAATAAAATACAAGACACCAAGTAATTCTGTTGAAATTACATGAGTAACTGCTGTTTGGATTGTGGTCTGACCTAGAAAGAATGTGTGTATGGTCAGAGAAAAGTTCCTCTTCCCTTGTTCTACTGATCAGAATATCTCATTACTGCTTCCTACTACCCCAGGAGGACATTTTTTTTAGCAATGTAAGCAGGGATCCACGAGAGTAAAAAAAAAAAAAGAAAACAAACAAACAAAAAAAACCCCAACAACAACAACACCCACCAAAAACATTACTGTCAGGCCTTACACCATTTAATCACTTTTTATAGCTGAAAAATTTTAGCAATGAAAAAAACTACAGATATGTATTCAGTCCTTTGGAATAGTTTTGAAAATGTTCTTCCTTAGAGAAAATAAAATTTCTTGTTCCTTAAAAGCTCATATAGTGTTTGTCATACATAGTTCTTCAGCATATATGTGCTGCAGGGGTTCTGAGCATCTTAGGTGATACACTTTATTATTAATGACAGTTGCTACTCACTTACGGGAATTATCTTTATTTATGCTACCAGACATCTATTAACATGACAGGACTGGCGAACAGCAAGTTAAGCAGATCATATAATCAACATCTGCAAATATAACTCATTTATCATGCCCATGTCAAATTTCTCAGAAACACAACCTTTCTGGAAGGAAGAATGAACCACAAGACAGGTTAATGGATTTTAAATGCTGCTGAAGTCTTAACAAGTAAGCATGAGCAACAAAGAATTTATTTAATATTTGCCATACTTTGCTGTCTCTGCTTGTATATAGAAATTGAATAATCTATTTGTTATTTACTATAGCTGCATGACATCCTATGGTGCAACCATTTTCAATATGAATAAATGTTCTTGATAAATGCTGAATGGAAAAATGCAGTGGTGTGGAACCAATGAATTGAAAAGCTCATTTAGGACCTGATCCTGTTAAACACAGAATGAGCTCTGTAAGCGTCTAGTGTCTCAATTTGTATTTCCTTGAGAATTAAGAGGCTCTGTTTATCACCAAAGATATTCAACATCTTGCAGGATCAGATATTAATAACCAATTATTCTGGCAAATGAGAATGTCTGATATTAAAATGTCATTAAGACTAGCTTTCTTCATCCTTTCTAAATTGTTTTTTTCTGCAAAACTCAGAAAAAAATAACTTAGTGTGCTCTGAAGTAAATTCTTATCTGTCAAAACTATACTGTTTATTTTCATTGTCACTGTATTTAGATATTCAAGGTGCTACTGTGATTTGTTGTTTCTTCACTGACTGGTTTATTGTCTTAATTTTAATTAATGATGGAAATGAAAAGTAACTGTAATACAGCATGATACAAAGGCAGGATATTAGATGCATCAATCATGCATATTTTATTTCACTAATATAGCCAATTTTCTAATTTGCAAATTCAGATTTGCATGCAGAGGATCAAATAAAATAATAGTTGTGAAGATTTTGAAATCTCATCTCATCTCATCTCATCTCATCTCATCTCATCTCATCTCATCTCATCTCATCTCATCTCATCATCTCATCAATAAACTATAAAACTAGGAAAAAGATGCACAGAATTTGCAGTCACAGTATTATTGAAAATTACATATATGGAAAACTAATGCATGTTACATTACTGTTATAAGATCTGTGAAATTTTACATATGGTACTCTTGATTTAATTAGGACATCTTCATAAGAAAAGAAAGATGATAATCAATAGAACATTGCATTTACCAAGAGCTCATGGAAATGTATTTTTATAGTTTCTATTCAGTTTTATGTTATTGGGGTTTTATTGAATGGGTGACTCACTGGATGGATGGAGGCATGCAAGAAGAGTATCGATGTTTCATGGGAAACTGAAATAACAAATAAATAAATAGATATTCTTGTAATTGTTGCATTTTGGTTAGAAATTAAATAAATAACCTAGAATCCATTTTTACTATTATTCTCAGTCAAGTGTTAGGCATTGGGGGTTCATAAAAGAAAATATTTTCAAAAATTCCGTGTTAACTGAACTTGCATAGTAGTTAGAAAAGGCCTGGAGAGAACCAAAATAAGAAAAAAAAAAAGTAATTTCATCTGAATATTTAATATACTGAAAGCAAATTGTAATAGATCCTACCAACATCTCAGGTGCATATGGCAGCTTCACAGGCAAAAATGGTTTGTTGAAATTTTAGAATATTATGGTCAATTGAGTTTTTTTATTAAAAAATTGAAAGTATTTTGGAGTAATCATTTAAGATAAAAATGTTCTAAATACGTAACTTGAGTTTATCTAACTGTCTTGACTTCAGAAATTTGTCTAGATTTTTCTTTTGTTAATTAGATTTAATTTCCATTAATGTTAGGATTTTCTTTTTTGCTTCTGTGTTATGGTTTAATCCCAGTTGGCAACTAATCACCACACAGCTGCTTACTCACTCCCCATCAGTGGGACAGGGGACAGAATCAGAAGGGTAAAAGTGAGAAAACTCATGCATTGAGGTGAAGACGGTTTAATAGGTAAAGCAAAAGCTGTGAACTCAAGCAAAGCAATACAAGGAATTCAGTCACTTCCTCCCATGGACAAGGCAGGTGTTCAGCCATCTCCAGGAAAGCAGGGCTCCATCACACGTAACAGTTACCTGAAAAGACAAACATCATCACTCCAATGGTCCCGCCTTCCTCATTCTTCTCCCAGCTTTTATTGGAGAAGTACAAACTGTTTCCAATTGATTCAGTGTAATCATTTGAAGTCTTTTTTTTTCTTTTTTTTTGAGTCAGTTCTTGTTTGTTTTTTTTTTTTCTTATTCATTCAAAGCTATTTTTTGCCCCATTCCACAGACGGTGCCTTTGGTGAAAGACAAACAAAGACTAACAGCTTTTGAGGAGGAGTCCTCGAGCCCAACAAGAAATCAGGTGCTCTTTTTCACTGATGAGTTCCCTCTGGTGTCTTTTTAGTTGACAGTTTTGCTCTTGTTTGAGGCCACAGTTATTTGCTGATTTAATGTCAGAAAACTTGCCAGCATCCTTTATTGTTCTCCTGCTTGAGGAAGTAGCAGCAGTCTGAAATATAAAGTGTTCCACTTTACCCTTGTCTTCCCAGAGCCCCAAGGAGATAGCTGTCAGTGGGTTTGGGAAACTGGAGGGTGAACTGCCTCAGAGTTACACCCTTCTTTGGAGGTCTGTAAAACCAGCAAAAGAAAAGACTAGTGAGGAAAAAGGGGTTCTGTGGAAATCCTGCTACACTAATCCCTGCCAGTGAAGTCAGGGGAACCGGCAGACTTCGCCTAAGACCTTTACATGTCCCTGAAGAGTAATGTCATGATTCATATTTCTTTTGCTCATTCACATGACTATGTAACACTTTCTTACATTCATATATGCAGTGTCACCTCCTGGGAACACACAAAATACCCTTTTCTCTATCGTAACCATTGGTCTTACATAGTATATAGTAGTACACAGTTATAGAGAACTTCTTTAATTTTTGTTCCTCTACAGGGAAGTATCATGCTTTTCTCTTCCTCAGTATCTCAGTTTTCTGCAAAATCATTGAAGTCATTAAAGGTGTTGATGGTACCAAATAATTGTTTTTGTTTGTTTAAAACTAGGTAAGCATAAATATGTCACTCTTTACATGGACTGAAACTCATGTCTGATTAGAGCATCATGTTGCCACATACAAGCAGGTGATTCCAAACTTGAATTAATTTCCACCATAAAAGTAAATAATTGGTAGTAGTAATAATGATAGTAATAAGTATGAGTGATATGACTTTTAGATCACTTTCAGATTACTATAACAGTTAAAAAAGACTGAGAGATTGTGGTGGTTGCAACACGACCACTACTCTCAACCCTCCCCCAGCTTCCTGGGCTACTCAATTACCTGGCTACTAGGGCAGGTGAGGCACGATTTGGGGAGAATAATTACCGTTGTGCAAGTGCAATGAGACAGGACACTGAGGTCCCTCTCTCTGTGTTCCCATAGCTCCTGTCAAGGACTATTCGCCATTGTGCAATTGCATTGAAGTTGGGAAACTGGGACACAAGTGTGATGAGTCCAGACACCAAGGTATAGCGTCCATGCTCTTGGAGCTCCCAACATACGGGAAGAGATCCCCTTTCTGCCTGGGAAAGGTAGCAACCATCTGTCTCTTGACAGTTTGGGACATCTACTCAGACACAGCCCAAGCAAAATGGTACCAGAGCTATATGATCTGGAAGGTTCTGGGTGTTGCCAAAATATTACCTCACCTAAGAGTGGCTACAGTGGAAAAATACTGACTAAAGTCAATGATCTTGCTCCCTTATAAATAACAATGCCACAGTGAGGCCCTTTGAGCTCTTCTGGGTCACAGTGGGCTGTGACTCAGCATCTCCTTCAGAGGTGGGACACCCCTCAGAGACATTTCACAATGAACCAGTGCCACAAGGCCATGGATGAGGACAGACTTCTTGAGTTTCAGTGAATTGCCTGTTGAGAAATGCATATGCATTACAGTTCACTTAACTTTAGAGCGAAATTAATAGATATACCTCTACATATATCACATATACATACGCACAAAGCTGGAGTTTGTTGTGTGTGAATACGTTCAAATACCCATGGATTAGTGTGCACGAGTATGTCTGTTTATAGATTTCTTTTTTCACCACCTCTGTTAATGAAATACAAGTATGGAATAAAATAAAAAGCTTAATTAAACATTTAAAATACCCCACATCCATTAAATTTATTTCTTTGTAAATGAGAACTAGTTCTGCAAGGCTCCAAAACATCCTACAGCTTGGCAATGCATTGTGCAAAATGAACATGTAATAATGAATGTTCTTCATTATTTCCAACATTGCAATATAAGAGGGACAATAATTGTGAACACTTAGGAGAAAGAAAAGAGGAATTTTACCCACATGAAGACTGGTGGTACCTCGAATTATAGAATCCTACTATGACAAAGAAAAAACATCTTCCTACCCTTTTACCCCTTTCTTGTGAATTTACTTCTACAGAGTGACCTTTATGACTCTCTGGACATTCTCTCTGAGCAACACCCCATTAGCATTAGAGAAACCACTCCAAATGTCCCCTAGATTAGATACCCATATGTGAGAACAGCAAGTTTGTTCTTCTGCAATGATCAGGCATAGGGATGTTCAGTATGTGCCTGTACAACACTGATCACAGGATCTTCTTCCACCTGTGTTGTTTTTCATATGCTTTTTCCCATCCTAGGTTCTTGCCCTTTGCCATCTTCAACCCCTCCCAAACAAACCTCATATGTTTATTTTTTTTCCATTGCCTCTGTTTTTTTGCTGACTTTTAAAATTCTTTGGAATTTGTGATATGATAATTTGGTAATTTCTACCTTAGACAGCAATTCCATTGAGTTGTTACCTGTAATTTCTTCTGTTATCCATAACACTTCTCATTTTTGATATTCCCATATTCTTATCGTGGTTATCTCTGCATGGGCAATATTCTTGCCTTGCTACTACTTTTACATCTTTTAACAACTTGTGCCATTATCTTGTTAGTGTGGCTTATTTTGCTAGTCAGGGTTGACTATCTGGACACATACCCTAGCAACAAACCCCTTAGTTTTGTACTGATGAATCGTGAGTGAGCAAGCACACCAGTGCTATGAAAAGTGCTTCTTGTGTCACTCTTGTCAAAGGGTGGATCACAGATCCCTTGGATAGATAAGAAGATAACAATTGTTAGAGGCAGGATTTAGCACTCTACTTGAGTTGACAGTATTGCAGAGCCCCCAATACAGTGAAAAAAGGCTGTAATTTCTGGTTATGATTATTTATGCTAATCAGGGAATTACTAGCTACATATAACTGACACGAACAAAGCTTCTTCAGTGTGGAGAGAGACAGAAATGCTGACAGGCAGAAATTACAGATAATTACCTCTTCTTGCCACAGAGGAAGTGAAACTGTTACTGACTTAGATGAAGAAAAGTGAAATTAAAGTGGGGAAAAAAAAAAAAGTAATATTAATTCCTGTATCCCAAGGTAGATAATGCTTTGTTGTAATCAATTGTATCCAGCTGAAGAGAATATATACCAAAGAGAGGCTAGATGTAGCACATAAGACTGAGCAGGAATATGAGAAAGTGTCCTGGTAAAGTGCAAAGATAAAGGAAGCTTCAATGACTTTCAACCTCCTGTTTACATACATGTCTCATCTGTGATTAGACTTGTTTCCTGGCATGCCTGGACAGCATTTCTGTTCCTTGACTAAGCTCTGTGCCATGGATACGATGCACCCATGCCATGTGGGGTGATGGCAGAGTTAACTTTTAAATACTCTGTGTGATAACAGGAGTAATGACATTTACTTGAGAGATTCAATTATGTGCCCAGAATAAAGTTAGAAAGAGAGAAAAAAGAGAGATATCAGAAGAGAGATAAGATTTCACCATTCCAAAGGTCAGTCGATCTGGCAAAGATCTTTGTAGTTCTCATTATGGCAGGTGTGATGCAATGCCAATCCATGCCACACCACCCAACACCGACAAGTGTCCCAAGTGAGAAGTTTTATATACTTTAATTTGCATGTAAGATAGGAGAGGGCGACTCATCCCCTCCCTTTGATCGCTCCTCATGCTAACTAGGAAGATTGTTCCAGAAATGACCTGGTGGTCCAAACAATGCATCGGTGGCCTCAGGAGTGAGTCAGTTGTTCTCAGAAGTGAGTCGGTTGGTCCTCTAAGGGTAACTGGTGATTCATGATTTCCCCCTAGCTGGTTCTGATCAGTGAATGACCCTGCTTTCATACAAACGTAGTTGATGCCTTTGTTTTGCAAATAATAGGTAAACCTCAATGAAGAGAGGATTATTTCAGGATTATTTTCATGTTTCTGCCTTATAAATCTACAGAATAAATGTTAAAATTACATTATCTTAAAAATAATTTTAAATAGGAAAAATGTAGAAGTATGGATCATACAAAAATAAAAATTTTGATATAAACTTTCATTTTCCTCATTAAGATCAAACCTGAAAAGAGCAATCCTCTGGTTTTTTTTATAATTTACTTACAAGTTATTATATACTGTAGAAGTCCATAATACTTTGTCTCAGGTGCAATGACAGACGATGTCATTCACAATGATTGGTAATTTCCTGTCACTTCATCTCAACGATGTCAAAGTCAATTATCTATAGCAAAGAGGCTGGTTGCAACTTTCATGAACCAGATCCAACTGAACTGAACAATATGAGTATCTGGTGCTATACCTCGAAGTCCTGAAAATGGTTTGCAAATTCCAAGACCTTAATGGAAAAAATTACTACTATAAACAGTAATAAACTAAAAGTATGACAACTATGGAGATTACATAGGAACTATGTGATCCTGAATGCTTATTAGATTGATGCCAATCTACTGTCTAATTTCACAGACTGGTACTAGAGTGGATAACGTGTTAATTTTCAGAAATATTTTGTAATTATTTCATTAACATTTATCATTGAAACATTCTAGAGAAATGTCCAAACTGATGCTAGATTAAATACTTCCACCAAGGTAAATGAAATAATCCCAGGAAAGTGACAGATCCATTATTTATTAATGTCTCCTACTAATTAAATATTGTATGACGTTCAAAAGAAGAAATAATGACATGCTGAACTGAGGAGTCCCTTCTAGAAAAACTGTCTAATTAAGATGGGACGACTTAAAATTTGGATTAAATATTTGGGTTTAAGGTTCTGATTTTGGCACCTCACTTGATCAGATTCCAAATTTCTTGCCTATAGCTATGCTTTAAAATATTCCAAGGGGAGCTAGAAGCAGAGGAGAAGTAGCAGCAAAACGTACCCATTAGCTATTTTATCTTTAAGTAAAAATATATATCAGAGTGCTTGTAACACTTAAGTTTTAACTTTGATCCTTAAAGAACAGTCTACAATCTCATTTTAGCTTTTAATGTCCATCCCTAAGAAATCCTTGGAAAGCATGGGATGATGAAAAGAAGGTGGCACACTGAAGTAGAAGAGGTCATATCTGAGGACACAGGTATGATCTCTCTGACTGTGTCTAAGGTGTATCTCCTTGAGAAGTACTTTCCTCTGATGGGATTTGGACCTTTGAACCCCTTCCAAAAGCATGATAGTCACACATATTTTTCCAAATATTTAAATAACATTTTATAACATTATAGAATTCCTTTAGTTTAGAAGATACCTCTCTGTTCCCGTTTTATCACTTAGTGGTTAGTCATATATTCGTATGAAGTACACTTAAAATGTCTTTCTCTGCCTGAGGGACACATACACAGATCAAGGACATTGTCAGTCCTGCATTTTGAAACTGTTTCATTTTTCATGCAATAATCAAAGATTGTTGAACCAAAGACAGAAAGAAAGCATGGGAGATAATAACCATATGTGTGATTTTCTAGCTTACTGATTAGAGCTGTCACTCAGAAGAAAAGACATTTGTCATTTAGTTTCCGCTTCAGTAGCTCTGTGGGTTTCTCCCTGTAACTTTCTCCGAAGTAATGACACACAGGATTTAAACCTTACTTTGTCTTTTTGAACAGAACATATTCAAGCAAAACAGTGGTTTGAAAGCAAGTTTTACAAATCATAATTTTGATTTCTAAATATTTAGGTCTTGAATTACAAAAGGTGGTGACAGTGCCATGGAACGTACACCTTTCTGAAAACGTAAGACATACATAGGACATTCAGACAACATGGAAGGATTAAAAGCCTGCAGTTCATGAAGAAGTTGAGAATGATTTAGGTATTGGTCCAATAAGCTCTATTAATGTTGAATTTTATCACTGTTTGACATACCCAGAAATGATATCAGTAACACTGCAGTGTAAAAAAGGACTTCTCCAAGATTCAGTGACATTGAATTTTGGGTTTCAAGATGACAGTTTTTGACAACAGTGACCAAAATTAAAATAAATAGAAATGTAAATGCTTGTATTATTTTGTAGCCTTAGCCTTTGACAACTTTAAAAATAAAACCAAAACAAAAAGCTTTCAGCTTTCATGTGACAGCCATTAAAATAATGAAGGATCATGTCCTGTTCATTTATTATTATACAGCAAAAATCAGTGGGAGTTACTCATGAACAGTGGTAAACCTATTTTGTGAAAGTTGATAAATAAATGAAACCCATCAGTCTCCTCAACTGGCGTGCTTTCTGAGGTGAACACAATAGGAGAACAAAAAAATGGAATAGACTGATAGGAGTCATTTGGTTAAGTTTGGAAGACAAAATAGGTCAATAAAAAATAAGAAAAAATTATCCAGTAAATTAATTTTAGGAAGAGCATTTCTCCTAGGCATTATCAAACAGACAAAGTCCTTACTTCAGTAAGCTTGAAAAAACTGAAGCAAACCAAACTGGAAATGCTGAATGAGAGATGGAAAACTAGGAAGGTGAACTTATTTGGCTGTGAATAGGAGATCAGTGGGAAAACTGATCTCCGCTCCAGTGTTGTGTCTGTCGATTTTGTAAAGTTGGAGATGTGAATGGAAATGCAGCTGCCAGGTAAGGAGAACACAATGTGGGCCCAAGGAAGTTCCAGTAGCCTCTAATGAGCTCAGTCACCTGCCCTTGACCCAAGGGTGTCTGCAACCTTTGTTCTAGCCGACAACTCATTAGGGAGGGTCAAGAACCCTCTTAGCTGATCCTACAGTGAGGCCAATATAAAAGCCTGGCCTGTTTTCAGTCCTGCTGGTAAGGAGCCAGGGTGTGAGGAGAATGGGGCTGGTACTGCATGTCAGCTACAGGTTACAGAGTTGAAGTCAATAACGAAGTTTTGTTTTCTAATGAGTGTTGGAAATTCCATGAAATCTTTTAAAAAATAATAAAATCTCAGCCTCATACATTCCTAGAAATACTAGGTACCTAGTGTCTCTACTAGCAAGACCTTTATACAAGGTACAGAAGAGCAAGTCAGGGAAGAAATAAAAATGGCACTGTAACTCACTGCTTAAATATGGGAACACAAATTTTAGACTCTGTAATGTTTACTGTCTCTTCACTGAAAATACAGTGCAGTTTCTCCAAATTACTCTCAAACAAAACTTCACCTAGACCAGTCATTATGTCTTCTGTGTCTAAGATTAACTCTGCTTTTGCTTCAGGAATGAGGAATAAATGAACGAATGCTGCTATACAATAGTTTTTCAGAGTTCAAACACAGCTCTTCTTACAGAGACAGAGGCAGTGAAATGCTGTGTTCAGTTTTGGATTCCTCACTACAAGAAAGACATTGAGGTGTTGAAGTGTGTCCAAAGGGCAACAAAGCTGGTGAAGGGTCGAGAGCACAAGTCTTATGAGGAGCAGCTGAGGGAACTGAGGCAGTTTACCCTGGAGAAAAGGAGGCTGAGGAGAGACCTTATCGCTCTCTATAACTACCTGAAAGGAGGTAGTATCAAGGTGGGTGTTGGTCTCTTCTCCCACATAATAAGTGAGGGGATGAGAGGAAATGGCCTAAAGCTGTGCCAGCGGATGTTTTCCTTAGATAGTAGGAAAAACATCTTCATGGAAAGGGTTGTCAGGCATTGGAACAGGCTGTCCAGGGAAGTGATTGAGTCATTGTGGCTGGAGGTGTTTTAAAAGGTGTGGAGACATGGTGTTTAGGGACATCTTTTAGTGATGAACTTGGCAGTGTAAGAGTTACAGCTGGACTTGATCTTAAAGGTTTTTTCCAACCTAAATAATTCTATGATTCTATGATATTCACTGTCCCACTGCTTCCACTGAAAATGATCAGCTAGTCATTTTGGAGAGTCACTTTAATTTACTTGAGAACATGTTTCTCAGATAAGTTTAGTGTGAGTTTTGAAGGGCTCTTAGAGTTTAACAGCATGATATCCAAGAAGTAAGATTTTTTTAAAATCCACTTTGAGTTGAAAACTGTCTCATAGACTCTTTAAAAAATATAAACAAATCCAGATTTTTTTTCTCTTCCTTCAGCTTCAATCTTGAATGTATATTTGTATATATGCTTTCAAGACAACACACAACAGATCTTTTGTGTATAGGATATCTAAAAGGCAGTAAATGCATTTCAATGTCTGTATGTTTCAGCAATTTAGTTTCCTAGTGGTACTGTTAATATTTTAAATTACTATTTCTCAATAATAAAAAGACTTGACTAAGTGGTCAGTCAGTGGCAGTAGCTATGGTTCGGAGCAGAGCTGCTATAAGGGGAGAGAAGGGGAGATAGTGTAAGTTTTATGTTACCTTTCCTTAGATAACTAAATTGAAGCCAAAAATCTGTCTTGCAGGGTCTCTCCTGAAGGGGCAGAAAGAAGGCATTTCACTGTCACATCTTTAAGTCATATTTGTAGTACAATCAGAAGCTTGGACAGAACTTTGCATCTTTATGTGACTGTTGCTTTTAAAAATTTGTCATACTGGTTAATAGAACTTATGACTTCATTAGTCTTCAAACACATTTTCTGTAGGATGGTTGTCTAGGAACTGATAAGGAAATATTCATTGCTCCATTTATATCAGTGTGCTATATTTTATTAAAAGATATGTTAAACTTTCATGCTACTGTTTGGATTTCATAGTTGTGACTGAATTAAGAAGTCTTTCTGAATTAATCCAAACTGTTTTAAAAGAAGTCCAGTTATTCTAGCCTCTTGTCTTAATTAATAAGCATCTTTAGAGAAGAACAGATTTGATCACAACTGATTTGGCCAAACTACCCAGGCAGCAGCTTTCTATCATATGGTAAACAAATTTCAATAAAGACATTTGTGATCCAGATGTTTTCCTTCTCTGAATAGCTCAAAGTGTCCAATATGACAATGTCTACCATATTATTCTATAAGAAAAATGTATTCTATTATTGCTTAAACAATTACATGTGGATAGATTTTTCCCCTTTTCATGAGGTGTTTGTTTGGTTTTTTTTCTGATTATTCAACAAAATTTAAGCAGAGAAATAATTGAAAAAAAAAAAGTTAAAGATTGCATTGGCTCTGATTAGAATTTTTTGTGCATTGACTCCTCTCTTTTAAAGTATAGTTCAGACAAAATTAAGCATGCCAAAACCTAAGCCTTTTATTCTCA
The DNA here is from genome assembly GCF_037038585.1 of Patagioenas fasciata. Classification (NCBI taxonomy): domain Eukaryota; kingdom Metazoa; phylum Chordata; class Aves; order Columbiformes; family Columbidae; genus Patagioenas; species Patagioenas fasciata. Next base: position 196,245,083 of record NC_092520.1, on the reverse strand, counting down.
GCAGTACTTCAAACAATCCTGTAATTCTCACCTTTAAATCTTTTCATTTCTGCGAAGTATTTAATTTATTTTTTACTTGCTCAAAAAATTCAGTTGATTAACAAGAAGAATATATGTTGTTTAGAATAAGAAGTATAGCAGAATATATTACAAAGTTAAGTCAAACATAATTTCCTAATTATGTTCTAAAGCAGCAGAGAAGAGTGAGTCTGCACATCACGGCTGTAGCTTGTCAGTTTCTTCGTATGAGGATTTACTTCTCTATATGCTTTGTAGGGTCATCATACATTGTCATAGTATATTGAGATGCTGTGACTTGAAATAACACATCCCTGACTTCACTGTAAGAGCAGAAAAGGAAAGGAACTCATCATTTACATACCAATAATTTGTCTGAAAATATGCATTCATATCTATAATGATGGATTGAACTGTTTTCAACAGTAGTGTCTACTAAAATTAAATAGAGCTTTAATCAGTTGTGCAGTTGGTATCCAAATGAAACTTTTTTCTCATCTTCCCATGGTTTCTTCTTGACCAGTCCAGGCATTATGCAGTGAGTCAGCTCTCAGGCAGCAGTCCTTCCATAATAATGTTATGGAAAGCTCTTTTGTCTTCTGCAAAATGTTCCTTATAGAACCTACATTTTACAGGATTTTCACTGGTGAAGCAGCACAGAAATTTATCTTTTCTACAAAATAGGTATTAATTTCTAAATGTTACCATTTTTTTTTTTGAATGTAGAGTTCTTTTGGACAGAAACAGAGACAGAGCAGAATCTAGAAACATGCAAAAATTAAAAAAAAAAAAAAAATTCTTCCCCTTGCTGCCTTTTCAAGTAACATTGACAGGCAACATTATCTAAGTCTTTTGGCTTCTTAGGAAAGTTACGAAATGCTGATGTATCTGCCTGTATATTTACGCTTGCAAGCAGAACAGTTCTCTGCATTTCTGACATAGGCCGTTTCTCTGCTTACTGTAGCTATTAGAGCTGCATCTGTTCAAAATTATGTTTCTGATGTTAAGATACTTCTGACACTTCTCGATAATGGTACTTTATTATAGTAAAAGCATTAAAAGCCTGCTGAAACTACAGGCATATCATTTGAATTTTTTTTTTTTTTTTTTTACTAATGTTTCATCTTGTGAAATAGGGTACAAGGATTCCATATGACAAGATAAGAAAAACCTGCCTTAGTTAACAAAGACAGAACTACTGATGTGGAAAAAGACTAACTACCAATTTTGACGTGTCACCAGAAGCTTGAAGGAAAAGCATATGAAATCAGACATGGATCTAAAACATCCATGAGTGTCCTCAGACACTGGAAAAAGAACTTGGGGAAACTGAAAGAAAAAAATTTGTCTCATCTTTTTTTCTCTTCCCCACCTCCCCACCACCCCCTTGAATTGTCAAAAGTATTCTTGCTAATGGAATAAAAGGAAGGGCAAAAATTAAAATGTTTTAGGAATTGAAGATGGAACAAAAACTAGATTTTTCTGTATCAGAACAAATGGTTTTCAAATTTTGTCTCAGCACATTCTTTTGCTGTTCTTCAGTCTTCCCCCAGCCCTCAGTGAGTCTACTGGAGGTGGGAAAGATCTTGGGAGGGGACACAGCCTGAAGAGCCAACTCAAACTGGCTGAAGGGATATTCCACACCACATGACATCATACTCCACAATAAAAACTGGGAATTTGATCTTAGAAAGGAACTCTTCATTGGTGAGTGGCTGGATATCGATCTGCATGTAAGAGGCAGTGAGTGATTGCCTGTATATTGCTTGCTGGTTTAGGTGTTGGGGTTTTTTTGTTTTCCTTCATTTAATAAACCATCTTTTAATTCACCCACCAGTTTTCTTGCTTTTCTGATTATCACCCCTGTTCCATTGCAGGGAAAATGAGCAAGTAGATGTGTGGCTGCTGGCCATGGTCAGCCCACCACAGCTCACAAGACAGATGTAATATAAGGAGATAAAGATGGGAAAATAATAGACCATTTTTGTGACATGAATTGGATGCAGCAATATTCAAGCAATATAATATATGTACTGCAACACTGACATCTGCAAACTGCTCAGAGAGAAAAAATAATCAAAATAAGAGATAATTTACATATAGTTTTCATACATAGTTTACATTGGGACATGTACTGCTTTTGCCTGGGGTAGTTAAATTTCTTCACAGTATGTTGTATACGGTTATGTTTTGGATTTGTGATGAACACTGTGTTGATAACATGCTGAGCACTGCTTGTATGGAGTTAAGGCCTTTTCTGCTTCTCACATGACCCCGCCAGCGAGTGGGCAGTGGGTACACAGGAAGTGATGAGTAGACACAGCTGGGGAAGCTGACCCCAAATGACTAAAGGGATATCCCATGTGGTTATGTACTCAGCAATAAAAGCTAGGAGAAGAAGAAGGAAGGAAGGAGGGGATGTTCAGAGTTATGGTGTTTGTCTTCCCAAGTAACTGCTACTTGAGCCCTGCTTTCCTGGACATGATGCACCTACCTGCCGCTGTGAAGGTGTGAATGAATTCCTTGTTTTGTTTTACTTGCAATCCACAAGTTTTTTTCACTCTTACTCTTCCAATTATTTCGCACATCACACTATGGGGTCAGTGGAGTGAGCGGTTGTGTGGTGCTTAGCTGCCTACTGGGATTACACCATGACGGGAGATTTCTTTGTGGGTCTTATATTTCTCCTTGTGATATGGGGAACTTTATCCAGTTTGAGATGCCTTTATTCTGGCATTCTCATATACTTTTGTTTGGTTTTTTGTTTGTTTGTTTGTTTGTTTTCCTAAAATTATTTGTTCCCATTGCAGCTGTTATTTAAAGATCTGGCATTAATGACAATATCACTTAATATACTTGTTGTAGTCCTCTTATTGAAGTATGATTAGAGTTTAGTGATTTAATCACAGATTGAGACTAAAATAGAAAAAATCCCTCCATTGACCAAGAATTTGTTTGTTATTGGAAGGTAATTTTGTGTTGATACCATACACCTGACAAAGTAAGAATTTTTAAATGTACGGACATTGTATATTACCCACTCATTAGTATAAATATAAAAATGTGTAACATTTAGCATGTAAAAATGAAGAATGAGCTCTTCAGAAATGAACTAGATTGTCCTGTTTAAGTAGATGGTTTTGAATAGAAAGTTTGATGCCATGTTCTCGTAAGAATCTACCATTTAATTTCTCCCAAAACAGGAGAAAGCTTTTAGTGTCAAGTGATGCTTGACATGAACAACAGATCTTTCAAAAAATCCAGCTATACCAAAAAATCATGATAACTGGGTTTCCTTTCACTTGGCTTTTGACCATATAGTATACCATCTGACCTGAGCTAGTCATACAGATTTCTTCTGTAGATGGTGGTGACTTTTGAAAGACCTTTCCAGCCCAAACTATTCTATTATTCTATGATTCTATAATTAAGCTAAGACATCTCATAGTAGATGAGGAGCTGAATTTTGGTTTTACTATTTTTACATATCAGGGGGTACAGCAGGAGAAAAGAATTCTTACTAAAGTACTTGGAAGTATAGTACAATCCCGTGCAATAGCCCACTGATGCTGTAAATTACTACTGTGTACAAATACATAACGAGACCTGCAATGAGGCTTAGTACCCACACTCTTGATATAAACACTTCAGGTCTTTTTGAGGACCATGAAAAACATAGTTCTCATGCAAACTAGATCAAGCTAGTTTCTTACTAATCACAAAAAAAAAAAAAAAAAAAAAAAAAAAAAAAAAAAACCAAACAAAACAACAAGCTTAAAGAAGAGAGAAACACATTAAGAATAATATTTTTTTTCTCTTAATTAGGCCTGAGAAATTGTTTATTTTCTTGTTTGAATGCTGAACTTGAAAAATTATATAAGGGTTGCTGTAATCCAAACAAAATAAACTATTTCCATCTACTTGGGTTTGATAAGAAAAGCTTCTCTGTATTCGAAGAAGTGGTTTGTTTATGAATAGATCTATTTATAACAAAATATTAAGGTGTAATTTTTGACTTGAAACAAAATATTTTGTTTCCATATGAGGATTTTTAAAAAGAAAATATAGCTGTAGAAAAGAAAGTGTAAGAATTAAGTATTAACTCTAAGAACAAAAAACAGGAAATAATTTTATTTTGCCAATCACCTTACTAATTTGTAGTCTTTTATTTCCACCAAGCAAAAAAGAGAAAAGACTTCTAAATTTCTAGCTTTATAAGCAGTAAGGCGGTCCTACAAACCAGAGCACCATTAGTAATGGAGCTTCAGCTTTCCTATATGTGGTCACCTTGATGTCTGAGAGATCAGTAGTGGTGACGACAGGTTTAGGTTCAGAATTCCTCTGTTAATAAGGATGTTGAAGCTGGGTCTAGGGTATCCCCAGCATGTGTACTGATCAATGGGATGGTGAAAAGATGTTTAACTGAGTTATTAATTCATTTTTTCACAGTTAGAATTATTCAGGGAACTCAGCCTAAATCCAGAAGTAGAGTGACTAGTACTTTTGTGAAACACCTTGAGAACTACTGTCACATCTTGGTCTTGCATCTCTTTAAGAGCTAAAAATGGTTCTCCAACACTGAATAAGATACTGTTCAGACAAGTGAATAAAATTATAACAGAGCTTTTTCTTTTTTTTTTTTTTTTTTTAAATAAGGGAATCCTTGTGGTTCTATCTAACCAATTAATTAATTACCCTTCTCTAACATTTAGGACCTGTACTGCTACTACTCAAGAGCCCTATTTTGAAGGAAAGGTGGCTGCACAGATCAGCAGTTCTAAACTTCTCATGAACTCAGAGGAGCATTTGCAGTAGTAAGTAGTGTTAACAGAGGAGGAAGGCAATGGGAATACTATAGCCCACTCAGCTCTCCCAACAACTGCCATGCACCTCTAAATCTGCAGCTGTTCAGAAACTGCTGACACCTGTTTTGTTGCTGTCTCTTACCCTGAGGTATTTTTGTACATTGTTGCTTCATGAGCAACTCCATCACACTGAGTATGTATGCTGTAGATGTGTAATACAGGTATGCTGATTTTCATGTTTTCAGCCAACATTTTTTCAATCCTCCAGGGATTTTTAATGTTCTATTGTTAACCTATGTACAACATCTCCTGTAGCATTATTGTCAGACTATTTGTTATCCTGTACCAAATAATGCTTTGCACTATCAAAGAGATCTGCAAACATTACCTAATTAATCAGAAGCATTATCTGTAAATGTAATTAATGTGTTGCATACATATGGCCTCTTCCAGATAATTAATAAAAAGCATACTAAATACAATGGGAGTGAACATTGTTTCATACCATCATCCCATGTAGGGTGATTTTTTTACTTCATCTTTATAGATATTTAGCCAGGGTCAGGTCTGTCAGACTAGTAAAGTAGTGAAGAGTTTTGTCCCATATCTTTCGTTCTTTGTAAATTTCTTAGATTAACAGGGTTAAGACTTCTCCAGTCTTACATATCTATTATACATATATGAGTTACTCTGGTGTCCTTTTTCTTTCTGTTGCTAACATCTTTCTCCCATTATTTGAATAGGAACGGAGATTGGTTTATTGAAAACAATCAAATCCGAACCTCTCATTTTAAAGGATTGGGAAGTCTGCATTGTATTCCATCCTTTTCATCACTTAGATGCTAGCCATACATAAACTGTACTTCCTTGAGCATTGATTTCAGAACAGTTGTCTCTTTTTAAGTGAATGCTCATGTTTTAATATTTTGCTATGTTACACTTATCTTTGTGAGGTTACTGTTACATCTTTGTCAGCAATCATATGTGATTTTTTTTTTTGTCACTTTTTTCTTTTATTTCTTAGCTTCTTTAATATCCTTTAAAGAATTATTCTCTTTCCCCTTCCCTTTTTTTTTTCTTTTTTTTTTTTCCCCTCATGTTGCTATTATATTCCTTTGCTCAGTATCCCCTTAGCTGCTATACTAAGGCATCATTCATTAAAAGTCTGATGTAAATTTGCCTGGAGTGGAAACCAACATGAAATTCCCATCTAAATTAAGCTTATTTGCCCCAAGATCATGTAAATTCTGGTTTTCTCCACAAAATCAATAGGTAATTCTCAGAATCTTAATCCAAATGCAATTTATTATTTTAAACATAATTTTTTTTCCCTAATAATATTGTGACTTTGAAAAATGACAGTCCATAGGAGAAATGAAGTGCAAAATTATTGAGTACTTTTCCTACGGACACGGCAAGACGTCACAGCAGTAAGCAGGCTTCCTTACCTAACGTAAAGTATACTTCATCTTGTACTCTCATTTTATATAGTGGTACAAAATTACTTGCATTCCTAACTGGTTATTTAAAGTTACCTTTACTATAAGGCACTAGGTGACCCTGTAACAAAAAACTTCATTTTCCTATTTTGTTTCTACATTTAAATGTCTATGTATTTATATATATATATATTTATACATATGCTAGGACTATTACTCTCACATTGTCATCTCAACCTTGTAATCACATTCTTTGCAGACAGTCCATCTGTTTGCACTTTGTATGAGGCCTACTTTAATTAATTCTTTATAGAAACCTTTATATCATTAAATTTACTAATCAGTTATCCAGTAAAATCAGTGATCCCTCTATATTGATATCAATTTAAAGATAATATTATCAGTATTTATGAAAGTCTTCTGAACAAGCATTTCATCCATATCAAGCGATAGTACAACAAAAGTAAGAGTGATGCAAACTCTACTAAGATATATCAAACTGCCTGAAAGGTTTATTGAGGACCACAGAAGATCAGTTTTTCTAAATACTTAGTGCTCCTTATTTTTCCATTGAAGGCTGCAAGTGAAGTTTTAACATGTTTTTCTGCAACAGGAAATCCTGCCTAGAAGCAAATTAAATAGACTGCTTATTCATTTCTCGTAGGCCACTGAACATTCATCAGGCAGTATTGACTGTGAGGCATTGCTGAGCTTGGCTGGATTATGACTGGCAAATTAGAGATGAAAGGCTCTGCATCTCAGATGAGTTTACTTTTGTCTTCTGTTGCAATATTTTGTTATAAAATCATTATGTCAGTATTATTTTCTGAATATGTGCTTTTCTCCTGGGCTTAACTTCAGTGAACAACAAAGGGCCAAACTGATTCTGATTCATAATGTGCATATACAGAGAAAGAGTGAAAAAAGAAACTCCTCAAAAGAAGCTTAAAAGCCTGCATATGTGTTTCTTTGCACAGGGACTTTATTTCTGACCTTCGCTCCTGAGAATCATTACAGAAACAGAAGAATGCCTGGAAACTGAGGAGTATTTGAGGATATCATACGACCCATATCAAGCTTGTAATTTAGAAAAAACACTATAAAGATCAACAAATCTTCCATACTTATAAATGGAGTATAAATTCTACATGGAGTGGAACTAAACCATGCAATAGATAAAACATCAGCATATTGCAAGGTATTTTGAGAAACACACAAGAACAGCAGGTACACAAGATCAAACAAATTATATCTTTATTATCACTATTATTTATCAGTAATGCTATACCAGTAATAAAAAAATAATGTTAAAAATCATAATGTGTGTTGTTCTTTAGATGATAAATCTTGTGTTACCAAGTTGTCCATTCTATACCATACAGTTTTAAGATTTACTGTTGTGATATTTCACGTATTTTGTTTGTGAAGATTTGTTAAAATAGAATAATAATTGAAAATTTAGTTCTTGAATAATTAGTTCTTCTACTGAAAATAATATATTTCACTTTTTCATTATTGTTGTGATATAGTGATGCTAAAAAGAGTCTGAGGGAAGTGTCACAATAAAATATTTTAAAATTCTATTTTTAATTGATTGTGAAGTTTAAAGTTGAGACGTTCTTCAAACTTTCTAAATTTTATAGTGAGCCATATTATATGTAATTCTGTAATAAAACTTCATGGGAAAATCAAAGGGTCTTACAAATTATTTAGTAATGCACACTGATTCCATCTTGACTCAAAAGCTTCAAAGTACACCACTGTTGTAATTAGGGTTCAAGGTGAAATCTCTGAATCTACAAAGATTTGTTTTTATCTATACATGCAGTTGCATGTATACAGAAAAGTAACTCATATAATGAAATTATGCTTAATTATCCATAATCTCTTAAAGTTAATGATTTAATCATAATAATAATTTTTATAATTAATTACAGTATATTCATAATCATTCAGACAGTTGGAAGTAGTTATTACCGTCATGCATTACCTTTTATATTGTGCAATTCAACTTTATTCTAATTATACAAAGACATCAGTGATATGTAAAAACTTGACATTACTCTATTTAAGTATCAAAATATTGCAGTAGTCTCTTTAAATTACTATACCTAATGTAGCATGGCAATAGCTCGACATCTCAAAAAAACTCTAAGTTTGTATGCAAGTATATATTCATATGCTTCTCGTAATTTTTCTTTCTTCAGAAAGGATTTTGGTTTTGGATTTTGTTTTAATTTAATAAAGATACCAAAAAATCTGTCAAAAAGAGGGTTTGAATTCTATTTATTTTCCTCGTGGATAATTTACTTATATATGCATGATACTTGATTCTCTAATATATGTTTAATTAGTATATTTTTATGCTGAAATTGAGAAAATAACTAAAAGCAGTATGCTTTATTGATGGAAGTTTCCTAGAAATCTAGCATCATTGAAATGTTGAACACAGAGTTTTCCTTTGACAGCAACACATAACCCTGGAGTGTGTGCAGTTCTGGGTGCCACAATATAAATTAAGCTACTGGAGAGTGTCCAGAAGAGGGTTATGAAGTTGATGAAGGGTTTGGAGAGGAAGCCGTATGAGGAGCAGCTAAAGTCACTTCGTTTGTTCAGCCTGGAGAAGAGGAGACTGAGGGGAGACCTCGTCATGGTCTACAGCTTCCTCACAAGGGGAGGAAGAAGGGCAGGCACCAAACTCTTCCCTTTAGTGACCAATGGCAGGAACCCCAGGGAATGACATGAAGATGTGCTAGAGGATGTTTAGGTTAGACATTAGGAAAAGGTTCTTTACCCAGAGAGTTGTGGAGCACTGGAAAACATTCCCCAGGGAGGTGTCATGGCCCCAAGCCTGACAGTGTTCAAGAAGAGACTGGACAACACCCTCAGGCACATGGTGTGAACTGCGGGGTTGTTGTATGCAGGGACAGGAGTTGGACTCGATGATCCTTGTGGGTCCATTCCAACACAGGACATTCTATGATTCCACGATAACCCTGTTTTTTAAATATTTGTGTGATTTTAATTAAAATATTTTCAGAAGGTAATACAATTTAACGATATTGCAGGATGGTCATGTCCAAAACTCTCATAACCCTTCCCAGATGTACATTTTAAATAAGAAGCTGTTCTGTATTGTGACCTTCAGTGTCAAAAGGAATAAAGGAAGCAAAAGTTAATGTTCCATTTTAAAAAGTTATGGCTAGATTTCTGTCTGTTTATAGGTAAGAAATTGCTCCGCAGGTCAAATTGTATCCTGTTCTCAAAGTGGCCTGCAACAGATGGTTAGGGAAAAGCAAAAAACCCCCATGAAAATACTTCATTTTATATCTTAAATTTATTATCTCCAAGTTCTTTTAAAATTAGGAAACTTAAACGCAAAAAAAAAAAAAAAAGGCAGAGAAAATTTACTTTTCCATTTCAGTCATCACTTTCTATCTCTAAGCTGCATCCGTCCTTTGTGTCTTGGATGTTGATGAATCTTATACTATTTGGTTTATTTAGACATAAACTACTCCAGATTCATCTAAAGGATGTCCTGAAAGACAGATAGTGGGACAACACATAACACTGAAACCATTGACAAACATAAGACAGCAAGATAACTCTGTTTTTGCAGCTTCTGTTCAAAACCATACCAGTATTAGCATCTGGACAAAAAATTGTTCTGTTTCTGAATATGAAGTTGATTTTCTCTTAAGCTGTGGCAATTATTATGTTGCTGAAAATAAAATCCTTTCCAAATCAAGGCAGAAAGATACCCTTACTTATGATGAACTTCTGTGTAGAAGAGCTAAGAAAGCTAAGAAAGTTGAGGTAATTAGATTCTTTTATATATATATCCAACACTATAAATAAAATGAAAAATGAACATCAGTTCAAATAAATGAAAACACATTTTTCTGAAAATAAAGGAGATAATAAGGTATAAATTGTCATGAAGAAAACCGGAAACAGTTCTCTTACTGTTTTTCAAATAAAAACATTATAAAAGTGATTTACTTAGAGCTCTTTAAAAGCAATATATTAAAAAATTGAAGAAACTAAACGAGAAATAGCTGTACTAGAGGGATTGCCAAGACATTGTTTTCTGAGTGGAGTGGTGAAATTTTAGGGCTAATATGGGAATTTTTCTGACAATAGTTAGTAAAGAGGTTGGTTTGTTAGTGGTATCAGTGGCGTCAGCCCACAGTTTTCAAGTCTGTATGAGCTTTGGTTCTCTGAAGTTGAAAACCTCATGGAAGTAGCCATTGCTCATAGCTGTGGTGCAGAAAAGTCAAAAAATCTTTAACTGACTTACATCCTATTAATTTCAAATGGATCGTCTGTTTTGCACAGGAAGTCTGTGCAATGTTGGCCCAAAGTATTCATAGCATCATAGAATGTCCAGGGTTGCGGTGTCACAGGTGCAAAATCTTGCACTTGCCCTTGTTGAACTTCATATGGTTGCTGACTGTCCACGTATCTAGTTTGTCTGGATCCCTCTACAGGGCCTCTCTGCCCTCAAGAGTGTCAACAGCTCCTCCCAATTTTATTGATTCTGCTTAAGAAAAAAATAACACACTTATCTTATGGATATTTAGGTAGTGCAAAGAAATACATTAGATGCTCTGAATTTAAGGAAGTGTAATAAATCCAGTTAGACGACTCAAACCAGAATTTGAAAACATTGAACTGTGATAGCAGAAGAGAAGTGTTGTCTGAACACTGGTGAGATCACACCACAACTTGGAGACCCCACATCTGTCTGTTGGCATGACCTACTGAGTCAGCAGTCAAGGAGGACAGCTGGAGCTTGTGCTAACCTCCTATTTCACTTTGATCCTTTCACTTCAGTGTATTTCTCTTGGTTTTGTTGCTCCATCTAGTTCTCTTTACTCTGAACTTCCTTCCTGCAGATGAACTACCGTTCCTACATCTGCAGATAGTGTTAACCTCTGTAGCTGAATTGACATCAAAAGCACATTGTCTCAAGGTGGGACACATGTAGTACAGTTTGTGTGTTCGTTCTGTCTTCTATGGCTCTACCAGTACCTACTCAAACCCACCTACACAGAGTAGGGAGAGTGGAGAAGCATTTGCAGATATTGGTCAGCTCTGTTGGCTCTGCCTGCAGCCAACAGGGAGAAAGTTGTTCCACCGTCAGTGTAACTCAGATCACCTAAAGCTCAGTTGCTACTTTTCTTGTCTAGGAGGAACCTATGTCTTTCTACTGGATGAAATAAGTCTAGGAAGGGATCAGCTTAGGTTAGAGTTGGTGATAACAAATACCAAACATGCTGACCATTGTTTTGTTGAAATTAAAAAAAAACTGTGAAGGTGATATTTCTGGAATATTCCCTTTTCTAACTGAGGTTTTCATGTTTGCATGGAACAGGCTTTCCAAAAGATCAGAGTATTTTCTCACTGTCTAAATATTTCTTTGAAATTGCTGATGTATTTATGCAAAACAAGGGTTCAGTATTCATCACAGTTCTAATGTCTCTTTTGGCAAAAATAATAAAATTGATAGTGTGTGTTATAGTTTGCATAAAGATACATTTTAAGAATATAGGATCAACATGGAAATTGTAATAATATGTTGCTTTAAATACACAAACAAAATTAGACTTGTATTTCATCAATGATCTGAGAGGCCATAGCTTTGAATTCCTAGAGGTTACACTGTTTAGGTAAATGTTAGGTTTATGATGGAAAGCAAGTTCATTACAAGTAAATACATCGATCTGCCATGGCCAGTTACAGAATAGCCTAGGAAATGTTTGTAGATTGAACTCACAGGTTCCATCCTCTGATCATAGATTTTTCTGCAGTCTGTCTTCCAACCAGTTGTCACACAGCCAGTAGTCTATTACACCAGCTTTTAGGCGGTCATAACTTCTGTGCATGGCCACAGATGGGTGATGGATGGTTCCTGGCACAAACTCCGCATGATTATGTATTAAAAAAAGATAATGATAATTACCTAAGCATGGGGGAGCTCTTCTTTCTCCTCCACTTGCCAGAGGATTGAAGGCACTATAACTGTGATGTGCCAGGTGGACAATTCTCATTTCTGTATTTTACAGTTGTTTTTCAGGGTTTTTCTTCATCAACTCTAATTTAAAATGTGATTTGATAGTATTCAGTATCCTCAAGTTCATACTTCCTCCCTTATGTCTGGAATGGTGTTATTTATTTGACAAATCTCTTGACACAGGTTAAAACTCAGAAGCAGATTAGTGTTCTCTCAGCCATACAGACTGCATCGTAACGTTTTCCTGAAGAAAGCAGAGAGTCATTGACTGAAGTACAATGAAGCCTGAACAGCATATCTTCACTGACATGAACAGGTCTAAAGTCTTTGAGTAGTATTGATCAACAGTCATGAATTTTCTGTTCTGAAAAGTAATGGTAGGATGTAGGATGGCTTTATCCAAACAAAACCTCATTGCCCTTTGTGAATGTCCAATAGCTGTTTTGGTTATGACAGTTACAAACATGTCCCTGTTCAAGTTATATTTCTGTTTGGTAAAAATATTCAAAATACCTAACAGCTTGTAAGATATTAATTTTGACAAGAATGTAAAGGATTTCAGATTTTAAAATAACCTGTATTTTAGGTAAAAGTTCACCTTATTGAGAACGCTAAGGGTAGAATTTGTCTAACTTTGTTATGTAAAAGTTAGACATCAAATTTGTCGAGGCCATTGTTCTTGTTTCCCTAGATGGTAATATAGGGAAACTTTAACAAGAGAATTCATATGTCTGCTTCAGTGTGAGATAAATCAACCCATATATTCAATGATTGTATAGTTAGATTGGATTCCCATTTTCTGAATTTCATTACTCTGCAAGTAAAACCTTTGGAAAGGGATAAAGCCCCTGAAAATTTTATAGTGAATGGCAGAGTCAGGATTTTGACCTTTTCTTTTACCTACCAAGCTCCTTACTTCAGTGTCTGGGAAGTGACAATGAGGGTTGTTCTCCACAATAGCTTGTCTGAATCTTATTTAACAATTTGTTTTCTCTAATAAAGACAGAGTAACTCAAAAGCTGTACATCTGTTTGATTTCCTTCTTAATGACTACTAGTTCTAAAGACTCAGAAAGCAATATACGGATGTTCTGACATGGGAACCTAGGTCCATTTGAGTACATAAATTAAAAACATGGATTAAAAACAAAAGGTTCTTCAGATAACAATGGAACTGGGTGATTGTCTCCCAAACCTGTCAAACACTATTAAGCATTTAAATGAGAATATTGGATTAACTAGAAATTATATATCACATTTAGGTTTTCCTTTGATTTCCATACAAATCAGTGGGAATTTTGCCACTAACACTTAGGGAGCAGTATCTAACAACAAACCATAGAACAGGTTTTGTGCATTTCTCTTAAATTTTCTGTTCACGATTCATTTAATTGGAAAGTCATAATCAGATGTCCATAACCCACATTTTTCCCATAGTAGATTATATTTCCAGGTAGTCATTTAAAAAAAAAGAAAAAAATTTTCACAGATTTGCTTAGGTGGTGCTATATGGCAAATAAATCTGATGCTCTCATTTTCAGGTAAGTGTATCTACTGCATATTGTCTCCCTCCAGGGACTCCCTATCAGCAAAGAAACTCTTACTGTGATAAAAGGAAATTTAAAATAAATACATAAATTTAATTTTTAACTAGTTAAACGTTGTTGCTGTATCTAAGGTATTTAAGCTTTACTTTAGCTAACAGTCCATAAGATGATTTTTGCATTGTTTTTTGCTAAAGAGTATGCTGAGGAATCCATTACATACTGAAAAATTATAATACAATAGAGAAAATTCAAACATATCAAGAGGTTAATCTTTCGACAACAAATCTATATTTTGATTGATGATGGCTGTTGAAGAAATGTGTAAAAAATTATTTTTTACTTGCTGTAAGACAGCAAGTTATTTTTCAGTATGTCACATGTATAAATAGAAGAAGTGACAGTGACTTTAAACTTGCATGTGCCTTTTTAGTACAGTTATTTATCTCAGTTGTAAGTGTTCTTGAAAAAGTAAAAAAGTGAATGCAGTTTGTGATGCTCTTAAATAATTATTCCAACAGCATTTGGATTAAGCTGCTAATTCAGTAAGCACAGAAAATCATGGAGAAAATGTAGGCTGCCTAGCATTTACCGTTAGTTAGATTGTGTATTACACATTGGGAAATAGACATGCGTGGCACTTGTGATTTTTGCTATTCATTGTGATGAAAAAAGTCCTTCCAGTAAATTACCATGGAGGACTGTAACAAAATGTTGACGTTTGGCTTTGAGAGGTCTGTTTGAGCACTCAAGGACAGTTAGGCCCTGAATATGTTTGTGTGTCGGCATATCTCTGAACAGACTTCTTCAAGCTCCATTCCATTTTCAATTTTGTTTACCTTGTTCTTTGAGGATGTTTGAAATCATCAAGCACCTACGTGAAACCCAACACAATATTTCAGATAGGAGTCAGTTCACATGTTTTCCTTATTCTTTGTATATTCTTTTGTGAGTCCATCATCATTATGATCAGATTTCATGTTTGACATATGTTATGACACATCAATATACAGTCTAAACATGTTGCACATTAACCTTAATGGCACTGGGTCTAGTAGGCTAACTGATGACATTAGGCAGATGAATTACCAAGATAACATCATTGAAAAGACAACAGGATAACATTTTATTTTAATAGCATTTTAATTGATGCTTAATTATGAAATGGAGTTGTGTGCCCAGTGGAAGTGTAATGCTCCCTCTCAACAAAGACTATTCAAATTCGCTGTTTCAGAGTATGTGCTAAACTGCATTTTCAGCCTCCTGCTGCTGCCATTGGAAGAAAAGTGTTACTGTGGAGAAGAATCACAGGTATAATGGCACTAAGTGAGCATTATACTCCTTGGCTGAAGAGTCAAAAACTAAAGTCAAATTTGTTCTAAATAATCCTTGATTTCAGCATGCAAACATTGAACCTAGATGACTGGTTTTCATTAATAAATGGTAGTCAAGTTATACAATGTGACATTTTTCAAGGGTGTCATAAAACTAATGGAACTTCTCTGCCACATAAAAAAACCAGGAAAAAATCCCAAACAAACAACAAAAAGCCACAACAAACCAAACCAACCAACCAACCAAAAAAACCCACAACAAACAAAACCCAAACAAACAAACAAAACCAAAACCAAAAGATCCCTAACAAACAAAACATGAGTAGCTATTTAAAATCTTTTAACTTTGCAATTCTCCCACTCTGTATAAGTGGAAGGGGGATATTAATTTGTAGGAAGAAAAAGAAAAATACTATTGTGAGAACAAATCCCAGCTACAGTGCTATATGTACTCTATGGCTTCTATCAATGTCAGTTGGATTTTGTAGTATGCAGAACAGAAGCGCTATTAGAGTAGTTTAACATATTCTTAACTATCACAAAATATATCTATATCATAAGCACTGCTCATTTTGTTATTTTAAGTAGTGGTGTCTGCGAGAAAAGTCTGGTGTCACCTGTCAGGTAACTTCCATGGGCCTCAGGATTTCATCTCCAAAAGAGACCATAAATTCCTCTGTTCTGATCTGTTGTAGACCATGTTGCCAGTACATTCCCTATGTTGCTCTTTTACTGAGTTCCTGAATGACAGATCTTCCAATCTCCTAGACTGATTGTCGCATAACTCTTAAAAGTTTGTATTTCACTTTTTATCTAAATTTCTTTGCCTTTAGACTCAAGTCACAGATTCTTGCTATGGCTCCTCCTGCATAGGGGAGCCCTCACAATGGGGTGCCAAGCAGATCTAAACCCATTAGCCAATTTAGCATATATTTGATACAATTCAAATTATTATTTTTGTCAGAATATCATAGAGAAATATGTGATGTTGTTAAGTACTTCCAGTTAAATTTTGTCTTAAACAATTTCTAGTTCTGGAATAATAACATAAAACCATTATGTAGAAAATACTCCATGGTAGGGAGAACTGTATCTATGTCTTGAACTCTGTGTAGACTTTGCTGCATCTGGTATATAAATCATATGCTGATATTAACCATTTATTTTTAATAACAAAAATATTGATGTGAAGATTGTAAAAAGTCTTAATCCTGGTTGTCGAGTAGAAGCGGGGCGGGGGGAGGGGGGCATGGCAACAGGCAGATTTGAGCTAAAGTTGTATTGATACCTGTTTCTGCTTTTAAAAAGACTCAGCAAGCAGGCAAATACAACATGCCATATAGGATCTGTACTCTGTACATTATTATTCTTTCTACTATGGATTCTCAACACATTTAGTTTCTAAATAAAAGCTTGTTACTGCATTAAATTCATGAAAAACAAATCAATATAATACTGTGCTTTTTTGTAAATCAACAAATCTTCTATTAATTAATCAGTGATTAAAGTCAGCTTGTGAAAATTAATCACAGCCTGGAAAAGTAATTTGTCCTTGTGTGATTCATTAGGATAGTGTTTGCCCTTCAGGCAAGAAAGCAGCAAGTAAATGCCAAAGAATGAGCTGATTAAACTATAGCTGCAGTGAGCTGTTTGCCAGACACTCAAGCTCCTACAAACATGCTCCCTTCTAACATACAGGCTTTCTGCAGTTTGCGTGTTCGGCAGGGAATAACATAGCAAATGAAGATTCCTTGTAGACCACCTAAATATTTAACTATAATCCATAGAATAAACACTGTACACCTGAAGTCATAGTAGATAGGTATGCTTAGATATGCCCATAGACTAGCCATAAAGTTAAATATTACGAAAAATATTCATATTAAGTGGGGAGAGGGAATCTTGTAGGTAATACATTGAACAGACAGTAAGAGAGGTAAGGCCCCAAAACCATGAATTACTTTCTTTTCTGGACAGGTCATAAAAAAAAGAGTTAAAAATAAGTACAAGGAATAAATAGGAATAACAACAAAACTACGCCATGTAAAATAGAGATAGTCTTCACTAGAGTTAATACTGTTTGTTTACCTGTTAAGAAACAGAAAAATGTGCTTAACAATTAATAAGGAACATACTCTGATACGATTTGAGCATTCTGAAAAAATGTAGGAAAATAAAGTTCCTCTTCCAGAAAAAGGCCAGAGGATCTCCCCTTCCCACTCCTCCTTTTGCCTATTCTTAATGAGAAATCAACTCATTTATACTGTCAGAAGTCACATTAATGAAGCCTAGTTTGACCTCTTTGGAATTGTATTCCATATCTCCTACAGCCTCTGTGCCTCTATTTCTGCAGATATCCAGGGGTTGCCTAGGGGATACCTTATCTCTTGTAGTGGTCATTGTAATAATATGAGATTACTTTTATCTCCTATTCCCTCACAGTGCACCATGTCATTTCTGTGTCTTCAGCAGCTCCTTTACCCTAAAAGGTGTTTCCTTCCCTCTCCCTGGACACCATCTGCTTCTTCTTAGTCTCATATCACTTTTTCCAGTCTGTCTTGCATGTTCTGTGGATCACACATGGTGCTTAGAACAACCTGTTGAATTGGGTTTGCATGGCAAGGCTTTGGTATTGGGGGCAGCTATAGGGGTGGCTTCTGTTAGAAACATCTAGAAACTTCCTCCATGTTTCCTTTCAGAAATGTTTCATTTCAATTAAGTTTCTTCTAAGTAACTGCACTTTCTGAAGTGGATTACATTTTCTTTTCAGACAGTGTCTTCTCCTAGAATTCATAACACTTGATGTTTACGGCTTTTGGTAAGGTAATGGTAGGACTGGTATGAGAAAGACCCATGTTTACACTTATCTCTACAGAAATCAAGGACACCACCAAAGCTTTCACATTCCACAAGTGAAAGGGTATAAATGAGTCACAGAACCACTGAATCACAGAACAGTTAGGGTTGGAAGGGACCTCTGGAGAGCATCTAGTTCAACCCACCTGCTAAAGCAGGTTCAGCTAGAGCAGATCACACAGGAATGTGTCCAGGCAGGTTTTCAATGTCTCCAGAGAAGGAGTCTCCACAACCTCTCTGGTTCCAGCGCTCTGACACCCTCAAAGTAAATAAGTTTCTCCTCATGCTTAGATGGAACCACCTACTTTTTCAGCCTGTGCCCATTACCCCTCATCCTATCGTTGGGCACCACTGAAAAGCATCTGGTCCCATCCACTTGACATTCACCCCTGAGATATTTGTAAGCATTTATAAGCCCACCTCTCAGCCTTCTCCAGGCTGAACAGACCCAGCTGTCTCAGTCTCTCCTCATAAGAATGGTGTTCTAGGCCCCTAATCATTTTTGTAGCTCTCCACTGGACTCCCTTCAGTAATTCCTTGTCCTTCTTAAACTGTGGAACCCATATCTGGATGCAGTACTCCAGATGCAGCATCATCAGGGCAGAGTAGAGAGGGAGGATAACTTCTCTCAACCTGCTGGTCACACTTTTTTCATGCACCTCAGGATACTGTTGGCCTTCTTGATCACAAGGGCACATTTTTGACTCACGGTCAACCTGTTGTCAATTGGAACTTCCAGGTCCTTCTCCGCAATGCTGCTTTCCATCAGGTCCACCCCTAAGCTGTACTGGTGCCTGGGATCATTCCTCCCCAGGTGCAGGACCCTACACTTGCCCGGTTGAATTTCATCAGATTCTTCTCTGCCCAGTCCTCCAGCTTGTCCAGGTCTTGCTGAATGGCAGCACAGCCTTCTGGTGTGTCAACCTTTTCTCCCAGTTTGGTATTATCAGCAAACTTGATGAGGGTGTACTCAGTCTCCTCATCCAGGTAACTGAACAGGACTGGACCAGATACTGATCCCTGCGGAACCCCACTAACTACAGGCCTACAACCAGACTCTGCACCATTGATCACAACCCTCTGAGTACTGCCATCCAATCTGTTCATGATCCATCTCACCATGCATTCATCCAGCCCGCACTTCCTGAGCTTGCCTATGAGGATGTTGTGAGAAATGTGTCAAAAGCCTTGCTGAAGTCAAGGTAGACAACATCCACTGCTCTTCCCTCATCTACCCAGCCAGTCATACCTTCATAGATGGCTATCAGGTTGGTCAAACATAATTTCCCTTTGGTGAACCTATGCTGCCTACTCCTGATGACCTTTTTCTCCACATGCTTGGAGATGACGTCCAGAGTAAGTTGTTCCATCACCTTTCCAGGAATTGAGATGAGGCTGACCAGCCTGTAGTTTCCTGAGTTGTCCTTCTTGCCCTTTTTGAAGACTGGAGTGATGTTGGATTTCTTCCAGTCCTCAGGCATCTCTCCTGTTCTCTAAGACCTTTCAAAGGTGATGGAGAGTGGCTTAGCAATAACATCTGCCAACTCTTTCAGCACTCTTGGGTGCATCCCATTGGGGCCCACAGATTTGTGGATGTTGCATTTTGTCTAAACAATTTCTAACCTGATTGTCCTCAACTAAGGAAAACTCTTCCTTTTGCCAGACTTTGTCTCCTGTCTCTAGGATCTGGGATTCCTAAGGGCTGGTCCTAGCAGTAAAGATGGAAGCAAAGAAGGCATTCAGTGGACCTACATTTCCCCCAACTACCTTTTTACTGCTGATAAACTTGAAGAAGCCCTTATTGTTGTACTTGACATCCCTGACCAGATTTACTTCCAAATGGAGCTTGACCTTCTTCACTGCATCCCTGCATACTCTAACTTATATTTGCCCCAGGTGGTCTGTCCCTTTCTCCACATTATATAAACACCCTTCTTTCACCTGAGTTTTGGCTGGAGCCCCTTACTGATCCCGATCCATGTATTCATGAATCTGTTTCCTATCTGCTGCTGAGTCCAGTCCAGGACTTCCTGCTGCTTGCCCTGCAGCATCAGCTGGATCTTTATTGGAGAAGCTCAATATTGGTTTTGCATATATTTAATTACTTCTATTATTGGTAGTAGTGGTATTACTAGTATTACTATTATACTCTTTTTCCTTGTCATTGTTTTTCAAAGCTTTTATAAAAATTTTCCAGCCCATAAGTCTCTCTCCCTTTTATCCTCTCCTTTTCCATTCTGGGAAAGGAAGGGGTTGATAGAGAGCATCTGTCATCCACTTAATTGCCAACCCAGCCTTAAACAGTGACAAAGTCTAAGTGTATAACTTGCTCTTGAAGCATTTAGACTTCTTTGTTAACCACTTGATCAGCTCTCTCCTATGTACTTTAAACTCCAAATAGCCCAATTGTTTTAAGATTCTTGTCTCTATTTATGCATATGAGCAAAAGATTACTGAGTGTTGTCAGACAACACAAATTAGAAACAATAAACTAGTATGGTATGATGTGAAGGTGAAAGAAGAAGTACTAGATGATTTAGGATTAAAAGTCTAACTGCAGCATTGATTTGTTGTGGTCCTTAGGCAGTAATTTTTCTGTAGTCTATACTTTTTTAATGATAGACATAATAGCAATATAAGAAAATGTGATTTTTTTTTTTTTTTTGTCAGTTTCCTCGTGCTTTCTATACATTTCCTGTATGTTACCCTTCACTAGAGAAATTTTAAGATTGAAGCCATTAGTTGATTCCTTAATCCCAAATATTATTTTAAACCCAAAACGAAGACTGGGAATTTGCTCAACTTCAGAGCAGTGTAATTTCAAATAATTGTCACATTTCAAACATAGCAACAAAAAATAGTGCAATGTGATGAGTTTTGTATAAATCACATATACAGAAGGTGTGTCTCTATCCTCACTTATTAAAAGATAAATCCAAAGACATGGAAGGGAAAAAATACAGCAACAATCTATCTTGAAGCTTTTTTCATTCTCGTGCTGCCACAGTAAATCTTCCTCTAAGCATTTTAAACATATATCAAAATTAACAGAAATCGAGGACATCTTTTACTTCTTAGGATAAAGTTGTATTCTTTACTCCAATTTTGTGAAACTAATAACTATAAATTCCCTATTAAATCTCTGAAGGAAAATAAAAAACTCATTCTAGTTGAATAAATAAATGCTTAATGAATGTCATCCTTTACAAAGTTACTTCTAGTGTATCTGCTCAGAGAAAGCAAGAGGAGACAGAATAAGAATTTCTTGTTATTACTTTGTGTTATTAATTATGGTTTCTGATGAATGTTTATGTAATTTAGATGTCTTTAATGTTTATTTAATTTATTACTTCTGCACTCCTATTTTTATGTATTACATTTAACAACGTCTCACTCCAAGGTTTCAAGACTGCAATAGTGCTATCAGGGCTGCCAAATCCCACTGAAATTCAAAGGACTGTCCCAGGTTGTAGGAGTTATCCGTGCAAATGCATTGAGTGGTTAGGATTGGGATGTTATCTGAGACCTAAATTGTTGGGAAAATTTGTTTGCTGTTAGAATGACAAATCAATAAAGAAACAGTTCAAAACACAAACAAACATGGTGTTACCGTGAGCAGCACAGGGATGTTTCCCCCTCCTCCCTTTGCATGAAAGTGAAAGAATGGAGGACAGGAAACAGGCCTAATAAAATTCAGGAGAGATCTCTTCTCTCTTTTTACTTTTACTGTGTTTTTTTCTGATTGATGGATTCAATCTCTGGTGGGTTAGTGGGGTCTGGCTCTGTCCTTGCAGCTGTCTTTCTCATCTGTCAGCTTTTACAAGCACAATGCTATACTAATAAGTTTCTGTGCCTATGTGGGTGCTGTGGCTTCAATAAAGCAGTGCTTATTTAAGAACAGATCATGAATTGTAGATCATTTAATAATGGAGATGTTCCAAAGATGCACAGACATATAAATGAGACCAACAGGGTAATTGTAAAGAGAAATGGAATCAAGTAGTTAAAAGACAATGGGGATAGTCGGGAACCCTCTAGATCATGATAGAGTTAAGAAAACAATCACTTGAAACCTTGGGGATGGAGAATATCACTTGACAGACCAAAAGGACTTCTAAATGCTGGAGTTTTTAGTCTTTATTTTCTGTGTTCATGACCTTGAGAACTTTGCTTTTATTTCTGTTGTGTATGGAGGGTAATAAAAAAAGATAATAAAAAAAAGAACAAAAAAGAAAAAAAAAGAAAAAAAAAAAGGCAGCACTGTGTTCAGCTACTGTTTTTCACCACCAGGAAAAAAGCAATCAAAAAATAACTCAAAGTCATCTATTGCCTAATGCATCAAACCACTGATAGTAATAGAGATCCTGCAAGGGATATGACATATGACACACTATGCTATTCACAGTTTGGTTTTAACCTGTAAACTGAAAATTCTGAAATGGTAATGGTTTTCTAAATTATGTATCAAATAAACCACTTCATTCTAAGAGGAAGAACTGTAGAGAATGATAAATCTGTAAGTTCAAGTGACAGGTTAGACTTTCAAATTGCAAATCAACAAATAAGCATAGCCAACAGATAGACAAAGGCAGGAAATAAGAGGAGCTAAAGTAAGAGAGCACTGGACTCTGTGGACATTTCATGCATTTATTCTGCATAATGGGCAAATGGCATCAAACATCTACAAACACAAGGTTATGCAAAGGGGAAAAAAAGATAACACAAAGTTTACCTCTGCAGTAATGGTCTCTAAATTTACTTTTAGAACAGAAAAAGATGTTGAACTTACTATAGATAGTTCTCTTCAAAAAACCTCTGGGTGTCAAAATGTAAACAAACTTTAGGAAGAATGTCTAAGAAGACTGAATTACATATTTATCTCCATATTCCATAATTCAACCTTTGATAATCAAATGGGTATTTTAGCAAGAGATTATTCATACAATGACAGTAAAGAAATATATCACTGAAAAATTCTCTGTTCCTAGTGTTAGAGGCATCAAATCTGTCTTTAAAACCCTTGGGTGCTTCCAAAACACATCCACAACTCAGGGTATTGCTAGAACTCCAGATTACTTTGTGCTTCGTCATCCTTTCTGACGCTACTTCTTTTATTCAAGGGTTTTATTGTTTTGGCTACTCCCAGTGCTTTGCCCAGAGTGAAAATGTTTTGGAAACAGTATTTTCCCCAAGGAAAAATTCAAATTATCAACCTTTAGCTGTATCTTTTATACTCAGTGACCCTGTTTCCCAGAGATGTGCAGGCCAGAGGTGATTTGTATGTTTGTATGGGTTCTTTTCTGCAGAGGTATATGTTGCAGAGAAATCCAGGAGGTTTTGTCACTTCTGCTGTAGTTCAGTGTTCCCCGTTTAATTTTATTCAGGTTTATTCTACAATTGTATTTCCTTAAGTAAACTCAGGAACTTCATTTTAAGGGTGAGCAGCACATATGAAATTGATAGTACTGGAAGAAAGTACTGGCTTAATTAAAATTAAAATTCAAAGGTCAATGGACATGTTTGTCCTTAAAGAACCAATGAATTTTATTTAATCATTTTTACTTGATTATTCTCTGCTGCTCTGAAATAGCAAATAATACTCCCTATTTTTGCAACTAATGTCTAAGGAAAGGGGATAGAGAAAATGAAGGCAACTTTCTGATCACTTCATTGGAGTGCGAAGTAAGGGTTTACTATATAGGTACCTGAGAACTGCATAAAATCTTACGGTTTATTCAGAACTTGGACTCGTTGCAGTATAGCATAAACTGTCTCATGCAGTGTTATATGTCAAACACAGCAAGACCTAACCAGAGAGAATGAGTTTAATATCTGGAAAAGACCTGTGGAATTGGGATAGAAACTGTAACACGCAGTGGGTTGAGATTCCTAGTACCGCCCACCTATTCAATAAGATGACACCTTCTTATGGCCCAAAAATTGTGCCTCAATGAAAGAGTTCATCAGGAATCATTTCTAACCAGAGCACAGAAATTATTTCAAAGAGAAATTTGGACTTCTTTCCACGTGAAAAAGTGATGATTTTGACAACAACTTTTGTCTAAATCATTCCATGATCTTGAAATATTTAAAGTGCAATCCTTTTGAAAAGGTTCATATGGTGAATGTGGTGGGAAGAAAAGGACAAAGATTTGGCAGAGGATGCTGAGGGTTCTGCAAGGGGCTATGTGCATCCTTAAAAGCACCAGCATGAAACTCCTGGTGCTGAGAAGCAACTGCAGATCCAGTCCTTGATATCTGGAGAGGAGAGGAGAGGAGAGGAGAGGAGAGGAGAGGAGAGGAGAGGAGAGGAGAGGAGAGGAGAGGAGAGGAGAGGAGAGGAGAGGAGAGGAGAGGAGAGGAGAGGAGGAGAGGAGAGGAGAGGAGAGGAGAGGAGAGGAGAGGAGAGGAGAGGAGAGGAGAGGAGAGGAGAGGAGAGGAGAGGAGAGGAGAGGAGAGGAGAGGAGAGGAGAGGAGAGGAGAGGAGAGGAGAGGAGAGGAGAGGAGAGGAGAGGAGAGGAGAGGAGAGGAGAGGAGAGGAGAGGAGAGGAGAGGAGAGGAGAGGAGAGGAGAGGAGAGGAGAGGAGAGGAGGAGAAAATTCTAAGGCTCAGCACAACAAAGGAAAAGGAGTCAGGGGAAAATAAGTAAGTAAAATATACACATGATAAAGAGAATCTAAAAGAAACAAAGTACATACACAGGAACTGTGATTCTGTGATTCTGAGAACTATGGAGCAGGAAGTCAGATATTCCTTTTTTAAAAAATACAAATAGATGTTGAGCTCTTTGTTAACAATAAAATATTTTAAGGGTGAACCCCAGAAGGATAATGCAAAATTTTAGATTGTCATGTCATCTGAATTGGTTCTGTTTGTATAAATACAAACTCGATCCACCTTTATCTCTTAATTTTTAACTACATTTTTTGCTTACATGTTTGAGGATTTGTGGGTTCTTTTACCTTCTTGTAGCACTTAGGGTGGAGAGATTTAAAAAGGAAAAATATGCAGGCATTCTATACCTTGTATACAGAATGAAGTAGAGAACTGCTGTGAAAGCAAAAGCCTCTTTGTATATCGGGCCCCTACTAATTGCCTTGCACTGGCTCCTCGTACTACATGTTGCTTCTCTTTCTGTAAACCCACATCCCCTCTGTCAGTCTTTAGCTTTAACTCTTTGTCTTGCAAAAGAGAACAGGCATTTTTTTTTTCTTGTTCTCCCTACGACCTGTGTGTCAGTTATCAAATCAAAAGAGATACTTTTCCTATTCTCAGTCCTTGTTTCTGACACCCAAACTAACCTACCTGCTGTAAAAAAAGAATTGCAAAGACAGATTGGTCTAGTCTGTTCAGACTCATGGTCCATGTGTGCTCAATTCCTTTATATGAGGAGGATGTGTGCACACTGCCTATAACAAAGCTGTTTGGGTATGGAGCATCCCAAGAACAGATGGATTCTGAATAATTAATAGTCCAAACTCCAGTGCTTATTAGTCATTTCAAATTTTCATATGCTGAAACCTTAGCTAAGTTTTGATTGAGTTTTACAGCCAGAGCAGAAAATAATTGCTTAAATAATCCTTTAGGATAATTTTGTAAGTTCTGTTATCATAAATCCAAAGAGATCATGAAGTCTTAGGCTGTCCTCTCAGTGGCATAAAGTCTCAGGCCATTGCTTCTAGTTAATATTTACTTCCTTTCTAGGATGTTATTTTTCCAAATCTACCTTATTATTTACACTGGACACCTCACATTATGTTGTATGCCCAAAGAGTGAAAGCCAATATGTTGTCATGAGTGAAAGTGTAGATGCATTTATGTGTATTTCAATAAATTAGCTTTTATATTTGGAAATAGGTATCAATGAAATAATTATGTACATTCTCCAGCCATAATTTTTTTTAATTTATTTTATTTTATTTTATTTTATTTGTTTTTCCATACCTATATAGGCAACCCAAAATAAATTCCAGTTTGTTTATATAAGTGAACATGACTGGTAGTGAGATGTGTACGATTAGTTTCTTCATAAATATTGCTATAATGCTAGGGAATTATTTCAATCCTTACAATTAAGTTAAATTACAATTCAACTGTTTTGAAAACATTTTCTTAAGTCTGAAATGAAGCCCATAAAATTGAATACTGCTTGGGAAAATAAATACGTACATGAAGTCAGGAGGTATTTCCAAGTAGTAACACATAGCTTGATAAAAGGCATCAAAGATCAGTGAAGACTTGTTGCTTTAAAGAATTATTCCAAAAAAAAGCAAGACAAGAGATTCAAGAGATTCTGAACTTTTCTCACAGAATGAATATTTTCATGTTCATAGAATGGAAGAGTCACATGTCTCTAGGCTTTGAGTGGTTGACACGTTGCAATCTTAGCAATTCTCTGGCAAACACCAATACTAGGTCATTACTTTGTTGTTACTTTTAATTTTCACGTTTGATTATCAAGAACTGCATGGGTAGTGATTATTTTCTTAGGAATCTGCATATCAACAGCTGGGGAGAAAAGGGAACAGCATCATCCTGATCAATCTCTAAAAGCCCAGTTTTCAAAAATATTTTTAAAAGTCCAGGCTCTTGCTTCTACACTAGCAAAAAGTAACACAAATTATAAAATCTCCTACTGATAAAAAAGTTCAGTAATGCTCTTTAGGAAAAAAAACAACAACCAACCAAACAAAAAACCACCACCAAACCACAAAAAAAAACCCACAAGATATGAAAACCCTAAATTATTATGTTTATACATATGATGTGGAGAACCAGTCTGTCAGCAACAGGAGTGCTACCTGTTTCATACAAGGGAAACCACAATTTGCTTTTATCCCACCTTCTGAAAAAAGAGAGATGAATTTGTAGTGTAGTTCAGTCACAAGTCAGGCTTTCAGACTGTCTACATGAACTTGAAAGTGCAGAAATGTTGGTTTTAGCCAGAATTACTTAGTACAAAGATCTCTTTTATAGTTTTCTAGGTAGGTAAATTAGCAATATGAGATTAAATTTCCTAAGCAGAATGTCTGGATTGTCTTGAAATATTCAGAAAAGCCAACATTCCTGTGAAATACTACTGTTTTTCAAGTGCCCTGTTTTAGTAGTCCAAGTGATGTTGTTTTGTTTTGTTTTTTTGTTTGTTGCTTTGTTTGTTTTGTTATTTGTTATTACATGAATCAAAATATACTTCTTCCAATTAAAAAAAAAAGGCAACCTTTGTTTCAGAGATCAATCTTTATAGTCAGTTGGAAAAGATTGCAACAGACTGGGCTCTCGTTATTCTGCACTGTTGTCCTTCAACATTTTCACAGGGTTTATAACCCCAAATACCACCTGCAAACCCTTCTAACACTCTTGGAAGTCACACAGTGTCCCAAGACATTTTAATATAAGCTATATGCTGTCAAACATCAATTTAATGTCACATGGCATATTAGTTCAGCCACCTAGAACTTAAAACCAGAAAATGAAACACCACATCTACAGAAATTCCTTGTGGGGTTCAGAGGAAACCTGGACCAAATGCTACTCTAGGCTAATGTCTCTAATACTTTCTATAAAGGATCTACCTAAGTATGTGACATGAACCATACGGGAAGGAGGACCCTTAACAGTGCAGAGACTGCTAAGGCACCTTAAGCAAATAAACAAAGACATTTATCAAATATGACTATTCAGTACTCTTTCGAATGGAAAGGAATTGAAGGATTGAAGGATTGAAGAACCCAGAGGTGGTTAATCTCATTCCTAACTAAATGTCTAAAATGCAAGTTGTTTTATGGACCTGCCTATTTCTACATATCTTTTTTCCTCCACTAACAAAGGCAGGATGCGTAGGCTAACTCAGTCTTTCCTTTAACTATTAAGGATCCTTAGTGACCTGCCTATCTGCCCTTGCAACCAATAGAAATCTTCCCCCATATTCTGTTCTTACACAATATTCTAAGTATATTCTGTAAATTATTAATACTAAATGCCACCAGGCAAGTCACTATACAGCAGATAAATATTCAATTTGTTTGTCCTCAAGGAGTGAATACTTGATTCTACTTTATTAATAACAAATTCCACAAACACTCCAGAGTTTGTTTGTTGTCACAGGAGGGTGTCCTCATATTTGCTATTATTTTTAGTTAATAAAATTATATATATATCACCTTGTCTTCCAGTAAGAATTATTTTTAAAAAGTTGTTGTTACTGTTACTAACATGTCACATATAAAGAAAATAAATAGTCCTACAAAACAACAAAAGAAATAAGAAATGAGGCAAAGTCAATTTTAGCATCATGCATGGAAAAGAAACCAACTGAAGCAGAATTCCTTTGTCTGTATTGTTATTACCTTTCCATTTTGATGGTTAAAACCTCCAATTTTGGAATTTACTTCAGTATAGTCATCAATGTGCAATAAGAGAAACATGGTGCAGAAGATGCCAGTGTCATCACAGAACAGATAGAATGGCTTAAATTTAGCAGTAGTTCAATAACTGAAACGAAACCCGTGATTTTTTTTAATAACTGGATCCCACTAACCACTAAAAAAAAAAAATGATAGATGTGTTTTCTTTCCTGATAATAAGACTACTGCAAATATGGAATTCATATATGAGTATGAGGACAGTGTTTTAGCAAAAAACAAAACAAAACAAAACAAAGAAAACTCATATTACTTACAAGATCCAATTTAAGCATTTTTGCTGGAAGCTTTTCCTGCTGAAAGACAGCTTCTTTTTCTTTCTTTTCTTTTCTTTTCTTTTTTTTTTCTTTTTCCTTTTTTAATTTTGGGGGTTTTTGCGGGCGGCGGGGAATGACATGCAGCCAACTCACTGTGAGTGATAAAGCATGATTCAACTTATTAGCCCCAATAGCGCTCATTTATACAGTTCACACTAATTATACCTACTAGTCAATCTATGATTGGATTAAGTCACTAATTAATCATTTACGGAGTCCTCCTACTTGAGATTAGCTAGTTGTACATCCCCCTCATTCTTGTGGCTCTCGCCTCTTCAAAGTTGTTTACGATACTCCAGGGTCTCGGTGTCCCTGCTGTTCTGCTGCTGTCAGCATGACTAGCAGTTTCAGTCAAGGCCTGAGGCCTAGTCTTGCTAGCATACTATTTAGAATTGGCTCTGCCCGTATAAACGTTCCCATGATCCATGGCCTTTCTCATTTAGCCATTCTCCAACAGGTTTTAACTTAAATAAAGATTTACAAAAAGACAAAATAATCATACCCAGGAAAAGGTGTTGTTATTATGATAGTTTATGTCTTCTGTGGTCCTCTTCCAGTATCTCTTATTTCTTATGTTTGTCTACTGTATAAGCCCTTAGATTTCCTTGGTTTCACATAACTATACACAACATTTATTTTCCCT
Organism: Patagioenas fasciata; assembly: GCF_037038585.1. NCBI lineage: Eukaryota > Metazoa > Chordata > Aves > Columbiformes > Columbidae > Patagioenas > Patagioenas fasciata. Next base: position 196,215,691 of record NC_092520.1, on the reverse strand, counting down.
AAATTATGCATTAAAAATCAGCACATATTCTGTTCAGACAATTATTGAAAAAAGAAAAAAAAAAGATTAAATTCTTTTTAAAAGATAATCACAACCTCAGAAAGGTCTCCAGATAGATGAGGTAAGTCACCCACAGGACATATATTGATTATGAACTGATAGCAGGCTTACTGATGTAAGTAGAAGTAGCTTATTTTAAAGACTAACTTTAAGTGACCATTCACTGTCATTAAGACCTCTCTTTCAGTTTACCATGTAGGAAAATGTGCAGGAAGCCTACCACCAGGTGAGAAATATCCTGCTCTACCAAGAAAGAAGGGCATGAACATAGGCATAGGAAATGAAGCAGAAGTATTTGCAAATAATTAATTCTGCCTATCATTTTCATCAATAGAAAATACAAATATCCTGAAAACAAAAAAAACAACCTATTGTTCTTCGAATCATAGAACGTCCTGAGTTGGAAGGGACCCACAAGGATCATCGAGTCCAGCTCCTGTCCCTGCATAGGACAACTCCACAGTTCACACCATGTGTCTGAGGGTGTTGTCCAGCCTCTTCTTGAACACCGTCAGGCTTGGGGCTGTGACACCTCGCTGGGGAACCTGTTCCAGTGCTCCACCACCCTCTGGGTAATGAATCTTTTCCTAATGTTGAACCTAAACCTCCTCTGGCACATCTTCATGTCATTCCTTCAGGTTCTGTCATTGGTCACTAAAGAGAAGAGTTTGGCACCTGTCCTTCTTCCTCCCCTTGCAAGGAAGCTGTAGACTGTGATGAGAAGTCTAGTCTTCTCCAGGTTGAACAAACCAAGTGACTTTAGCCAATCCTCATACAGCTTCTTCTCCAAACCCTTTACCAGCTTCATGGCCCTCTTCTGGACACTCACCAGTAGCTTAATATCTTTCTTATACTGTGACAATCTCTGTACCAGAGATCTTGTGCAGGTATCATCAGATACAAGAAAACTTGTGCATATACTACTGCTTCTTTTGTGTGTGTGTTTGTTTGTTGTTGTTGTTGTTTTGTTTGTTTGTTTTTTATTTTTATTTTTATTTGTAAAAGACAAATTTGTGACTTACTGTCTTGGGATTCCTCTGAGCAGATGCTTGGCCTTTGTTAGGAGGCATCCATGTGTACTCATATACAGAAATAACTCCATTTAAAAGTTATGACATTTTTATCCTCAACGATAATTTTCCACAGCTGGTCAGGCTAATTAAAATCTTTATTCAGGATCCAAAGAAGGAATTGGAAATATATTCGTTCAAGAAGTATCCAAATTATCGGTGTAACATTTCTGTTGTAGCATTTAAATACTCATGTAACCCATGAAGAGGAGCAGGTTATACAGTCAGGTATTGTCTGAATTTGGCTGATAGATATAAATCTTAATGTTCCGTACTGTATAAACATATATATACACGTATGTATATAATCACGATATGGAATTAAAAGCTCTGTACTTGATTTCTCAAAACACTATTAAACATCAAGCATCATGAGTTCATAAATAGTTGTAGTTTCTCAGCGGAAAAATTTAGGAAAGAAACAAGGTAACACCATATAAAGCAGCATAACCTTGCTGGGTGCATGATGATCAAGGGCCACATTGCTTGGACTCTTTAATGACTGTGCGAACACAGTTTTTGTGGGTTTAAAATGAAGGATGTTGTTGGAGCGAATAAAGGATCCTACACTCCAATTCAATGTGAATCACACTAGAGCCATTTATTACAGAAACAAGCCTCCTTATATATGCAACTATTCTCTGATCATGCATCCACACTCCAATCATGCATTCACTGATTGGATATCACCTATGTTCACGAGCTGTCCACATGCTGAAGTCTCACTGATGATAGGTCTGTTGATTTATGTCATGTTGAGGCCTTGTTATTGTAGGACTGCTTCTCTCCCATGGCAGGTCCTGTTTTCAGCTTTTGAGTTGGCCTTGAAATTCCTTTGGGTCTGGCTGGTTCAATAACAAATCTCCATCTAACAGAAACCCCCCCACAGGAGCATCTTTTTGAATGAATGCCTGATGAAGCCATCTGATTGCAGAAGACACAAAGAATTAGTAGTATATATTTTCTTACAGCTACAGAAATTATATCATAAACATGCTTTGATAAAATAAATATTATATGAGGTTTGCCATTACTTAGGGTGGTGTTTTGGTTTCAGTACTTAATTTTACCTATTGATAATTTCTACCATGTTTACAATGACAGTTGACACACATATCCATAGAATGTTTCATCCTGCCTCTCCCAGCCCTTAGTTCTCATTTTAGGATATAACACACCATCGTAAGGGATGGGGAAGGGCTGGTTTTGTTCATTGATTCTGAAGATAATTAGAATTCTATTCTATTCTATTCTATTCTATTCTATTCTATTCTATTCTATTCTATTCTATTCTATTCTATTCCATTCCATTCCATTCCATTCCATTCCATTCCATTCCATTCCATTCTATTCTATTCTATTCTATTCTATTCTATTCTATTCTATTCTATTCTATTCTATTCTATTCTATTCTATTCTATTCTTCTCCTACCAACTATTTCAATTCTGACCAGCCTAAAGAGAAATCTGCTTAATCCAATATATCAGCCTGATCTGAAAATCACTCATACAATATGAAGCCAATTTGTCTTTAACTCTCTAAACAGGTACATACTGTGCCTCCTGTAATCTTTCCCCTTTCTACTCTCAGAAAGAATAACAGAATACAAGAAATTTTATTAAGATAAAAATTAAAATTGAGTTCTCCATTTGAAAGTTTGATTAATATTTATTTCTCTAGTCACCATAGGTGTTCCAGCTAACACTTTTCATCCCTTGACCCATGACATGGGTTTCATTTCTTATAAAAAGTGAGTATAAAACATCCTACAAAAGAAAGTGACATGTAACCAAATTCTACATTGTTGTGCTATAAGAAATTCAGCACAACTTTCCAAAGAGTTTAAATTAATGATTTTTTGTTGTTCATCAATCATGAGAGTAAAGATTTTAATGACAATTTTGCAACCTTTTTTTTTTCCAAACCACGATTTGATTGGCATTTAAGGTTTGTTTATTAATTACCTTGTTATGTTAGTTTTTAATTAACCAATAATAATTACTGAAGATTCATCATATTAATTTTCCTTGGCTGGCAAATTTGTAAATTACTTATAACAGGACAGGAAGTATGATTTAGTTAATGGAACTAAGTCAATGCTAAAGCAAGCTTTTCACTTACAAAAACATAACAAAGTATGAGAAATTATATTGAAAAAGGTTAAATTGTTATTAATCCATTAACTTGATAGGAACTGTTCATTTATTAAATCACAGGAGTCTAAAATCTAAAATTAATAGGATTTTCACTGATTTGACACTGAAATTTTTGTTCTATGTAGGTTTCTGAATAAGTTTTTTCTTTTTCATTAAATTTAGTTACGTGATGGAAACAAAAAGAAAACCCAAACAAGCCCACCAGCTCTTCAACACCTTTTCAGAAGTTCTCTGGACATTGTCATTGGGCATCCTGTTAGAAGTGACACTGCTCAAGCAGAGGGATTGAACCAGATGACTTCTAAGGGTCCCTTACAACCTCAACGATTCTGTGGTTCTGTGAACCTTTCTGGCAATGTATGTACATGTATACATAAACATACACAAATACTATAAGAAACAGTTGCATATTTAAAAAAAAAAAAAATAGATAACATTAATAAATGACAAATTAAATAATTAAGTTGGAAAGGACGGTGAAATGGTGGAAACTCAGAACATGTATATGTGCAAAGTTAAAATACAGATCAGAAAGAAAGAGCTATAAAGCTAACCGGTTTACTCTGAAGAACAGCATTGCACACAAATGCTTAGCAATGCCAGGTTAATGCTTGAATGGAAAACAAAGATAAAATTTGTGGACACTACTCCGACATACACTTTTAAAACTCAGAAGGCCTCTCTCATGTTATGTGTAAAGGTTTAATCACAAAGGCACAATACACATCCCGACCTATCAGGCTCTATATCATGGCACTGGATATTCAATTTTTCTTTGGATTCCTGAATTTCTTCAGTAGTTAAATAAGAAATCAGTCAGTCTATATTTCATTATTTTCTACAGAGTCCCAAGAACAGTATAACAGACACTAGCAGCTGCAGTCTGCCATGATCTTTGTTGAGGTTATGTACAAACAATGGTAAGTATTCATGGAAGTATTTAGCTAGTGAAAAAAAAAAAAAAAAAGAGAGGATGACTAGAAAAACTGTATAAGATTAAGCTCAATCCGTCTTTAGTCAATACTTGTGTGAGGAAACAGGGGAGAACTCAAAGTGAAAGTGGAAAATATAAGACCACCACTAGTAAAAGAATATCATATTTTCTAACTTCCATGATCCAAAGGGAAATTTATCAAAAATAATTTTTAAAAAAGTTTCATGAATAGCTGGTTTAGTGTCCTGGATCTTTTATGCTAATAGTTTCTCCATGGGTAGAAGTTTTATCATTTTAGAAACAATCTGGAAAGGCTATACTGGAAAGAAATAAAATGCACTGGGGTATTTTGATGCTGTCTCTCAGTATGGCAACAAGAAGTATAGCAGGAAAAATATTAAACAAAGCAGGTGCTTGGGGTTTTTTTGTATCTTCTGTTAAAGTCATGTCTAAAGATTGTAATTTGGGGGGAAAAAGAACTGTGGAGCTATTAGAATAACTTTGGAATCTACACTTCTGTGCAATGGGTTAAACACAGAGTAATCTAGAATAGAAAAATTATCTTATACATGTTAATGAACCCCTCATTTCTGTTTGTTCACCATCGAATGTGATGTTAATGCTTTGCACTTTTTCAGTACTTTTTGTCTTCGTATCTCAAAACACTTTCTGAACATCACAAAAGTTCTCACTAGTGTAACTCAGTGCTGAAAATCATCTTCCATGACTTCTGCACATCTGTTAAATATGATCCCTTTCCATCTGGCAAAGCAGAAATATTTTTAAGGATACTATAAGTGTACGAAAAAATATAAGTAGTTTGAAATTAATTTTCCTTTCATGGTACCATTTGTACCTGTTCAGAGAAAGTATGTCCTCACAGTTTGCAGTTTTCCAAAACAGATTTTTTGTAACAGTGTATCTAGGATTGTGTAAATTATTTTTTTAAATTTTTTTTTAGTGCTTGGATGATACCAGTGAACAATTTCAAATGGTGTAGATGGTGTTTTTCTCAGGAAAGTAGTGTGATTGACTCAGAGCTTAAAAGAAGGCATCTCTTCCTGCTTTGAGCTCATATAGACCTCAGATGCCTCCTGATTTCAGCAGTGTGATGCAATCCTATCAGAGAGAAAACAAAGATAGACACACACACAAACACACACATACAAAAAAAAAAAAAAAAAAAACAACAAACAAAAAAACCCCCACCAGAACCTATATGAAAAGAAAATTATTACAGGACCTTTTACAGTCATGCATTTTCAGCATAGAACTCACCAGGGATGTTATATATAAAGGATTAATAGTTCTGGATCTGATGAGATTTGGACCTATGTCTTCCATATTTCAATAAAATGATGACATCATAACCAATGTTTTGTGTAAAAATATCCTTAGGTTTTGTTCTTGAGGTTGGCCTATAGGTTTGGCCTATTTTGATGAGACTCATCTTTATTTAAACAGTCATTTGAGTAGTGACAAGGGATTTCCCACATGCAAGGTGCTCTGATGGCTAATATATTAAATTGAATATTAGAAGTAATAAAAAGCATAGTAGTCATGCCTGTGGGAAAAAAATACCATGATTTCCATTATACTTGTCTTGGAAAATATTTCGGCTCATGTTTAGAAAGTATAGGCTAAAGTCTGTATTCACTGAAAATAATACAAATATGTTGAACCCAGTGGGGTGGCACAGTCTTGCTGTGAGCAGAATTAGGTCTGGTGACTACTGTGCCTTATAAAAGATAAAAATTACTATTCATAACACAGTGTTATTGTACTTGGTTGATAATATTTAAATTATAAGAACTAAAATTAGGATCTTTAAAAACCAAAGACATCACATTTTCACTGTAAAACTAATGGATGTAGAACAACCAGCTCCTATATAGGTTTTCATGTAATAATTGTATGCATTTGCTGATCTCTTTTTTTGCTTGCATATTTAATTATTTTATACAGAATAAAAGAGATGTAGGTATACCTATCTGACTTCTGACTTCTTTAAATCTGCTTTTTCAGGATGATAGCATTCGAAAACACAGTTATTAGGCTATCAGTACATACAAAGATTATTTTGATGACTTGCTTAACAATGAAATATTTCAATGTAGAAAAGTCAGTTCTGAACAAAATGTTAAAGTGACAGTGTAAAAGCGATACTAGGTGTCTAAGGGGTATTTCATTAATATCATCCAAACACTCAAATCAGTATGTCACGCAAAGTACAACTCAAAATACCCATTATTACCCAAGTTCTAAAAATTACTAGCAGCAGCTTTGAGTTACTTTGGCTGCAAGCAATTAATTTACAAAGATTAATCAAGCAAATTCATTATTTGCATTAATAATTAATAGGTTCTGTCTTATGCTCTCTGTAATGCATTTGATTTCATTAAGTGCCCTTGTATAAACTTTAACTTAGAAACTATTGCATCTTATAATATCTCCTGCTAAAATTGTCATTTCCTTCTTTTCCCTCTGTCTTTTTGTTTCATATTTATCTTGTGTTACATTATGTTAAATTAATATTTTGCATTCAACCTCTAAAACAAACTGAGTCACAAAAGAGCTGAGTTTTAAAGGGACCTTGAATGATCAACTGGTCCCACATCCCTGCTCAAGATTGTTCACCTAGAAGAGACTGTTGAGAACCATGTCCAAACAGCTTTTGAGTATTTCCAAGCATGGAGACTCCACAACATCCCTGGACAACCTATGCCAATGGTCAGTCACCCTCACAATGAAAAAGTGTTTCCTAA